>NC_089153.1:2406992-2722741 GCF_009819655.1 Sylvia atricapilla
AGCTCTTGGCTGTAGTAATATCAGAAGCTCATCAGAAGATGCTGTTTTGATGGACGTTTTTATTCTTTCAGATTTTAGAAAAATGATAAAAAGGGTCACTTACCGTGCAGTACTAGAAAGTTAATTCTGGTATTTTTCTTTGGGTCACAACAGTGAAATAGGAGGGTATTAATTAAAGAAAAAGAGATTTGAATACTGCCAGACAGAGGGACGTTGTATTTTAGGACAAACGAAGGAATTATACCCATAATAAGAAAGATTTGCATAGATGTGCCAGAGAATTCACTTATCTCCTTGGGCATACTATGATATTTGCAGGTTTCCTCATCTTTGTTTTAGTGATGACATCTTATCCTAAGAAGGACAAAAAAAAAAAAAAAACCCACAGTGTCTTCACTTTTTCATTTCAAACTTTATGCTAGAAAAACATTACAGCATCATATCCTGCTCAGTCCTGGTATGGCTTCGGTTTCAGAACACACGGTGCTAAAAGAAAATTCTGCCCTCACTCTGAAGCCTGAGCAATTTCAATTTCCAAAATCCTTTTGATCTTTCATCTTGGAGTTGATCTCTGCCGAGTGAAATCTCAGAGATCTCGTGCCAGGTTTGTGGTCCCCTCGAATAGAGGCTTGTTCTCCATCCCTGGAGCCACTGTCCGCTCCCCTCCAGTGCACCCTGATGGCTCGGGAGGAGTCTGCAGAGAAGAGAACAGATACTCCCAGGGTCACAGCGTTTTCCACTTCTGAGTGAGAAGAAGGACCAACACTCCCAACCTCTCCTATCCAGACAGCTCGCAGGATGGGTTTCTTCTTCGTCTCCGTAACAGTCAGACAGAGTCCGAATTCCCAGCCATCCCGCGGAACTGGTGGCCGGAGCTCTCAGCTGGATGTAAATGTGAGAAAGTGGGAGAACCATTCCTAACCTTCTGGCTTTTGGGTGTATTGTAAATACACAGGAAAATGTGTATGAGGCTCCTTTTCCGAGAGATAAACCAGCCTCCTCCCTCTGTCTGCATTCAGTGCAGTGAGTGCTTTCCCCATCAGTCTGTTAAAAGCAAACATTTATTTTCCCGGTAGTAACTCGGTGCTTACCAACCAACCGACTCGGAGTCACCGGCCATCCAGTGAAATCCTCCCAAATGCCTCAGGGAGGCCCTGGGGAGGCCAAGGTCTCCACCCTTCACATTCCCTGTTTCGCTTTGTGCTCTCGGCTTTTCCAGACACGTCTCGATGCGGCGATTCCAGCGCATCCTTTGGAGAGGCTGCAAACCAGGGCGTATTCCGGAGCAACCGGGGTGTTTCGCGGGCTCTCAGCCGGTGCCAGCGCCAGCATTGACTGGCGGTGCTCAGTGGTGTCCCCGCACCCAGCAGTGAGTGCCCAGCGCTGGCCAAGAGCGCCACTGGGCGGCCCCGCAGGAACTGCACAGGGGCGTCTGCCCGAGCTCGGCAGGAATCTCTCTCTCACCTTCCGGCCATTGCAAGGACAAAATCTGAAATTATTTCCCGTCTGGACTCTTGGGCACATAAATGCACTCCCTTAGTATTTGTTGAGATATTTGGTTTGGCATTAATAATCCAGGCAAAGGTGAAAACGTCCTACAGAATCCTTCAGTGAAGTGCTTAACAAAGACATGGGCAAACACAGCAAACATTGCTCATGTGCTGTGCACTACATTTTCCAGACGTCAGGAAATAAAGGCGTTTTCAAGCACAGGCTGTTTGTGGGAACCTGAGTTTTGAATCATTCTATTTCAGAAGGAGATCTCACCTGTGGGATGAGCTCTCCTAAAGTATTCACAGTCAAGAACCAATTCAGTATTAACAGCAGCAGGACCTCTGCTGCCCTTTGGATCAGCTGCAATAGATTTCCAAAGATTATCTTAAAGATGAGCCTGCAGCTATTGCTGTGTGGACAGATCTCCCTTTGCTCCAGTGACTCCTTTAAAGTCAGGACTTCATTGTTTTGATTGAGGCAGAAATGCTGCTGCTGCTCCTCAGACACAGTGGAGAACACATTCTTCCTAGGCAGCAGTATTTCCTTTCTGATGACACCAATTAATGAGTCCATCTACTCTAAACCTCCCTGTGTACCTTTAGCTCAAAGAACAGAGGAAACTCCCTGCTTCAAAAGTCTGAGTTCGCACGTGTTTCAGAGACATTCTGCCTTCTTCAGTCTCCAAAGACATTCTGGACAGAAGATACCTGCCAGACTGACAGAGAGAAGGTTCAGATTAGATATTAACAAGAAATTCTTTATTGTGAGGATGGGGAGGCCCTGAGGATATCCAGAGCAGCCTGTGCTGCCCCTGGATCACTGGAACTGTCCAAGGCCAGGTTGGATGAGGCTTGGAGCTACCTGGGATAGTGGAAGGGTCCCTACCCATGGCAAGAGGTTGGAACAGGATGATCTTGAAGGTCCCTTCCAATCCAAACCAGTCTGTGATTCTATGTGTACTTAGATCTTTCCATCCTTCAAAGACAACAAATTCTCTATCTCCTCTCTGTGATAATCTCAGGCTTCTCGTTGGAAATAAATCCTCTCAGCTGCAACACTTTGCTACCACGATGCCTTTCGAAGGCAAATAAGTATTTTCATCGTTGTAAATTTTGTGCTTAGGGGGATCTAATTTTTCCGCCTTCAATTTAACTCCTAGGTCAACTATGCAGACATTTTCTTCACAAATCCCTAAACTCACACCGGGGTTTGTGTCCTGAGATGTCAAATGGCCAACAAATATTTTCATTTCTGGAAGTTGTGGGGCAAATATAATCTACTGAAGTATTTTCCTGTGCTTTGCTCTTCAATTTCTTTTGACTCCTTCCACAGTTTCCTGCAATGCCTGTTTCAGTTGACTCAGAGGAGAAGGATTCAAATGGAAACTCATGTGTTCAACAGTCAAGCAGCACAACGTTGTCAGGTAATTCTAGTTCACTGGGTAAATAGCCTTGGCTTTAGTTTTTCCATGAAGCACAGAGAACAGGATGATTTTCTCAGAAACCTTAGAATGCCTTGAAGAAGACATTTCAGGGATGGAAGGCCACATAGGCATTCATGAACAAGAGCAAGAATCTCAGGGTTGTGAAGAAATCTTTCCATAATGGTACTTGAAGATAGGCATTAAAAGTGTTGAAGTTAAACAACTGGGCATTTATAATAGAACCTAAGAAGTCTATAGCCACACGAACATGGCAGGAAGGAGTGGTACAGAAAAGCGTTGGCTCGGACAGGCTAATTTTGGAATCTGTCTGGTGATCTGAGCAAGAAACAGGGATTCAGCTGAGAAGCAAATTTGAACAATGAGGGAGGAAGGGGAGAGCAGAAGGAGGAGACAGCAGTGGTTAGAGGAAGGAAAGATGCTGTGCAAGAGGGACCAAGAGAGGACAAGCATGAAGGCTGACCAAGCAAGGTAAGGACAAAGGAACACAGTAGGAATCATCCTGAGAGAAGCTTAGGAAGGGCTGGTTTATGTGGCACCCGTAAGAAGAGAATCACAAAATACAGTAAAGGGAAAGTGGGGTCCAATCAACCAGAGTAAAAAGGGTACAGGGAATCTGTGGAGAAGCAGGAAGGGCAGTAAATGGCAGTTTGAAGTCAAAGCAGGTGCATGGATCAGAAAGGAACCAAAATGGACACAAAGAAGGAAGAAACAAATGAGTTAGGTGGGAGGAAGAAAGTGTATAGTGATCCTTTAAGCTTTTATTGGTGTTTTCCAAATTCCAATGTCTGGGTTAAGACTTAGACTTCCTCACTTTCACCTTTCTTCCTCAGAATGTCTTTTTTTCTGTTGGGAGATCAGAAGGTAGCAGCAAACCAAAAGGAACCCTTCTGTCTCAGCCAGTGTAACAGGAAGTGTCCAGTACCCAACTTTCTGTTCCATAATGCCAGGTTTGCCCTTCCAAAGCCAGGTTCTGAATCCTGTAAGCCTTGGATGGCATGAATCAGCTCTGGAAACACTTGCCCGTGCTACCCAAAGGGAAGGTCAGTGGAGAAGGGATTCAAGCACTGGTCATTGTTTGGAAGGAAAGCAGAAGTTCTGAACTGAGGTTTTTAAAGGAGACAGAGATCAAGGGAATTATGGTGTTTGCTCATGGCACAGGGAGCAAGATGAGGGAATGACCCCTCAATTCATGCCTAGTGCTTCTGAAGACACAGTGACCAGTTCAGCCCTTAAGTAAGTGGCCAACACTATTTCTAAACCAAACGCAGTGGTGGTAAGAGCTGTGTAACCTCAGCATAAGGGAAACCTGGCATATCTTTACTGAAACAGCAGAGATGTCCTTTTTTTTGGAGGAGGATACTTGGGAAGCAAAGGAGTTTGGGGCCCTCTGTTTAACTTCCTTGTCTTCAGCTGCAGGTCACTTTCTCGCACATGATTCCAGCAGCAACTGCACCCTCTGGGATGGGAATTCCAGTAGTAACTGCAAACCAGGCACCCTTGGGGTCACAGGATGACCCTTGGACCTCTGACACAGCTAAACCATCCCCCAGAATACAGAGAATACAGTGAACTGGGCCATCGTTTACACTAAGCAGTGAAGTTTACACTCTTGTTATCCCAACATACCCTTGTATCTTGTCTTTTTTATTTTTTTTAAATACTTTTGTTTTTTGAAAAAAAAACTGTGCAGGGAAAAGCCGTCTTTCCGTTGGGTGATCCTTTGACATGCTCAGTGCTTTTGACCAACAGCATGCAGACACTTTGAAAGAAAAGAGACTTACAGAAAAAAAAGAGACTCACAGAAAAGATAGAATCCATTCTGTAGGCAGAAATCCAGAAAAAGTTTATTAATTCTTTAGGCAACAGACAGGTGCTCATATCAATATCCCATTTCTAATGGAGGTGATGCACTTGCAAAGACAAACTGAAAACCAATTTCAAGACAGATGCACAAACACTGTTCCTAGTGAAAAATTATAAAGTAAACAGATACAACCCCAACACATTTAGGAGGTACCACTGAAGGTGCATGACAGCTAATTTATTTTCCAAAGAGTTTGTATCTGGATAGGTGAAGCACAATCCTGATGTCACGATATCCTACTGCCAGGTTCATATGTTTGGGAGGGGTGGGAAAAGTATTTTATATTAAAACTCCTGGATTGCATCAGTAATGGGGAGGGCTAATAGAAAAAGCCTGTAGCCCCTGTGTATCTGTCATATATAAAACTATTACCACTTTTTTTGGTCAGACTTGACCAGATGAGACTTGGAAGCTCTTTGGGATCACTTTAATGCAGTTTATTGACCAGCAGCAAGTCCTTGTCCTGAACCCTGCCTGGGAGCGGCAGAGAGATGGCAGGGAATCCGGCTGCTGCAATTCCCACATTTTTCCACCAGATCGCAGCCGCCACAAAGGAAAAACCAGCGGAGAACATGCAAGTCACGGGAAGGAGCGGCGGGGCTGCGCCGGACACCCGGGCTCGTCAGCATCACGGGGCCGCTAGGGAAGGGATAATCCCCGGAGAGAGGCAGGTCTCTTCATCTATCATATATATCATCTATCTATCTATCTATCTATCTATCTATCTATCTATCATCTATCTATCATCTCTATCTTAATTTATATATCTGTCTATCAATTTATCATCCATTTATCCATTTATTTATCTACCTACCCATTCATTCATCTGTTATCCATCCATCCATCAGCCTCCTTGCCCACAGGATCTGGGTTCTGTTGTGCTGCTCGCTGCCCTGGGGGAAGGAGCACACACTCAGATCCAGGGAAAACATTTCAGATGCAGGGACTCAGACTCCAGGCAAGAGGCTGGACAGAAGGGGGAGATGTGAGGTCATGAGTGAAGCGGTGGGATTGTGAGGGGGGTCCAGGATGCTGGGCTGAGCGGGGTTTGGGAGAGGATGTAGGTCATGGAGCAACCACGGGGATCGGTTATCCCTTGGGTCCCCAGCGCTGGCTTTCTGCCCTTGCCACTGAACAGAAATGAAATTGCAGCAATATCGAGCAGTGTGCTGGTTTCTCCCAGCACTGGGGCTACAGGGCAAGTGAGGACAGCAGCCAGTTTAAACCCTGGAAATCTGGGATGGTATAGGACACACCAGCAGCTAAATAATCTCCTGACTTGCTTCCCTGTCAAGCCAGAGTCTCTAATGCAGAAAGTACTTGTACCGTTTAAAACATGCTTAAAGAATTGTGTCCACAGTCATTACTATATGCTTGTCTTCTGTTTAATCTTTACTGAGAAAAAGAAAGGGCTCACAGGCACCTCTTCAGAGAGGCAGTTGTCAGGAATACATATATAGAATATTTCTCATCACACACATGAGTTTAAAGTAAAATTCCCAGGTTTGTCCATGACTGAATTAGTGATTTAAGATACATTTGAGAAGCAAGCTATCCTGCACTACTATAAATCTCCCGTTTAAATTCCTAAGGTGTAAGCTTGTCTCCTTTTTTCTTTCTTCTAAAAGTGATACCTAAAGAATCACCTCTGGATATCTGCTGAGAGGAACTTCAGCACTGGACTGGAGTGATTCTTAGCCTCCACATCAAAACATCCATTACACTCATTAGCAAGTGCCAATCAACAACTGAATAAGTTTCTCTTCCTCATTGTTTTCTTTCATCTACCTCATTCTATTCCTTGATGTATTAATCAAGGTAACCAAAGAAAGAAATACTCTGAAAAAGTGCCCCCAAACCCAGTACAATCATAGGTGATTCTGAGAGAGGTTAAGGATTACTATGGGCTGCCTGGGTGAATAAATCTCTTAAACTGAATTTTTTTAATCCCAAACTCAAGTGAGTATTCTTTGGAGCATATAGGGGGAAAAAGCTCAGTGCCCAATACACAAACGTCTGCCATTCTGAGGGGAAACTGGGGTACTGAATACAGTGACAGGAACAGACAAACGTTCATGACAGTGTTGTTCAGTAGATGGAGTATGAGTTATTTACATTAAAATGCTAAACCGAGTGACTCCCACTTCCTACTACATACACATATAAAGGCATCAGAGAATCTATATGGCAAAACATTTAAGATGAACAGAAATAACCTGTGTTTTTGCCTTGTAAATAATCTTTACTTATTTATGCATGTGTTTCACTAGTAGAACATCACAAAAATCAGGGCAGATGTTGAACTGCACAGATAATTGAGGTCCAGCATCACCAGACACAGCAAAAAATTTCTTAGAAGCAGTCTTGCCTAAAGGTGAACTACAACAGCAACAAGAACAACAAAAGTAAATATGGTAACACTGTTTTCATTTATGTAGTATTTAGAATGATGGCTCAGATGCTCAGCAGCTTTGGAACAGTGAGACACACCTGGCTGAAACACAGCTTCCACAAGGAAATATCCAAACTGGTCCAAGATATTGCAAGGGAGAAAACCAGTGGGGTCTGGTACAACAATAAGAGGTGGATTACAGCAACAGCTCTAACGTGAGAAGACCTGAGAATCTTATTTAATTTCAAACCACCACCAACAACAACAAATAGGCTTTTTTGCAGTTGATGGGAGAAAAAATTCAGAGAATTAATCTCACAAATCTAGTAATACTGACAGCCTCATTCAACAACTCCTGATTTACACTGCCTTTAAAATAGGTAAATATTTTAGGAAAGAGGCACCATCTTCTGAACATGCTGCTGCTTTCTGCTCTTACATGGAAGCCATCCATCTGTTGTCAGCTCAGTAATTTGAATCTAGTTGTAACATTACCACAATGCACATGCTGTGTATGGCACATGGGAGCAGCCACCACCGTGCTGGACATAAATTTTTGTCAGAGATCCATGACCCCATCACAGAGGTCAATAGCAGAGAGTGCAATCCACTTAAGAATTCCTGAATGGAAGATGCATCACGTAATGCAGTCTCCTGCATGCGTTGCAGGATATTTATAAAGCTTCTAAAGCTTTGCAGAGAGCTTTGTTTTGTCTAAGATGATGATTAAGAGGTATAATGAAGAGAACACATTACCAAAGCCAGGCAGGTATTGCCAATGGGTCCTCAAGACAAATAAGAAGGGAATGCTTTGAACTTCTTTTTCAAAGGTGAATTAATCAAACCCCTATGCCTTCCCCTGGGAGTAAACTCTTCTGAGCTGACAGCAAATGGTAAAAAAGAAACCTTCCCCTGCCCAAAACCTGCCCAAGAATAGCACCTAACAAAGCAACCTCCAAGCAGGTGTAATTACCAATCCACCTGAATACCCAAATTAAAAAGACTCAATAGGAATGTCAATATATTTATTTCAAAAGAACAAAGCACTGCTCTAACGAAAGGTTTTCATGCATCATTTGAAGGTTTCACATCAAATTAGAGGGAGACAGACATGAGAAGAAACCCTTCCTATTGGACAGACATTTGCATTTGCCTCTGAAATAAAATGTGTGAGATTATACATAGTAAAATCACTTGGAAAGGGATTGTCCTGTCAGTGAAATGATGAGAGACACTGAGGACATTTCAGAGGGCTGCAGGTGCTGGGCTCTTGGCCCATGGGAACAAATTCCTAAGTCTATTCTGAGGCTTTATAAATTAACATTGCAAATTCCCCCTATATGTACATATATACTCTAATTATGTATTCTCTAATCATAGCAGAATATATACAAATATATACACGTAAGAGTTTGCTTACATGTTTGTTCAGAGGAACTGGAAATGGCTTTATTTGTTTTTAATGAGGTGTACATTTCCTAAATTCTTAGAACCCTTTAGTTCCTTAGGACTTAAAAGAAACAAAAGTAGATAAACTTTCTTGTTACTTGTGTTATCCAAATGAGTAGAAAAGTTAACATAGCAATCAATTATTAAAAAAAAAGTCACATAAACACACCAGTTTAAACATGATATTTTTCTGGTTGGGCCCAAAATGATCATAATTCTTTGGAAAAAGATGCATGAAAATAATAAGAAATCAATGCTGGCAAAGACTGCATATTTCAGAGGAAAAGCACCTCATATTGTGGGTTCTTTCCCTTTCTGCTCCATGGAATGTTTATCCATAATTTTTAATTATTCAGAAGATGGCTGTGTCAGTGCTGAGAGCACCCTGACCTCACCTCCACTGCTCTTGTCCTGGCAGTGCCTTAGGGATTTCCTGGCTCTTGTCATGAATCCCCATAATCCCTACTCAGAGATCCAGCAACAAATTTACCATGGCTCTGCTCCTGCCTTTCTGCCAGTGCTGGAAGCTCCTCTGTCCTAAGTATTATGGAATTGCATCATCAGAATCAGATCTCTGAAGCCAATTCTGCATAGAAAACTCCCAGTCCTCTGTGGATGTTCCAGTTATTGTTGTGTGGGGTACTGACTGTCAGCCAATAGACAAATTATAGTAATTAAAGAGATCAGATTCATTCATCTGTTTATTTATTCATTTATTATTTAGCTGTTTGTTCAGTCATTATCTGGATGCCCCATCCCTGAAAATCTTTAAAGCCAGGTTGGATGGAACTCTGAGCAACCTGGCTTGGTGGAAGGTGTCCCTGTCCATGGCAGGGGATTGGAATAAGATGACCTTTAAAGGTCCCTTCAAACCCAGGCCGTTCAGTGATTTCTAAAACACAACTATTTGACTTGGACACAAAGACAAACGTCACAAGCAAGTGGCACAAGCAAAGGGAAAGAAGTGCCTCAGCCATCAGGAAGCAGAAGCAAACAGGCCAACCCCCAATTCTTACTGTATCCCATTTTATTTATTACTTGGTTTTAGGTATTCCTCTCATTGTGTGGCAACAGCTTAAACTCATCACAAGCCTAATGAGGAGAGTGCAGCTTAATGGAAAGCAGATTATGTCAAAGAGATTTGATATCTTTCTCTGACAAGATTACAAAAGCAATCATAATGGAGACTATATTGCTGATATAATATAATCAGACTTTTTTTAGACTTCTGGCTTTGGGCCTCTAACATTCAGATAAAAAACCTAAAAACAAGAGCACCATGAAAAATCAGAATGGCACACACTGAATTAAATTGACTTTGTCAAGTTGATAGTCTCACTGCAATTCATGTGAATGCATCGAATAATTGCAATGAGAGTTGTAATGTCCTATAAGTACTGTTCTATTATGTACATATAATCTTATTTTACAATGATACAGAGACATAATGATAGTGTAAACATACATTTGTTCCTGGAAAGTTTTCAGACTACATAACCATTGAGACATGACAATCAAGAAAGCCCATGAGCAGATCACAGAGCTGTGAAAAGTTTGGCATGGCACATCCAGGCATTTTTAATACAATAAATCCCAGTGCTATTCCTAAAGGAACAAAGAATCATATGCAGAGACCTGGATCTTGACAAACTGGAAATTTCTGTAGGCAACCTCTTGAACACCACTTGTGGACATGACAAAATACATGTTAACAGAAGTGCACTGAAGAGAAAAAGAGCTTTTTTTTTTTTTTTTTTTTTTTTTTTTTTTGTGTGGTTATTGTGACTCAGCTTCCACATGTGCCCTTCAGAACTGTCACTGGATCACAGAGGAGCAGTCAGAGCAACAACTGGTCTGGAGAACAGGACAGAGACCTAAGGATCTACAGTCTCCAGCTTGCCATTGAGAATTTACAGGTGGTTTGGTCAGATTCTGATGAACAGAAATCTGTTAGATGGCTCTTTAACACAGCAAGGGTATCTGACACTGTTTATTATCCAGCAGTTAAAAGAAATGAGAACAAAGAATAAAACACAATTTATAGCACCTAAGGACATGGCCAAGGCTTATGCTGTGTTACCACTCATCTGATACCTTTAAATCAATAGATGAGGACTTTGAAGAAGTGGTCACATTCTATCCCGAGTCAGTGGTGTGTTGCAGGGAGAAGTGCATGTGAATATGCACAGAGCAGATTATGTGATCACAAAATACATCCTGTATCTGTGAAATATGAACATTGGATCTAATGTGCTTCCGAGTGAAATGTGGCTCCTTTATTTAGCCTCTCCACGTTTCATTCCCAAATTCCAGATAACTGTTAGCTTTCAAAAATCATTTAATCTATTAATTAATGCTCAGAGTGCCCAGAAATACATTTTTAAGCAATAGAATTAATCAAATTCAGCCTTAATCTGCTTTGTGGCCCTAGTAGTGATAGAGAACTGGAGATTTTCTCACCAGTTACTGGAACAGCAAGGTTTTAAAAAAAAGTTCAGATTTCATGCCTTTGGAAACACACAGAAGTCCCTTTCCTTCTGCTCAAGACATTTGTGAGCATCAGATGTTGCTTCCTGTGAGTCCATTTCCCACAGGATTCTTTACAATGACAGACTGATCTCTGTGCCACCCCTCAGGGACTGCACACACGTGTTTCGAGTAAAATAAACTGGTGTAGTTCTCTTTTATCCTGTCATTTTGGAAATATCACTTATCAATTCCAATTATCTTCTGAAATGTAGATAAAAATCTAGCTGATTCTTCAATGTATTGGTTCTGCTATTTATTTTGTCCTTTGAGATCTGTAGAGCCAGTTCTGCTCTGTGTTTTCAGTATCACAAATATGAACTGAAGTGTTAATGAAGATGCATCTGCAGTGCCAGATGTTGGCTGTACCCAGCTCCTTGCCCCTCTGCCACTGTATATTCTGAAATTATGATCTTTAAGAAGATGAAAATTGCTGGGATGTGTTATATATTATCTTCCTCCAGCACCTGGACAGCAAAGAGTCTGACTTAAACCAGAAATGGTGTTTCCTGACGAGAGAAAACATACTTCTTGCTTATATTAGGAACATACTTCATCTGTGTTCAGACAGTAATCAAGGGATTCTTAAATTTTTATTTACAGACTGGAAGAACATATCTTCCAAACCCTCTACTGTAAAAGTTCCTCTGTTTCTGAAAAGGCAGAAGCACAACACAGTGACTGCTGCACTGTTCCAGTACGGCCTGATACAATCTAATAACTTAAATTAATTATATTTGCAACTGAAATGTTCCAGAAAGTGTGAAAGAGCAGGCAATGAAGGTAGAAGACCTTTGGATAGGAAGTTGGAAAGGAGAATGTCTGAGGCAGAAACCCTGTTTGAGAAATGCCCGGAGTGGTTCACGGGGAGAATGTGAGGCAAAACCAGCACCCCTTGGGAAACATTTCCTTCCATAAAGCTTTTGAAATCACATTTATTGGGATAAAAAGCACTCTAATAACTCAGAATGAGGGAAATATCTCACTAAAGATAGACATACTTCAAATGTTGTTAGTTACTATTTGGAATTTCAGCTGTTTGTCCAAATTCTGCATTTGTGTCTACAAGGTCTATAAGGCACAAGCTTAGAATGTGATTTTTTGGTTAAATTCTTCTACTGTAACATAACTACCTCTGCAAATAGTTATTGTTTCTTCCAGTCCAAAGGAAGTGCAAATTATTAAGCCACTTTTCAGTGTAATATAAAATTGGTTAATTTTAATTACATTAATATTGAATGTAATAATACATTTGTATTACATTAATTTGTATTACATTTAGTTACATTAATATTAAATGCAATATCATTGTTATTTTTAGTTAAGGCGACACAATTATTTATTGCACCAGCTCTGTACATACTGATTTTGGGAAGCATTTTTGATTATCTCTGAAATAATACATTAACATTAACATTAACATTACGTAAGATAATAATATAATATAATTATATGATCGGCTTATCTCGGAATTATCCTGAAAAGCAGCATCTCCTCTGAGCTGTCACCATGGTTTTAGCTGGTGTAATCTAAGGTAAAAGGCAAGGTACTCTGCAAGTCACTTGTGTACTTTGGCAATTTTTTTACATCACTGCTTGCTGCTTTGTTTGGGTATTTGTTTAAGCTATCTACACTAAATTAAAAGTACAAGGAACTCTCCTTGTGTATACTTCTGCATCTCTGTACTCTGGTATAATGATTTTCCAGAAAACTTCCTATTTTCTAAACAGCAGTCATGAAGCTTTTGTTATACTTTTAATTAACTCCAGTTCCTAGGTCCGTGTGTAATTCCAACTGATTTGTATTCTCTCTGTTTCTATAATATCCGGATGGCCACATCACACAGGAGAGCCAAATGCAACATGTTCATAAACTAAGCCAGACCACAGAAATATTATCAACTGATGAAAGTCTTGAAGGAAATTAAATGTGAGGCAAGAGGGTTTAAAATGTATAGCTTAGGGAGAAAGAGATTAAAAAGTGAGATATAAGTCTACAAAAATCAAAAGTGTGCCAACACTGAAGTAAGAAGCAGCAGAGGCACAGGGGTACAGAACTAAGGATGTGCACGGAGTGACTTAGAGGAAAATGTAAACTGAATGCTAAGAAACAGTTGGGATTTATTTACATATAGATCCCTGCAAGTCCAAACACAATCTCCATATAAAAGCACATTCTAAAATTGATTACAGCATTTTTTTGGTGAATATTCTGGAGCGCAATAGAAACCATGAAAGAAAACAATCAATCTTCCTGACCCACTTGATCATTTGTCTTCTAATACCTTTTCTCCAGCTAATTTTTAAATTAGGAAAATTTAAAATTTACAGGGAAGCACCTAAAATTTAAGAGGAATTGCTGCAATTACTGAAACAAATAAGCAAACTTAATAGTAAAATCTAGGCTTAAATTCATCCAGCTGTACAAAGAGAAGTAAAGGCATGAATAAAAATTAGGAAATTTGATCTCTGCCTTATAGTTGTGCCTTGTATATGTGTGTGTCTAGTGAAATGATAATCATAATGCAAAGGAAGTTTAAGTGCCCACCTTGTTTCTATCACCAACAAGCCCAAAATTATTTTGAACAAGTTTGTTTTTAACCATGTTGCATAAGGTTTTGACAAAAAGCACATGGCCTGTGTCTGCTCAGAAGTAATCATGAAATCAGCATAACTGGCAACAGCATTTCAGCCATGTGAGGAACAAGAAGACCCATGGGAATTACTGAAAAAATGGAATCATTAAAACAAGTCACTTTTCCCAGGAACAGCTGCTATTATTTTAGAAAACAAAACTTGCTGAAGGGAACTGGAATTTTGCCAGATCTGGTACTTAAAAAGAAAGGAAAAAAAGAAGATAATAAAAGAAAAAATTAGAGCATTTGAAGATTAAGCAAGTGTGCAAAACGAGAAAACCTCCTTTGCAGCATCCTGAGGCAAGCACCAAAAAATGGGCCAATATTAGCATATGTATTCAGCACACTTCTGGAAGCAAGGACGTGTTTAGAAAGATTCATGTGTAATACCTGTCTTTTGTACTAGGGAAAATATAAGACTAAAAAAATGCAGAAAGGGTAACAGAGGACACCATTAAGGCGAGATGGAGCAGGCCAGCTGGACTGTTATGATTTAATTAAGGAGAGTTTGACTCAGTGGGATTCACACATGGGAGATTATTCCTATCAAATCTGACAGAATTTTTCACAGTGGTAACATATCACAGAGGGAAGCTGTGGACATAAAACCAATTTGACACTGTACTGCACACTGTTAAATTAGAAAGTTAATGATTAGGGTATATACGGCATGAAAAGCTTGCAAGAGGCAAGAGCTGACTTTGAAATTAAATACATGAACTAAAAAGATACAGTGTGGACCACATTTGAATTCATTCAGCTTCATCAACTTACATGTATCAGCCTACTCTTAATATCTTTTGGTCAACTAACCATAGAGGCATAATACACCACTTCCAGTAAAACAGGAACTCCCATCTTCTACCTAAAAATGCATAAATTGTGTATTATCTAAATGTGATCAATTCTTTCTTGGATTCCGGTCTTGTCTTTTTGTCCTAGCAGCTCACTGTCAAGCACCTTTATGAAGAACTGGTTTTCCTGTAATTCAAAGAGCCAAAGAATTATTGAGGTTAGAATGGACCCTCTGGAGATTGTCACCACATCACACCCACTCTCTCCACCTCCCAAATCCTGGGTAAGTTAGAGCAGGTTGTTTAGGTTCTCAGCCAAATGAATTTTGAATATATCCAGTAATGGAAATCCATGGTCAACTTCCATTAGAGCATGAAAGCTTTTCCCTTATGTTTAGCCCTGATTTTAGTACATTTCTATTCCTGCCTGTTGTCCTGTTGGACAGTGTATCTGTTTGCTTCACTCCCTCTTTACTACCCTCCCAGCAATTTGATTGATTTTTAATTCCCCCTTGATTGTTCTTTTCTCTAGGGTAAGCCCTACCAGCACTCTGAGCATCTCCTTTTAATGTTAACTCATCTCCAGTAGAACTTCCTACCTCTAGTCACAAGACTGGCAGTTTACCTGGTTCTCAGGTGACTCCACTTATCTAGGCCACAATCCAGCATTTGTCTGTGGGAATGTTGCAGGAATAAGCACTAAAAGCCTTACTCGGGTCAGGGCAAACACAATCCAGCGTTCTTCCCTCATTCAGTGATCTAGTCATGATTGTAGAAAGACATCAGGCAGATCAAACATGATTTCCCCTTCATAAAATCACACTTTCTACTCATAAACTCTTTCTTGTCCTTCACATGGTTCAAAATGGCTTACAGGGTTATTGCTCTGCATCCTCCCAGGGACTGAGGTGAATCTAATGAGCTCTGGTTCTGTAGATCCTCCTTCTTACCACCTCGCTCTTTGTCACCACCTCCCTCGTGTCGTTCAGCAGTGGGCCCTCAGTATATTCATCTTCCTCTTGCTGCCAGCATACATCACTTTTCCCACCCTTCATTATGCTCAAATCCGTTTGAGCTTTGGCTTCCTCGTCCTACACTTGCATGGATATTGAACAGCTTCTCTATGTTACTGTGGGGTCAGTTATCCCTTCTTTCACCTTCTGTATGCTTTTTTGATGTTAGAGTTGAGCCAGGAGTTTTTTGATCATCCATGTAGGCTTTCTGCCACTATCAGCTGATTTTCTATGCATTCTGGAGGTTGGAGAAGGTAAAATTTTGAAATCTCCAGAGCTCCTCTCCAGAACCATCACACATGGTTCTTTTTTCAGCAGTTACTGAACAGGCCAAAGTCTCCTGAAACCTGGGAAGTTCAGAGGCTGCTTTCTGCCCAGTTCCCTCCTCCCAAAATCCTTCCCTCCATTGCATGATCCCTAAATCCAAGGCTGACCCAGCCTTCACACTCCAGACCAGTTTTTCTTGTCTCAAAGCATCAGGTCCAGCAAAGAACTTCCTCTCCTTGGTTCCTCAATCCCCTGTAACCAGGAGTTACCATTGGGGCACTCCAGAAAACGTCCTGGCTTGCTTGTGTCCTGCTCTGTTGCTTTTTCAGTAAATATCACAGAATGGTTTGGAAGAGACCATGAGATGCCTTCCACTAGACCAGGTTACTCAGAGACCCATTCAATCTGGTCTTGAACACTCCTAGGAATGAGTAGTCCACAGCCTCTCTGGACCCAGAAAGTAATTTTAGAGGAACTCCAAGCCATTGCTTGTTGAAAAAAAAAAATTAGAGAATGCATCTAAGCTCTCTGCTTAGATAAGAATGAAAAGTTTGGTGATTTTGGCCCTGAAATTATTTGTGCAAGTCCGCAATGTTTCTGGATAAAAGTTTAGTTGAAGGCAGTCACTATAGATAATATCACAAAAATAACAAAGAATGGTAAAGTAAAGAATGACTCATTTATTTTACCCAGTAATGTTTACAGCAATATAATCTGTTACAAAGATCACTCTAAAATAGCCTAATATTTGGAAGGAAATTAAATGCAGGCTTTGACAGTTATCTGGTCTGAAGATCAGAACTGGGGCCACACATATTGATTCTCTGTAATAACATTCAGTTTGCAGACTCTCAGAACTCTCAGTTTGGCAGGAAGAAAGCAACACATTTATCACTGTCAGGCTGATATTGTGGTTATTTCATAGACAAAAAAAAAATAGAAGAAGATAATAAGCTTCTTACCAATAAAATGTAATAACATCTAAGTTAAGTAAAATCTGGAAAGTTGGGTCCTGTGTTTTCATACACATTGTAATACATTTCATACCTCACACTCTGGTGTGGCATTTAGTTCCACCCTTTGCAGGATACACGTGTGAAAGCTGCATCACATCCCTGCATCGTGGAATCCCCTGAGCTGGAAGGGATACATTGAAGGGGGATCATCAAGGTCCAGCTCCTATCTCTGTGCCTGAGAGCATTGTCCAAACACTCCTGGAGCTCTCTGAGCCTTGGGGCTGTGCCCATTCCCTGGGGAACCTGTTCAGTCTGAACTCTGTGGAGAAACAATCTTTTCCTAATATCCAAATAAGCCTCCCCTGACACAGCTCCAGCCATTCCCTTGGGTCCTGTCCGTGGTCAGGAAGATCAGAGATGGAAGCTGCTCTCATGAGAAAGCTGAAGACCTTGGTGAGGCCTGACCTCAGCCTCCTCTCCTGCAGCTGAACAAGCCAAGCTCCTGAGCTGCAGCTCCTGTGGCTTCTCCTTTAGGACCATCTTTGTACCCCACCTAACCGTTTTATAGGTGTCTAATAACTTTAGATCTCTCCTTGGCTGTGGCACCCAATGTTGCCCCCAGGACTTGAGGTATAACCTGCACAAAGTGGAAGTGCAGCTCCTGAAACCCTGTGTCAGTGTTATTCCTCCAGGAAGAAGGTGTATAAATTATGTTTTGTGGAGCAATTTGCAAATGGAGGGAGAAAGTCAGAGGAGGAATGTTGGCATGGCACCATGTGAGGCACTTCTATACCACAAATAGAAGGGGATACATTGCACATAGGCTGCTAGTATAAGGCAATTAGATCTCAAAATTATTGTTCTTATTAATTATCACTCTTATTTGTTTGCAGGCTTAATCTCTAGGGAAACCTTCATCTTGTATGTGGATATTTTAGTACCTTTCTGTTCTGCTGGTGCATCACCATTTATGAGCACTGTGAAAACTACATAAAGTTGCTCCTCACAGTATCTCACTGAAGCATTTTTTTTTTCTAACAACTTCCTGACGCATGGACTCTGGAATAGTTTTGTCAAGCCAGGCCAAGTCTCACCTAGGGACTTACCTCAGGCTTGTTGTTAGGAGTGCCAAGAGTCAGCACCGCCCCATCCCAAAGCTGTACCACTTGTTTTCTACTCAGAATTACACAGCTCCTTAAAAACGTGCAGCTTCTGGGTCCTCTCCATTACTGCTCTTCACAGTATCTGCATTGTGACATACACCACAGAGCCAAAAGGCTGCAAAAACCTGCATTTTGGACTCTGGCCACACCATCTCTTCTTGACAAACCTCTCTTTTTCTTTCAATCTCATTTACTTGATACCTTCCCATAGTGGTCTCCACCATAGCCAGCGCTCAGAATAATATCTGGGAAAACCTCCCAATTGTTCAAAAATGTCTTGGTGTCTCAGTTGGTGCCTTGTAACATTTACATAACCATTTCCTTATTTCCCCTACTTAAAGAACCTTGTGTGCCCTTGTGTGTGTGTCTGAAGAGCACCTACCTTTTTTTACAGCTACTCACTTATGCACAGAGACTGAGTTTGTGCTGATTGGTGCCTCAGGATGCAGACAAGGACAACCTAGAGGTAGGCTTCAGTGAGTGGAAACTAAGATTCAACCCTTTCAGCTCTTAAACACAACTGAACTCCAGCGAACCATCAAAAGGAAGGAGGTTGTACATTTCTTTAAGTAAGAACAAAACGCCCTTGAGCAACAAAGCGACGCAGAGCGAAGGAAGCATGAGCAGAACAGAATGATTCACACACGACAGACACTGGGAACTGTGCAGCAAAAGGTGCTTATTGTGCACAGGAGCATCCAATTACACGGGCACCAGTGGGCCTGGCTCACCCCACTGTGCTGTCACCCTGGATTACACAGAGTTTAAGTGACAGGAAATGTATAGGGAAATCCCAGGCTGCTCTGACACACAAAGGAGGGGCTTGGATCATGAGGAGTGGTTACCCAGTAAGTTTTTGACTATTTACATATATATATATAACTTTAAATACCTCTGCTGGCAACGATGCTGATTGTGCTCTCGACAAAGTGGTAAATCAAATACAGCTTCTTCAAGGGTTAAATTCCTTAAAATCTCCATGGTTTAGCAAGACAGCTTTGAGAAACCCTGTGTGAGTTAAGCTTGCACTGTGCATAATCCATCTCAATTCCCACGTTTGCACTAGTGAGCAACATCTATTTTTGGAGAAGATAAACAAGTGTTTATTATCTCTTACTGCTCTTTCCCTTCATCTGGTGGTTTACCTGCCATCCGCATTTTCAATCTCCTCTTAGAACCCTCTCCTGTCCTATCATTGAGGTCACTGCCGTGTATTCTCTGTTCTCCTTCCATCCAAAAGTGAGTTTTTTCCACAAGTAACACTTGGGGTCTACATCCCAAATACACTTCTGCTTTAGCTCATGATGTTTAGCAATTCTGCAAGAACTTGTCTTTTGGTGACACGATCTGTCTGCTTTCCAAATTAATTTTTTTCTTCAAATCTGGTCCACTCCTGACTAAAGAAAACTGTGTCTCATTTCATGCTTACTCCTCAATCTACAGTATAACTGTTAATTGTCTGCTAATATTGCTTTGTTCCTCTTCTTCTAGAAGAAAGCCTTTGTGAATCCTTGAAGGCCTCATCTTCTTTTTCTCCTATACACTTGCTTTTCTTCTCTTTAGGTCAACAGTTCTTTTGATGACCTTTTCCTCCAACTCTGACTTCTTCCTTCTCTCCTCAAACTGAAATTTTAATTTTATATGTACTTGAATTTGCAGATAGATTTCAAGGAGCAACCTGATTATGTCCTGGAAATGGTGGATTAAATCACCACAATGCTGATAAACATTCAGCTCTGAAAAAAAAAAAAAAAAAAAAACCAAAAAAAACCAAAAAGCCAATTCCAGGATTGAAACTATGGTTTCTATCAATCTGGGATGACATTTTGTGCATACTCCTACAAGGATCTGTCACGCATCCAACTCTACAAAACTATTTTACTAGCACCTTACATGCCACTGCTATCCGCACAAAACCTTGGTTGATGCCAAACTAGGATACAGAAATAAGGAAGCTTTCTGGAATTCAAAAGAACCTTGTCAGTTTGGGAGGGAGAGTTTGAAATAAGACAAAATTTCATAATGACACATTCAGAAAGGTACAGTCAGGAAGGGCAGAACAAATAGAGCAAAATGAGGAATTAAATGAGTGAGCAGTACTGCAGAAAATATCTGGGGTTATAGTGGTTCACAGGCCATAAGATGACACTTTCAAAAAACCAGAAAATCTCATTCTGGAGTATATTATCAGAAGTGCTGTGTGTAAGACAAGGGAGGTAATTATTCTGCTCTACTTGCTACTAGCGAGAGCTTGGTTCCTGCTGTGAGCACCACATTTAAAGAAGAAAGAACATGAAGAATACCCAACAGAGAGCAAGAAAGATAAGATTTCTTTTCCTAAAATCACAGCCCTGAAGGTTTGTTTAGATGATAGGTAAGAAGGCTGGGGAAAGGTGAGAAGGGTCTTCCAGTTTATCGAAGGTTATTGCAACAAAAACAGTGATCAATTGTTCTCTGTGTCCTCTGGAGGAGGGCAAGAAGTAATCTGCTTAATTTGCAGCAAAGAGGATTTACATTACACCCCAGAAACACTTGTCTCTCTAAGGATAGTTAAGCTCTGGAAGAGGCTAACTGGAGAGTTAGTAACATCCCTTAAGAACAGTTTTGACTGGTGTGTCAGGGATAGGATCTGCAAGGATTTAAAGTTTCGAGTGAGGTAGAAAAACATGTGGTCATCCCTTGCATCTTCACTGTCATTTTACACTGCATCTAACATACTCTGTATGTTAGCTACTGCACAGGGTGTGCCTCTGATCAGCATTTTCATTTCAGGGTTAGCAGGAATTCCTGTGAGAGGCTTGCTGAAGTGTTTGCTAAATTATATCAGGACATGCTCCAACCATCTCCAATGTAATTTGTTATTTACACACATGCTGACAAGGTTCATTAGTAGCACTATTTGATGACAATGTTTCATTATGAACCAGAACAGAATTCAAAAGTAAATTATTACAGGACAGATCCTGCTGGAGCAGCCTGTGACTGTCAGCAGGTTGCTACAGGATTTTTGACACTGGACTTCACTAACTTCCAAAATTCTTTTGTCAGGTAATACCCACAGAGCACAGCACACCTGTATTTTGAAGTGTGATGCTTTTCCATTTGAAAATTTCAATATGTTGCTTTTTATTTAGAAAGCTTACTTTCAATTTTTTCCCTTAGAAATCCTCTTTCTCCCCACGTGACACTGAGTGAATTCCGAACTCCTGAGCTGCTCTGACGCACAACAACCTTTTCAAATGGCAGAAACCCATTAGCCTGATATTTTCTTTTGGTGACCTGCATGTTGAATTCACCTCCTTCCTAGATATGACAAGACACAATGTTTGTCTCTCAACACATAATGTGGTTAGTGGGTTTAATTACAGTGAGCTTAGGAGCTTTAGATTTGCAGAAGAATAATGTATTTTTAAGGACAGAAAGTTTGCTGGAGTTTTACATTTAACAAACTTATAAAACTGTCCAGTGGGCCAAGGTAAATGCCTTGAGTAAATTAAATTCAAATAAACAGATAAATAAATATGCTTATACTGAGGTGTGATCATGACTTTGCATTTTTAAATTTTCATGATCTTTCACTTGCCTGTTTCTGGGGCTTGTTTCATGCCAGTAAACAAATCAGAGTTGTGAGAATTTCAAAATATATTGCATGTTTTCTATCTGAAGGATCAATAATTGTTTGAACTCCTTTCAAAACCCCAGTTCTCACTTTTGTGCATTATTTTAACAGGCAGACTGTGATGCACACTGCAAGGTGAGAGACCTGTATCTCCAATGAACACATGATCCACCAACCAAGACACAAAAGCTGGGAGATAATACGCAAGAAGTAACATCCAACAATGATTATTGCATTAAGATAGAGATGCATGAAAATACTGTTAATGCAGACTAAAGCTACTTCTCATAAAACACACCCATCAGGAATGAAAACCCAACAAAACCCAAATCCCAGGAATTACAAAGTGAAGGAACATGAACCAAAGGTGCATAAAATATTCTAGAACAAAAGGCTGGCCCAAACATAAGCCAGTTCAATTGCTGCAGCATTGAATGACTGAGGAGCTCAGAATTTTATCTGTCTCCATTGTTTTAAGCTTGTGAGACGTGTACCCCATCAGGTGCTTTCAAAGGTCTCAGATTTCCAGAAAGAGCTAAAGAAATAAAAATATTTTCTCCCCACTACTGTAAAAAAACCCCAAAACAACAGCAAAAAACGAATCAACCAAAAACCAAGAAAAACAAAAACTACAAAGACCCCAACCAGCAACAAAAAACCACCAAAAAAGCCCCCAAACCAAGGAATCTCCTTTAACAATTTTGTTCTTTCCTCTAGGCTTAGGTAGGAAAGGATCACTTTTTAATGCTGGACTAGCCAGGTAGCCAACTGCCAGTCTCTTTATTACATCAAGAAACAACCACTTGGTTCCAACCCAAAGTCTTCCACTTTCACCTAGTATTTAAAACTTATTAATTCAGAGAAAACCAGCAGAATCTCAGGAATAAGAGTGGGACAGGTTGGGATGTGCTCTCTTCACTCTCACATAATAACAGAGTCATGTTGCAGTGTATTTGCATGATAAGAGCAGAAGAACATGCCAAGGTCTGCACAGGCCACGGTGGATCTGCCTCAGGAGTCCTGGGAAAGGCAGACTGGGGCACTCTGCTGCAGGAGCTGGAATTGCTCAGGGAAGCCAAAGCCTGGTGATAGAGAAGAAAAGAGAAGGGGGCAGAAAATGTTCTACAGTATTTTGTGTCTTTTACTACCTGTACCTTCATGTCATGCTTACCACAATTCAGATTTAAAGCCAAGGGAGGCACCTTGAACCATGTTCCTAATTTGTCCTACAGGTTAGGGAGATGGTGGTGGTGCTAGAATTCAGGCAAAAGGGATACAACTTCTTTTTCCATTGAGTCAGCAACATGCAGCCAGTGCAAACCACTTGTGTTTGTTCCATGCCTTTAATCTGTCTGCAGTCTGTAGAAGAATACATCCCTAGAGTCTTTACCAGACCTTGAATTCGAGCAGCTGTCACTTTAAATTTATTTCTTCCTCTGTCTGGGAGCTATTTTAGTGCCAATGCAAGCACACGTGCTCTGAGCAAAGCTCCCCAGAGCAGCCACCATCACAGGTACACTCCTGCATATCTGCATTATCTTCTTTCAACAGCCTTGAAGTTGGTGGCAAATATTTTTCCTTTTAGTGTTTTTTTTGTCTTTTGTGTGCTTTGTGGCCAGTTATAGTGCTCCTTTTTGCCACTGCTTCCCAAATCATCTTCTGTAGCATAAAGCCTTGGGTGCAGCAGCTTAGAAGAGTTTAGGGTGGTGTTGGGCTCACAGGAGATCCACAAAAGATCCTGGGGAAGGAGTAGCACAAGGACCTGTCCCAGGGATCAGAACTATTACAGGTCTTCTCCACTGCAACCTTCCATGTCTGCATCTCTTGAGGTCCAGTCTGTTTAGTCAGGAATTGCTTTTGAATCATGAGAAAAGGAAATCTCAGACTCAGGAGTCACACTGCCCCATTTCTGGCTTTTTCATTGTTCCCCAAATCCCTACAACTAATTCTCCATCTCTGCCTCTTTCTGTGCCTATTTGTCCCACATTATGAGATAGTGACATCTAGAAGAGCTTGGATTTCATTCCATTAGTCATCCTCTCCCTTTAGCCCATGCAAATTGTGTTGTCACCATCCCTTGCCCCCCAGAATAGTTCTAGTTTTAGAATTAGGAAGCCAAAGAAACTAGAGAAGCTTAAAATTTTAAAAATCAACCCTACTGGATTTGCCTGAAGTTAACAGCAACCAGTTAATATTTTCATTAACTTAGAAACCTGCGTTCCTCCCACACTCCAACAACAAACTGATGGGATTCAAACTGGGGAGCAGAGCAGAGTGTGGCAAGGCTTAGGGAGAAGGGATACTGGGAACAATTTAACCAGGGGGAAAAAAAATACCAAAACTCATTTACCTCATTAACTCAGGATTTATTAATGACTGATCTATGACCTACTTGACTCCAAAAACTGAACTGCTTGAAGAAGATTAGAAATAACAAAAAGTAATTTGGCTGGGCTTTCTTGCCCTGTCTAAATCAATATTTTAGTACCTTTTCCCCGTGAAGAGACAGAAGAGGAACCTCTGGCTAGACAAGCTTCCAGGAGCAGACATCCCTAACAGCCAAAGGGTGAGATTCCCCTGTCAAAATGGAGATGTTCGTGGTGCAGACTGTCACCTTGGAGCTCATTGTCTGGGCTCTCTTGACAAAGAGACAGAAATAGGCCTTTCAAGGGTCACCTCATCTCCCTCAGAGATAGGACAAATGACTAGAATTTCAGAAGAATTTATTTCCCTCCAATGGATATGAAAGGAGACTTAAAGATTAGATCAGAGGCAGATATCTGTGATGCAGACTTCTCCGATTAGATGAGATGAGTCTCACTAGACTTTGTAAATCTTGCCCACACCATTCCCATTTCTCCTATGTAACATGAAATACAAAACCACTAGATATAATATTAAATATTAGATATTTTCTTCCTTCTCTAGTGAAAATAAAATCCCTTAGTAGATTGCTTACCATGCTGTAACTGACTACAGCTGTACTAGTCAGAGAAAAGGAGACTGCTGCCATAGGAACATTTAGAGGGCAGATAAACAAAGGCAGCTTTAAACTCTAAAAATCAAGTCCACTTGACTTGTTAGATATTAACATACACACAATGAGTGTTTGTTGGTACTTACTATAAATAACCATCACAACATAGTCACATAGGTTATTTTAACTACCTTATTCTGATTTTGCTGTAAGTGGTCAGTGCCTTGGAGAGGGTGTCATATATACAGGGCCAAGAGGTTCAGTCCTTGAGGTGAAGGTGATCAGTTTTGAGAAATAATTCCCCCTTTCTTTACAACCCACAAATTCAATGTTTACTCCTTTCATAAGTGTTTCATTTTCTAGACAGTTGTAAGCCATTCACTTGTTCACTGCAGCATGCTGGGGGTGTTACTTCTCCAGGCTACCAAATGTGTCTTGGCCTGTGACTTGTTTCTTGGTTGGTGTTAGCATTTATGTGCATTTGTTTCTTTTTTAATCTCTTGATAAGCTGTGCAATTGCTGCCCATCACCACCACCTCACAGCAGCAGCAGCCCTTTCCCAGTTTTTCAGGGTGTGTTTAGTCACCAGTGTCTGATCAGCAGTGATCAGTTTATTGCTGGGGGCTCTGCCTCAAATGCTATCCTATGTTTAAATTGTGTATTTAGCTGAAGACCCCAGATGAAGCTGACACAAGGTTGTTGTAGGAAGGATTGCAGTCTGGCACAATTCACATAAAGCCTGTGACCTGCTCCTGGCACTGCTATTATTCCTTTTACTGGGACCCCAGATACAAAAATGCTTATCCACTGTTTGATAGTTGTGTGATATTAATGTCCTCATGTATGAATTCAAAACAAAATGGTATTAATTACATCCTGCCTATGGAGTTCCTGCTTCCAGGGGTCCAACAGGTTTCCAGTCTGGCTACAGAATATTTTGAAAGCCTCATCTTCTCCAGAAAGAGCTATCAGTCTCAAGTGCCTTGTCCAAAAATACAAGTACTCATTATACTAATGAAGAAACTGTAGCCTTATTTACAAATTAAAGAACTTCATTCTTCAAGCTGCCCTGTCTGAATTTGTGGCTCTTATTGCCCTTGTTTTTCAGTGAGACTTCTATGCTTACTTCAAAAAGGAGCATAAAAAGTTCAGCAGAGATTAAACAAAACTGTTAAAGAAAAGAATAGGGAGCCTCATCTGGAAAGTCTGCTGAGACTTCAACAACATAATTCCATACTTGTGATTTGGAGTAAAATTGTTTATGACAGTTTGCAACACTCGGGACTAAGAAAACACGGATAACATTTCACATATTTGAAAACAAGGGATTTTCTTTTAGACTGAGTCTTCAAAAACAGCCAAGAATTTCTTACCTGGTGCTGCTTAGGAAAAAAAGAGCTCAAAAGCCAGAACTTAGACCAACATCCATTTATGTGAAGTCTCATCTTAAAAATGCCTTCCTAAAATTTTCACAGGGAAAGAAAACAACAGATTTCTTGAAGGAAATACATTTTGCATAATAAGGATCATAACTAACATCAAATACTACTTGATTTTTTTTTCTGCATCAGAGAGCTGGTGCTTTATTGATAATAATTCTCTGAGCCAATACTGAGAAAAAGTGAATTAGAATAAAAAAACCTAAAGAACAGAAAAGGCCAGTTTTCCTAACAAGTGAGATAGCATCTCCTCCAGTGCAACAAGGAAACTCTAAATACTTTTCCAGCTGTAAGGATATGGTTTCATCACTCAGTCTTCTGGATTCCTTAAGCAGACAGCTGCTAAACTTTGCCAGCTCTGGACAATTTCTCTAACAGCAGTAACACCATTTCTTGTAGGATCTGCTGTGGTCACTGCCCAAGCAGTGAAACAAGAAAGAACAAACATTTTGTTAATAATGTTCCTTGAGTGGAAAAGGAATAGTGCCTGCTAATGCCTTGAGTCTACATGAGCTTTTTCTTACCCCTATTCACAGTAAGTCATGATAATCTCATATTAGCAGGGAAAAAGAGCTGTCACAGTGACCTTGCTGGATATATTTGAGGAAGAAGCTATGTGGCTGCAGCAGAAAATGTCTTGTACTGGCAGAAAAAAGAAGTGTATGTAATAATCCACTTTTCCTAAAACACGCCAGCAAAGACAAACTTGCCCCCAGCTTTTATTGTGACATGCTACATTTCATTACTGTAAAAAACTAGAGGCTGATGAAAGAACTTGTGCCATTTGCCCACTGCATGATCTGATTCCTGTTTTATTTCTGTTATTTCCTGCTTGTCCTTGTCACACAGATGACAAACTTGACAGCGTGTCTCCATTCTGAGGGGGTTGTCCTAAGGTGCCAGTCAGCCAGAGAAATGTGAACTGCCACATCTAAAGAGCTGAAAATGGTGAAATGAAACATCCAGAGTTCAAAAATCAATGCCTTTAACTCTTTCATTTTTACAGAAAAGCTCCTTGATTTACAACTCTCTCCCACATTTTTTCATGTGCCAAAAGCTCCAATTCTTTTCTCATAATTTTTGACATTTTCTCTGAGACTATTTTCTGAGAATAGGACAATCAGGGCTCTAGAGAATAAAAAGAGAAATTGTGTCATGTATGCAATTTCATATTAAAGGAAACAGTTCAGAAGAACTGTACTGATTATGTGAGCAATTGAAAAAGAAACCAGTGCAAAATTTCTAGTCTTTTGCACCAGGGAACTCTGGAATGAGCTGCTTGAAAGTAGGATTTAGGACTGTTTGCTGCAGCATGTACATGGCCTTGACAATTAGATTTGTGACATTTCCCTATCCCACCCTAAACTGCAGTTGGCAGTGGCATTATTTTGATTATTACACATCACTGTGGCCCAAGTAAAAGATTTCATCAGAGTCCAAGCTTCAGTACACCCCACTGTTAATAAAAGGGTGACTTTTGTGAGATAAGAAACAGGCCCTGAGAAGCTGTGAGAACATTGAAGGGAATGAGAAACTGCTAGATAAGTATCTGCCAAAAATGACTGCAAGAAATGACATTTCTGGACAGGTTTCTTCTGTGCTGTGCATGGATTTTCAGCAGTGATTGTTATTTTATCAAAGTGTTGTCCCATAGTCTTCATCTAAAATGGCTGTTCTTCTTTGTTAAATATAAAATAGACCTTTGGTGTGATGACAGGCTGAGAAAGTTGGGGCTGTTCAGCCTGGAGAAGAGAAGGATGCATGGAAACCCAGTAGCAGCCATCCAGCATCAGAAGGGACCTACAAAGGATCCAGAGAGGGACCCTTCATCAGGACCTGACAAGAAATAGTGGGTTCAAACTGAAAGTAGGGAGATTAGGCTAGATAAATGAAAGAAATTCCTCCCTGTGAGGGTGAGGAGGCCCTGGGACAGGGTGCCCAGAGAAGCTGTGGCTGCCCCTGGATCCCTGGGACTGTCCAAGGCCAGGTTGGAAGGGGCTTGGAGCAGTCTGGGATAGTGAGAGGTGTCTCTGGCGTGGCAGGGACTTGAAATAGAATAGTCTTTAAGGTCCCTTCCAACCCAAATTATTCTGTAATTCTGTTCTATGATTCTTTATCTTCATTCAAGTACAGTACAAGAATTGGCTCTGGTCCCTTCAGTGACTGAGTATTTTTAACACCTCTTGGAACTCTGGAGAGAGACCTGTGAAAGAGACTGGGCCACTTTCCTAAATTAGTGGGCAAAGAGCCTGGAATTTGTGTCAGGAATACAAAAGAAAATCCAGGAATTGTAAGTATACGGTAAAAAGTAAAACCACAGTTCTATGAAAAATGGGTCTTGTCAAGTAGGTGCAATACAATTTTTAATTACTCATTGGCCTGATTTATATAGAAAAGTGTGTTAACAAAAAAACCTAATCAATTTCTCGTCCTTAGTTTTCCACAACAGTGATGATATATAATAAAGCTATAATCAAAGAATCATAAGAATCATTGAATATCCTGAGCTGGATGGCATCCACAAGGCTCATTGGAAGATTCTGGCTACAAAATATCTTACAAGAGATAGAACATGACCAATGTGAATTTTTGGGATCTTCTGTACATCTTCAGGGAATTTCTTCTTCACCAAATGCTGCTAAATGAATAATGTATAAGAAGATGCAAAATTATTTAAGGAAAAACATGCAGATGGCACACACTGTCAGAAATGAGACACTTAGGTCAATCACACAGACTAAGCTCAACTGGTTTGGAAGGTGGAGAGCAACTGAGACAGATCTACTTTACAACATCCAAAGGCATTATCTTATATGATCAAGAATGTAGGTCATGTGTCTGACTAGAGGAATCATACCCATAACAGCCACGGATTGAAAAGGGCTTTGGACCAGTCACTGAATGAATCCATGGGAGCTTATGCTGAGCATGTCAGCTAGGATTGTCCTGGATGTGTAAGTGTTGCTAGGGAAGGATAGGCACACTGGTTAGTGGAGTTTGGGGGTGTTGGAATTGTTTTTTGTCAGCCACTGGCCACTCAAATTTACAAACAGCTAAAAATCCATGAGCCATCTGCTGCCAGGAAGGAGAGACATGGCATTTCAAAGCATTTTAATGAATTTTCTGGAACAGAATTTGGGGTAGGTGAATGGGTAGGAGAACAGAAGAGAAGCTGACATGATGGGCTTAGACAGGAAGTGTTTGGACAGATTTTAATTTTAAATGTGTGTCTAGACTTGGGCAGAAATCCAGTCTTGCTCAATATGCCCAGTTCTGCCCTTAAGGGGAGGACAGGGAAATACATAGGAACCACAGGAAGATGTAGTTTCCTCCATGCGTCTAAAAAAACCCACAGAACTCGCGGTTGAGCTAACTCACCAGAGCAGAGGAAATGACTTCACCCAGCTGCACAGGCAGGAAGAAACTTGGGATCTTTCAGGATGGGAAGAAGCAAATCATCACTTGCACTGTGGATGGGTAAGCATCAGGTCATCTATCCCATTTGCCACCATAATGCCATCATTGATTAGCTGCATGTATGGATTTTGGAGGCAGCCTTATGCCTTTACAGAGAGCAGGTACCAGCAGCCCAAAGCCCACTGGCACCCACAGCCAGCAATGCAAACATTTATGGTGCAGTGTACACATGTCCTTACACACTGAGCTCAGGGAGCACGGAGAAATGCCCCTGGGGCTTCAGAGATTTGAGTACAAACCTCTGTGCAAGGGGAGGACAAGACTGCATAACATAAATCACCCTGAGGGGTGTGCAGCCCTCCTGTTCGTGCTCATTGCACGGTGTAACATCTGGGCTGCACACACACCTGCAGCTTGCCTGTGACCTATTTATTATCCCACACAGATCTGGCAGCCGCGGCGGCAGCAGTGCTTCACCACAGAATTCACTTGCTGTAGGGGTTTGCCTCTGGAAGTTAATCAATGCAGAATAACTGCACCATCAATATTGATCAGACTGTGAAGGCTTTGGCATTATAGCACTGCAATATCCTGGTTTTTCCAGGCTGCTTTGCAGGAGCCTGTGTGCAGATTAATGCATGAACCTCCGCAGCCTGACAGGCTCACAGAGGAGCCCAGCAGAGCACAATAAGGGCCAAAAGTAAGATGCTTCAGAGGAATTTTAATTTTTGTCTTAGATACTAAAAAAATGTGTCAATATAATTCACAGGTCAGCAGTTCCTGCCATGAGCCCAACAGCATATCTGACAGCTTTAAGGATGATATGGGCTGTGCATTTGTGAAAGCCCGCTTGACCCAGGGGGCCATTAGCAAGCTCTGTGAGCAGACCAGCCACTCCCTATGACTGAAAGTAAGTGCATTTAGCGACCTGGGCTGACCTGTCACACTTTGAATCTCTAGTACCTTCTAATGTTGTGAAAGAATTCAGTCACATAACCCTTTTATCACTTTCTAGCTAATAAATATCTCCTTGCTCATGCTGCTGGTCAGAATCTGACTCAATGTGGCTAGCTGAGACCTACTCCTGTGCATATGAAGGGAGCCTGAGGATAAAATAAAACTAGTTTCAACTTTTTGTTCCTTGAGAACAGAAGGAGGTACTTGTGCCTGCCATTTTCAGTGTAGTCATCCTTCAGGGTAGGATGTGGCTCATCTTCAGGATTGTATTTATATTGTGACTGCACTAAAGTAGATTAACAGGAGATTGTTACATGTGGCTTTGGAAAGATTAAGGTAGCTTTTGTGATGCTTGGTGGCTGCTTATATTTGTACAAAGTACTTTCTGAGTCTGCAAGTAGCTGGACAAACACAATTTACACACCCTTGGGGTTTGGCAGATCCTCTTTATTGTGTAAACACCCATCAGGAGCTTTGTGGATCATTTCCTCAAATGTCAGTACCTAAGTGTTGCATAATCCCCTTTTAAGCATGTAAGAAGACAAGCAGATTTTAGGCTAGATTTTTCATTATTTTAGGCTTGTCTTTTATCTAGCATACACCTCAGGAAACTTCTGTACTGAAGGTGAAAGGTGAGAGCAAGTTCAGCGAAGTTAAGCCCCTTATCCTGTCACCATGTGGCCCCGGTGCTGGATGAAATCACTCACAGCTGGGGTTCAGGGCATCCGAGAAGAGCCAGGGTGAAAAAGCTGCTCTAGACAGGTGCTGAGCCTCCTGTGCCAGCCCACAGGACAAAATCCTGGGTCCTCACTGAGCCTCAGGCTGTTTGCATCACAGGTGATGATGAGGAAGTTGGACATCAGTCAGTAAAGGCTTTCACCGTGTAGATAATTTGGGGTAGAAGTGGGAATGTGTGGAAGGTCTTAAGTCCTGCTATACAGAGTTGGTTTGATTTGTAATTGCTCAGCACCTCACTCCACACCTGAGAGACTTCAGGCAGGATCCTTTAAACACCTACACAAGGAAGTTCTTCATGGTAGAGAGTGATTCATGCCTCCCTCAGTCGCAGCTAAGATACACTGTGGGCTTCGTTAGGATATTTTCATTCTAGCTTCCCTCAGAACCACAGACATTGCTCCCACTGAGTCTGCACTAAGTGGAATTTGAGACACAGGAAAGCAGAAGGATTTATCTACCAGGAAAACTATTGCAGGATTAAAAGTCTTGGATGGCTGTGATTGATGTGTGTAAAAAATTACATCTTATCAGCCTTCTTATGCAGCACCATTCCTGTAATTAATGGGCAGAGACTTTCTAATTCTCCTCAGTGCAGCTCAAGTGGTGCCAAGACACTCGCGGTGTCCATAAACTATTGCCAGAGGAGCTGGAACGGGGCTGCCGGGGCCAGCTCTAAAGCGACCCTATCTCAGTGCTGAAGCCTGAAATCCCATGTAACACCCTGGCACTAATGACCACCCACTGCTGAGCTCCCAGGGAGCGCTTCAGGCTCTCGCATTTGGGTCAGGTTCAGGTGTGACTCCTGCTGGGACGGCACCTCGGTGACATCGTCACTCTTCACCTAACACTGTGCCCCACAGGTGTGTTCAACACTCGTTTATGTGCTTGTGGCCATGGTTTGCCTGGAGGGTAACATTTCCCTCCTGGCAGCATAAATGGGACTATCTCCTCAGGATTTCTGCTTCCCACAGGTCCCCCCTACCATAATGAAGGAACAAGGGAGTTGAGGAGTGGGATTGACAGAGACTTAGGGCTGCTCTATTTGGTATGAAGGCCAGCTTAGTATTTCTGACCCTCTGTCAAGGTTTTAAAATCTAGTTTTCAAGCCTGGCATGTCTGTTGTGTAATGTGTTTCAGACATCAGGTCCTAAATGTGCATGAGTCACTTGCTGTCTTTTTGCACACAACAGTGACACAGCTCTGGGCACCACTGGCAGGCAAACATTTTTAATATTTTCAAGCTGTGTGACTTCTGAGAGATGTTTACTTCACCGCATCTCTGTCATCTTTTGATGTTAATACCTGTGTCAGAGTGATTTCATGGAGGCTGTCCTGGGATATGAAAGGGAATGCATGGTGCAGTGTAAAATCTGCTCTGCTCACCGTGTGGCAGAGAAAATTCTGTGCTACTTCATGCTGAAGGATTTCATTCATTAGTTCTTTAAGCCAGCCTAAGGCACCTGAACTACAAATATTCTAGAAGCAGGTGCCTTTTATCACCATAGTAGAATCACTTTGAAAAACCAGGTTTTCATGATACCTAAGCAGTGTTGTCACCGACAGTGGTTATTGAAGTGTTCTGTACAACAACATAACCATGTCCCATATTTTTATATTTAGAATACATATAGAATGGGTTGGGTTGGAAGAGACCTTAAATATTATCTAGTTTCACCCCTCTGTTATGGCAGGGACACATTCCACTAGACCAGGTTGCTCCAAATCTCATCTAGGGCCTCCCCACCCTCACAGGGAAAGACTTTTCTTCTAACATATAGTCTAAACTGACAATCTCTTAGTTTGAAGCCATTTCTCTTGTCCTGTCACTCCAGGCCCTTATAAATTGTCTCTCTCCATCTTTCTTGTCATCTCCCTTCAGGCCCTGCAAGGCCACACTGAGCTCACCCCAAAGCTTCTCCTGTGCAGGTGAACAATCCCAGCTCTCGCAGCCTTTCCTGCCAGCAGAGCTGCTCCATCCCTCTGCTCATCCTGGAGCCTCCTCTGGCCTGGCTCCAGCAGCTCCAGCTCCTTCCTGTGCTGGGCCCCGGGGCTGGGGCAGCTCTGCAGGTGGGCTCTCACCTGAGCACAGGGGCACAATCCCCTCCCTTGATGGCCACTCTCTGGGATGAGCCCAGGGTAGGGTTGTTTTTGTCTGGAAATGATTGGATACAGCCCCCCTCCCACCCTGGAAATGCAGAGCAGTGACACTGGATCCTCCAGGGATCCCTCCAGGGATCCACAGAGAGGAGAATGAACCCAGAGGAGGAGAGAGTACAGTATCCCCATACCCAGAGTTAATGGAAAATTAATGTATATGCTATCAATATCGATTCCATAGCATGCTGGTTGAAGCTGTACAAGGTCAGTTCAATGTGATAAAGCATTTATTCTGTCAGTGCTGTGCACTCCCTGCCTGCTCAGAGTTGATGCAGCCAAGCCAGCCATTCAGGCATGTGTCAGCTTCTGATATGATTCCAGCCACCACATGAAGCCCTTCACAGCCACGATTTATTACTGCTGTGCTTGGAGCCCTCAGCTCCACTTTCCAGAGTATCCATTTGCTTCATGCAGATCCAGCTATGTGTGATATCAAAACATTGCTCAGCTCTTCACTCTTTTCTCCTTCAGAGGCTTGTATAGGAAGAAAACAAGGGACTTCAGGGTACACTCACTTACCAAAGCCAAAATTTTGATCAAAGTGATATTTCTGCATATTTACAGGAGCCCTAACAGAGCACAGGGCTCTTGACACTGTCTTAAAAAGGTGTGAGGAACAATCAGTGGTTTCTGAGCAATCAAATAACAGCAAAAATGAGGAACCTTCTCATTCTTTGGTACTCAAATGAGGAAAAATGGCTCAGCTCCTTCCTTAATATTTGTCTTAAACAAGATCCTCAAAACTGCTGCTAGGGGAGAATCGGAACTGGAAGGAAAATTGCTCCTGGTTTATTTTACCCAGTTGTTGACAAAAGCAGGTCGTGAATGAGTGAAGTAGAAGCAGATATCAAAGAAGCTTCTAAAAGGTATCAAAACTACCTGAAATTAATTTCATGATTGATCTTCATATCTGAAATTTGGGAAATGCATTTTGGGTTCTATGTTCTTCCCCTGATGTGAAAACTTCTAATCAGATCCCCTAGTATGATGTGCAATGACCCATGTGCTGAGCAGAAAGAAACTGCACAAGACTAAATCTTAGAAGCCTAATGTAAAATGAGATATTTGTTTAATGACAGGCTGTAATTAATATACAACATAGCTCAGGTTTATTGTTATAAAAGCCCAATAGTTTTCATCACTGGTCTTGTATGCATAGAAACCAGACTTCCAAAGACAATATGCTCACAGAAAGTATATAAGGATTCAGAAAGACATTAATTGTTCAAGTGGTAAAAGGCCCCAAAACTGTAATTTCCTTGTTAGCAAACTCTGCAGTGTATTTGGTTGTGCTCATTTCATTGTCAGCAGGAGGATTAAAGAATATTTTTTTTTTAATTTGTGTTATTATTGACCACCTCCAGTTCTCAATTTCCATTGTGTACTATTAAAGCAGTAACCCTTAAACTGTGGTGGAATGTGCAGATTCTGCCCCCACCTACCCCTGGTCCTCCAAACATACTTCTTGCCAAGGGTTTCGTTTCATCCTGGACACCCAAAAGCAAGGATGTTAATGGTATAATCTGTATATTAGTTATAAAACAGCCAAATTTCACTGTAGCCATCACAGCATTCCAGTTGTTCTAGAAGGTTCAAATACAAACCTTCTAGTTCATATAAACTTTAAAAAATCTGGTGAGGTGCCTGATTCAATCTTCATAAAACACAATTAATGTGTGGGATGTATATCCTCCTGGTGCAACCCAGCCTCATTTCAAACAGGTCCAGTGAGAGCTCCTCCTCTCCTCTGAGAGGTTTTTCTCTGTTCTCTCAGCTCTCCACACTGGAATGATTATCATCATTGATAATCATGCTGGAATGATTAGCTTCAGATTATGTTTTGTCTCCCAAGGCACGCAAACATACAGTGAGCACCTGCAACAAAGGCAGCATTGGTAAATGTAATTTTGTGTTAAAACCAGCAGTTTGGAATTATACTGCAGCTCTTGGTTCATTCTAATAGATGCAAGCCTTGGAAAATCAGCTGTGTATGTCCACTGGTGAAAAAGGAATGAATCAGAACTGGCTTGCATAGGGGAAAATGCAAGCACTCAAAAAAGCCCCCCCAATATTCAGTTAAAATTTAAAAATAATCAAGTGTAGAAGATTCCTGTAAGAATTAAATCTTTGTACTGAATTTTTGCCAGAGGCATTGAGAGAGCTATTTTATGACGAATACAAAACAACAGTATTCTTCTGTGTGTTTAAGCTACCACGCTAACTACAGCTGATGAACATTTTGGGAGCTGTTAGATTAGTCACCAAATAAAAAAAATCACATCTAAATGTACTTGCATAGCACATTTGCATAAAAGAACAGTTCTCTCCCCAAAGCTTAAGGTTTTTTTTTCATCTTGTCTAGCCTTTAAAAGTGAATCATGGATTCTCTTTCTCAAGTAGCACCTTTTTATTGCCAGTAAAACAAGACTGGTAACAAAAGAAAACTCTAAATAGACCACATGAGGCCATTGGTGGTTCATGCTTTGAGATATGAATTCTTTTATTGGAGCTTTGCTGTGATGTTTTAAGATTAGCTGCAGGTTCTTAAAAATGAATAGGAATTGTTCTATTCTGAACTGTCAGCAGTTTGGAAACTTAAAACATCCAGGACATGTCTCAAGAAATCCAGTTGTTCTCTTTGATCCTAGATTAAAGGGCCTTTAGAAATTTCAGAGCTATGTAGTTTCTTACACAGTTCCAATTAACACGACACTTGAGCTTTATTCTGTGAATGTACAACAATGTAGAAAACTCCTTGGTATTCCCTCATCAGCTATATTCTATTTAAAAATACATGTATTGGTTTTATATCAACATCCTCAACCACATTCAATACTCCATTTGTACCTTTAGGTTTAGTAATTCACAGAACTTCAGCTTCACAGATTCTTACCAATAAATCCCAAAATGCATGCATGGCTTGGTTTAAGAAAGATATTTTACTTGTGTTTCATACACAAAAGAAACTGATAATCAACAGTGGCTTAAAAAATTAACACTACTCCACTTTTTCACAAGTGTACAAAAAAGAAATAATGAATTTACATTCAACGGTAAAGCTTAAAGTCCACTCTAATAATAGTTGCATTGACATTCACATACACAAGCACAGAATAAATATTTCAGGATTCTTATAAGAGCATACAGCATACATACAGTACTTGAATTTTACATAAGGAGTGTTAGTAGGGTCAGAAATTCATAATCTCATAGAAAAGTAAAACTAAAATCAGAAAAGGTCGTGTAGGAGGTAACACCAAGGTACTGCACAGAGCTAGCAGGTTAATAAATCCATTTGTGTGAGGAGTTTTCTTCCTTCATATCAGGACAGTTTGTTTGCAAAGGTGTATTCAAAGTGCAGAGTAATGCAAAAAAAAAGAGAAGAAATTCTTGTATTTATTAATACATGCAAGAGGCAGCCCCCAAATCACCCGACAGAATAAAGCTGTTATTGGCAAGTGGCCGATATAATACAGATGTTTCAGGCAATTTTTCTAAAGCACTTTAATAGCAGCAATTGTAATTTATAATGGCTCTAGATTGACTTCTGTTTGGGTCAAAGGGCATCGTATTTCTTTAACATTTACAGCTATATTTCTTTATAAATAAATATCTCAAATAACAAATAGCATAGTTAATGTTACTTTTTTTCTCTCTTTTGCATAAGTGTCGTGGAAAAACTCTGACCTTCTCAGAGACATAATGTGCAAAATAATGTGGAAATAGGGACACACAGCATCACAGTTACATTCCTGGGATGTCAGCCCAGCCACTCTCACTCTCTGAGGGCTAGCCTCACCAGGGTAATGCAGGGCTTTAAGGGACAATTTTTCCAATGGCTTGCTTGGCAAAGAGATATAATTTATGGTGTCTGAAAGAGCTGTAAATGTGAAGTTTCATTTGAAGCAGTGTGTACAATACGTCATGTATAGGAGTCAGTATTTCCACACAGTGACTTCTCAGGATTTGACAAGTCTGCTCATCCCCTTTCAGACATTTTCTCCCCAGCCTGAACATCTTTGAATATTTTTGTTCATTAGGTGTTTTCTCTGTTGCATATTTACCAGCTCTTCTTGCATTTTATAATCTGATCTCATATCACCTAGCTGACATCTGCACACAAATATTTCCAATCAGATAGAGGGTGCACAACATTAAAACTTTTAAACCTGTCCTGTAAGTGTCATCAAGACAGGAGCACAGGAACCACAGTGCAGAGTCCAACCTCTCACTGGCTGTACTGTGAAGATTCTCCTTTTCGGCGTAGGAGAAAGGAAACTTGTGTCTGCTTTTTAGATTCTGAAAACAAGCCAGAGTGGAGAAAAAGAGTTAACACCAGACTTAATAAAGCTTTTAAGACAAAACCTGTTAAGCAATTTAGACAGACACTGAATTTCCTGCTGATTTTCTCAAGTCTGTACATACAGGAAATTTGTTAACAGTAGGAAGAAGTTGGGATTTGCTACATAGGAGAAATCTGCCATTATTACAAAAACTGGCTAAGAGGGTTTTTTCAGTATAACTCCCTCACTGGTCACTGTTCTCAGTGGTGCTGTTGCCCTTTTCTTTTTTCTCCTGAGTCTTGTTTCCCTTCTTCTTTTTCTTCTTTTTCTTGGTCTCTTCTTTCTTGCCAAAGGTTATGAAGTCACTTTTGTCAATTTGGCTGTTTGGTGGCTCCTGCCGGATGGAGATGATTGCAGGAGATCCTGGGATAATGAATTTGTCTGGCAACTCACCAGGACCACCTTGTTTGGAATTGCCCGGTCCAAATTTAAAGGTCCAGCTGTTGCTGTTCACACCAGCTCCCACTGGGGGGGACACCTCTCCTGCCTCAGGTTCTGAAAAAGTCAAAACAGCAAGAAAAGGTTAAAGCATCTTTAAACACAGGCACTCAGTGAGCAGCAGCTTTTTGTTCGAAAGCTCTGGCCTCAGCCTAGTGACTCCTGCTTGCCTGGCTGCTCATCTGGGAGCTATCCAGATCTGGTTGTCTCATCTGGTTCTTGTGCAGTCTGCTCAGTGTTTGCATGCACTGACCCACTCCATGTGCCTTTGGGAGCAACACGCTCTGGAGCTCATTTTCTTCTTTTAGACTTGAAGTGTTTGGAGTAAGAGATCACTGTGATGCAGCCCACTGTAGTGTTTTATAGCAGGAAACACAAGTTACATGCATTGCACGGCCAAAAGATGTATCTAGGGTGTTGAGTCTCTTGGGACAGGGTTAGAAGAGTGCCCAGGGCAGGGGGTGACAGCCTTGCCATTATGCACATCCAGGTGGATATTTTAGCAAACCATCCTGTCATGGATGTGTTCAGGAACTCTCATGCAGGGGAAAAGGAGGGTGTCAAGAGGACAGAATGGAGCCAGACTCTGTTTGGTGGTGCCAAGCAACAGGACAAGAGGTAACAGGAATGGGTGCCCAGGAAGTTCCACCTGAACACGAGGAAGAACTTCTTTCCTGCGCAGTGACCAAGCAGTGAACAGATTGCCCAGAGAGGTTGTGGGGTTCCCCTCACTGGAGATTTTCCAGAACCATCTGGATGTAATCCTGAGCCATGTGCTTTGCTTGAACAGAGAGGTTGGACCAGATGAGCCATTGTGGTCCCTTCTGAGCTGACCCACTGTGGGACTGAGCTGGTGCATCCCAGAGAGGAACCTGAGGCCCACCAGCAGGTAGCTCTGGTATGGATGCAATCTGGCTGAGCAGCAGACACAGCCCCAGAGCAACACCAGGAGTGAACTGAATTGTCTGGGCAGAGATACTGCAGGATTGCTTCCATCAGGGTGCACAATCTGGTCTCAGAAATATTCACGGTCTTCACAGAATCACAGAATATCCTGATATTCCCTCTAGATCAGTTATTTTATACAGGCAAATATAAAGTGATGTTCTACCCCCAGTTTTAGGCTTGCAGTAGGAAGTAAGTTTTAATTTTATTTCTGTTATTTTGATTAGATTGAGTTAATCAGATTGAAATGTTTGCGTATGTTGCTCTGACAAGGACAAATTTCTAGCATAATAAAATGCAACAGAATTAGGTTTTCCTATGAGAGAAAGCCTTAAGACTCGGTTGTTTTCTTTCCTTTTATACTTTGAACATTTGTTGTAATTTACATAACTCCCAATTTTGAATAGGAGCAGCATACCTATTTTAATGTATCATGTTGAGTGTTTAAACAATTGTGACCAGGGGAAAGCTCAATGTTTATGCACTGATGCTAAAGCCCTTCAATCAGAGGAAAGCTTTCTTATTTACACCCTAAAAAATGTAGCAACAAAACATGGGACTCTCACCCTTGTAACACTCCCAGCCACACACAAATCCTCTCAATACCACACAAACAGTCCAATACCACCGATTTGGTTAAGCCTCAGCATCATGCATCAGAGCTGTCCAGCTGAAGAGGTAGTGATATTTGGGATAAAGAAGGAGGTGGGAACTGTGTTGGAAAACCATTTCAGAAGGGCTCCATGTCCCTTGGAAGAGCAGATGAAGACACTGAATGGGGGAGAAGGAACTGAGAAGTCCTAGGTCTCCTGCTGGTTAAAGAGGGCAGGGAGAGAAACAAAGCAGATAACCTGGAGGGAGATCCCCAATGCTTTGCCAGAAAACATCTGGTACTAGCTGCCCTGTACCCCTGCAGCTGTAATGAAGAATGTTTGTTAACATTAGCAACTCCTATATTTCTCATTCTTTAACGATCCTTCACCTTTTGTTACATTGTTTGTATAATTTTCTGTTTTACAAAAAAAATGGGGTGTGGCACATGCAGACATAAGGCTCTCCTTTTAGGTTCAAAAGCTGAAAAGACATATTTTGCTGTTTGACAACCCCTGCCTGGCAGCAAAACCAGCAAGGCTGGGAAGCAGGATTCCTTCTTTAAGCTGTTCCATAGTGATGCAGCAGGCCCATGTTACAGAGCCCAAGAAACGTGTTTACAAAACACACTGGGACCATCTCTGAACCCATCTATGAAAGAGGTTTGGTACATGAAATCTTCAGCATCTCTGAACCTCCATGGCACACAGACAGGACATGACTGCTTTTCTAGTCTGATATTTAATCAAGAGCTAGAAGACACTGTACACTTCTTTTCCCCCTAAGACTGGATTTAATGATGAAGAAGCTTTGACTTTATGCTCTTTCCAGGAGTCGCTGACATTGTTTTAGTGACCTTAAGCTCTTGAGTCTCAAATAGCTTTTCTGAAGTTATTATTAATGTAGAAGTTCCTCTATTTTATCAGTTGTAGCTTTTCTGTAAATTTCCTATGGTCTTAACTATCAGCTTCAGACTTTTTACATGTTTTCTGCAAGCAACAACAATGTCCTAAAAAGTCCTTTCATAATAAATGCATTAATATGAACCAGCTTTCATTTCTGCTTAATAAACTGTTTTGTTCAGGTAGCTTTTATATCACTTTTGTTTCTCTGAAATGATAAATTACAAAGGTGGAAAAAGTGTGTCTTGGCCTTTTTCCAAATTATTAATCAATTCTCTTTTTACTGCAAAACAAAAAATGTGAGCTTTCATATTGCACATAATAAATTAAGCCCTATTTGACAAACAAATCCTCTCTTTTTTCCCACAAGCCCACACAATATGCATTCCAAAGTTTGGCCCAGACCCAACGCTCTTTTACTGTTCCTGGCAGGAAGAAGACAGCTGAAGGTGACTCAAATCATGTTTGACCCACCCTTGCTCTGGCTGCGGAGAACCCTGTAGCAGATAACAGTGGAAAAATTACTTTGAAGAGTACAGGGTGAGAGCACTCTGTGGGCTGCAGGGCCACCACAGCACAGCTGGGACTGCAGGGCATGGCTGTGCCATTTCGATGTGAGCATAGAAACATAAAATGATAGAATGGCCTGTGTTGGAAGGGACTCCAAATATCATCCAGAGCCAATCCCCTGCTATGGGCAGGGACACCTTCCACTGGACCAAGTGGCTCCAAGCTCCATCCAACCTGGCTTTAAATACTTCCAGGGATGGGGCAGCCACAGCTTCTCAGGGAAACCTGTGCAAGGGTCTCACCACCTTATATTCTTCCTGATATCTGATCTAAACCTATTCTGTGGGTTTGAAACCATTCCCCTTGTCCTGTCACTCCAGGCCCCTCTAAATAGTCTTGCTCCATCTTTCTTGTGCTCTCCCTTCAGGTACTGGAAGAGGCAGTTAGGTCACCCTGAAGCTTCTCTTCTCCAGGCTGAGCAATCCCAATTCTCTCAGCCTTTCCTGGAGAGCTGCTCCAGTCCTCTGACCAGTTTATTAGGCTGAACACAGGACATGGGACAATGAGAAGACTTCATGTTGTCCATCTCACCACACAAATACAGTAACATGCAAGAACCCAGGGTATCCCTGAGGTAAAAAAATCCCCTGCATGAACCCTCCTGCCAGACTATTGGGATGCACATACACATCTGCACTACTGAAATCTAATTCAGAGCAGGAAACCAACTGTTTAATCCGGTTCTGCTTAGGCAAATCAACTCACCAGCTGAAGTCAGTAATGTTTGTCACAAAAACATCTGACTTTGTGCATCCAAACACAACAAACCCATCCCACCTACCTTGGAGTCAGGATTCTGTCAGAATATGGGGGTTTGCTTGCACTTATGTCTGGTTTTGTCCCAGACCCTGAATATGTTTGTTGTCCATACAAATTAAGCATTTTAATACTCCTTAATACTCACTAAGCCAAAGGAAACTAATTATCCTTACTGCTTTGGAGAACTTGCATACAAAAAGACAGAGACATAGAGAATCTACTGAGTTAATGGCCATCATTTCCTACAAGTGGGGCTTCTCCAGTCCTCAGGAAATTTCTCTTCTGCGTGATTTACCTGAAAAGATGTCTGATTATCTGTATTGGCAGGCTGGAAGGTCACAGTTCAGCTGTACTAACAAAGTTGTATGTTTAGGCATTTCAGATCAAGGATAAATGTCATTTACTAGCTACTTTCCAAGGCTTCCTTAAATGTCTCTTCTGTTTCTTATCAGCAGGGATTCAACAACAAAAGCTTTCTTCTTATGTGTCATACTACATTTAATGGGATTAGTTGTACTTCTCATGCATATTTCCTGCATCTTTAATTGAATGCTTCAAATTTGTTTGTTAAACTTAGAGGAAAATCCAAATAAAACAACCCCTCTGGTTATATTTATAATACTCAATTTAAAACATTACACTTCTTTTCTTGATACAGCTAGACAGAGGGGGTTGCCAGACTTCATACATAAAAGCCCAGGGTCTGATCATTTCCTGGGGTGATTTATGGGATTACTTTGGACCTTTTCTTTCATTCTCAAGGAATACTTCAGACTTCATGCTCAATGACCAAATAATTAAATTTTTAAATGCTTGCACGCAGCAGAACCCAAAATCTAGGCTGCACCTGCAGGTCCTGATGCTTCTTTGCCTGTGTGTCTGCAAGCTAAAATGGGAGATGAACTTTTCACCCCATCCCTTTCCTACTCTCACCGAAATACAAAAGTCTCAGTAGACTTTAAATGGAACCCAGACCAGCATAAACTCTGCAGCTGAGTAGGTCACATATTTAGCTGGCATGATGGGACTTCTAAGCTGTCTTTCAAAGTACTTCTTTTTCCATTCCATGGCTGGTGTCTGAAGTGCACAGGCAGACTTAGAAAAAAACTCCATATCCTCAAATAACCTATCTGAAAGCTGGAGGGAACAGGGTATGGTGCATGGCTGATGTTTTTTGTCTTCCAGAGGTATTTAATGGCCATGTATTGTAGGCTTCTACCTCTCATAGGACTTGAAAAACATGAACACCTCAGTTAATAGGCACTGGTTCAAAAGCCCTAATTGCTCTGAAACACCTGATTTCCCACACAATGTCAGATACAGAGGCCCATGTCTGCCCAGAGAAGCTGTGGCTGCTCCTGGATCCCTGGAAGTGTCCAAGGCCAGGCTGGATGAGGCTTGGAGCACCCTGTGACAGTGGAAGGTGTCCCTGCCCATGGCAGGGGGTTGGAACTGGATGGTCCTTAAGGTCCTTTCCAACCCAAACCATTTCAGGATTCTGTGTGGATGTCACAGTCTCCGAGATTCCAGAATGGGAGCAGGCTGCAGGTGAGCTGTGTCCCCTCACTGATCCTCTCCTGCATGCCCCAGGCAGTCCTGCTCTCAGCACACAGGCTTTTCAGAGGCACCCATGCTCTCTGTGCAGGAAGCTCAGACACCTACAAGGAACCAGGCCTCTAAAATTTAACCTGTAGTAACTGTAGGCACCTACATCTCTTTTTTTTTACAGAGTTAGACACCCCTTCCCTAAATGTGGCCACCAGAAATGTAGGCATCCAATCTACCTTGTCTAATTTAATTCATCCTCTGGTCTATAAACAGATAGGCACCCTCAGAAGGCAGTTCAAGCCACCTGGTTTAAAAGCTTGGTTTAGGAGGTATTGAATTGGAGACCTTATTACTCTCCTTGGAGACTTTCTTGCTTTCTACAAGTCACTGAGAGGAGGTTGTAGCCAGGCTGGGATCAGCCTCTTCTCTCTGGCAGCCAGTGGCAGGACAAGAGGACATGGCCTCAAACTGCACCAGGAGAGATTCAGATTGGACATTAGGAAGAATTTCTTCACAAAAAGGACGACAGCACTTACATCTGGTTTTGTCTCAGCCCCTGAATATGTTTGTTGTCCATACAAATTAAGCATTTTAATACTCCTTAATACTCACTAAGCCAAAGGAAACTAATTGTCCTTACTGCTGTGTGGAGAACTTGCATACAAGGGGCGACAAGCACTGAGAGGAGCTGCTCAGAGAGGTGGTGGAGTCCCCATTCTTGGTGGTGTTGAAGAAATGACTGGACATGGCACTCAGTGCTCTGGTCTGGTTGACAAGATCAGTCAAAGGTTGGACTTGATGATCTTCGAGGTGTTTTCCAACCTAAATGATTTTGTTAAAAAAAATCCAGATTTTCTTTGATCCTCTTTCTCTGCTGGAGACAGTGAACTTTTGGGTAGCTAGTGAAAAAGGAGCTGAATTCTACCCTCAGGAGCCAGGTGAGCAGCACCATGGCTCAGGGGGTGTTGTACTAATGACCATGCCAGAGTATTTTGGGAAAAAACAGAAGTCTGAAACTAATCTCTTTAAATGGTGGCAGCCACAAAAAATCCTGTGCAACTGTTTGCAACTTCCTCAGCTCTAATCGTTTCACGGGATTTTCACTTAGATAGGCATTGGTATCTTCTGTCCAAAAATGCCTGAGGAAGTGCAGCCAAATTCTTAAGGTTGCCACATTTCCACCCTTTAAAAGGCCACATTTTTGTTGTGACAGCAATGACACCAGGACAGCTCAGAACCTCTGGTGCAGAATTCCCAAGTGCAGGTCTGTCACTGAGATTTAAGGTGCTGTCTTTTCAGATGTGGAATTTGCAAATACACTCAATTGAAGGGCTGGTTTTCATCAGCTTGTAAAACCATCCAAGCTGAAAGGTAATGCTGAGCGATGGGTACAAACAGTCTGAAATTGAGCTGTCTCATAAATTTGGGGCAAAATGTCTGCTCACAGAACATCCCATCACTCAGCCCAGGAAACAGTATCCCATCAGGTCTGGGCTGCCCCATCAGGCCTGCAGCTTCTATCTCACTGACATTTTTCTCGCTTTTGGGGAGGCCACATGGTCTTCCCCTGACCCTGCACAGCCCCACAGCTCCAATCTGGTGTTTACTGAGAACAGGTGGTGCTCACTTCCCATAATGCGAGCTGCCCATATATCCTGAGTGTCAGGAACATCTTCTCTCCCTCCTATGCCTCTGCTGCTTTCTCCAAGAACCTTTGTCAGAAAAGGGCTAACTCATGTTAGAACAGATGTGCCCCTGCTCAAGGGGGAGAAGAGGAAAGCATTTCTGTGCAGCTCTGTCTGCCTGCAGAGACATCTTTGACTGTGTGACATGCTCAGCCAAGACAGCAGCTTGTTTTCCCTCTGTTCCACCCCTCCCCACTTTGTCCCTGTCTTAAAAAATTTGGTACCTCGTGGAATCAGAAAATATCATAGATAAAAGCTTTCCATCCAAACTTCCATTAATATTAAATTTAAAGAGAATATTTTTCAGTGCTCTTTTTCTAGACAGCAGAATATGCAGGCTAAAGCCTCTGTAAGTCTCGGAATACCCCATCATTAATTACAGCCCCTTCTGTCCGCAGGTCAAAGCAGCAAAACACATTAATTAAATGAATTTGTTTAAAACTGAGATGAGGCAATAAGCAGGAAGCAAATTGCAGGGAAAGCTAGTCATTAACCTGATTTCTCTCTTCCCTGCCTCCTCCTCTGATGCTGTACTGACTGCAGCTTCTGCCTCTGGCAGGCTTAATGAATATTCACCATGATAAAGAGTCTGAAACAGCACATCCAATGCAAACAGCGTGCACTGAAAAACCCTCTCTGTGTCATTTGGAGGATCTCTGCGGACATTCTGGTTTCACTGATCATCCCTAAGCCTTTTTGGGATTAAAAAGCCCATTTAATCTTTCTCTTTTTTTTTTTTTTTCTGAAAAAACAAAACAAACCAAAAACTCAATCCTACAAAAAAAGACAGCGAATAAAATCCATCATCAGCACGATAAAATGACAGAAATAGAACTGAAAGACAAAAAAACTGTTCAATCACAACAAAACTGAACCAGTTTAACTATCACTTTGCCAAACAACCCCAACCATCTCTAATGTCTTCATCAAATCGGAGTATTAAACACAAACCCAAATTCTCACCCTCTGCCCTCCCATCTCTTTGACCTGTTCTGCATCAATGAACCAGGAGGAATGAACAAAATGGAAACTCGTCCCCACCAAGGAGCCTGTAGCTTTAATCCAGTGCTTGGGTTTAAAGTCAGGGCCATTAAAGAAGGTAATTATAGCACACATGTTGCGGGAGATTTGTAACCCCCCACTGCTCCAACATCCAGCACAAAGCAGGGGGTGGGCACGGAGGTCACTTCCAGCTCACACTGTCCACGCTGACACCGACAATTAATTTAAACAGAGATTATTTACCTCATTATAAAAAAACAATCTTACACGGCTGCATTAAAGGAATTGTCTCAGCTATCAAATAGCTCTGCCAGCACACTTGGAGATATGTGGAAGCCTAATTTGATTTCCTTGCCACCACAGCCCGCTGTGGCCAGAGCACAGCCCGGGGTAAATGGTTTCCCGCAGCTGCTGAAGGAGCAAACAGAGCACGGGCTCCGCAACCCCTCTCACTCTTCTTTGGCAAAGAGATGCTTTTCTTCTCATAAAACATCGACTTCTTCAGCTAATATCCTTCTACTGCTGCACTTGTGCCCAGTCCTGCTCCCACAGGCTCAATTTTAACCCTTTCCTCCCCAAATTGAGGGTTAATCTGCTGCATCCCTGAGACTGCACGTCCACACATCCAGGCTGCTCCTTATCATCTTTTTAGCGCTAATTGAATGTTGGACCTGGGGGGATGCAGCACTGAATGTTTGTGTCGCATGAAGAAGCGACTGGAGAGATATTATTTCTGCAATACAAAAAAAAATATTTGGGGGGGGGGGGGTGTTGTGTTCCCTATGTCTGCAGACTCACAGTGTTTGTTTTTAAGAGTTCATAGCTGAAAAGAGAACCGCACGCCCCCACCCCCAAAAAATCCAAACCCAAACCAGCTAACCAAAAAACCTCCTGAAATTATTTTCATCTTATAAATGTGCTTTTAATACAGTGTGGGCAGTTACAGCAGCAGCCATTCCGCCCTTGTTTTAATGTCAGCACTAAGGTAAAGAGCAGTGAAAAGTGCAAGAAAAATTGAAACTGGAGCTGGGGGGACTGCTCTGCCCTTCAGTACCTGGGAAGGGTGTGGGCAGAGGCTGGGGACAGTGTTCCCCTGAAGATCTGTGGTGGGTCGGTCTGAATACCACAAAGGAAAGGCTTTTCTTGCTATCATATCAAACTCGGTGCTATGTAGCCTAAATGCCCTAATTAAACGTCCTGGAACGCCCTAAACTGAATGACTGGAGCAGCTGCCCAGACCTCTGCAGAAGGCTGATTTTAGGAGTGCTTGGTAACACATCCCAAAAAGGTGGAGTCAGATCTCTAAAGATTTTTTGTTTTGTGGCTCACATCTTTTGTATGTGACCGGGAGTGGGGATTGAGACATTTTCAGGAGGCTGCTGCTGTAGGTGGGGTTTGCCTCTGTTACATAAGGACATGAAATATTGTAAAGAGAGCAAAAACCACTGCAGAAAGCAAAGCCCTGAATTTCGGGAGGACAAAACATGTCTGTGCACTGCTTAATCGATATTACGGAAAGCCAATTCTGGTTACTGTCTTCTGTCAAATTTAAATTTAAAAAAATTTATTCCAACATCCAAGCCCTTTTTATGTGAGAGACAACAGGCTCACTGAGCATCATAAATCCTGCTGTGAAGGTGAAAAGGAGGAAGCATTTCCTGGCTGCTGCTGGAGCCTGTAACAGTGCCCTGCAGCCAGCCAGCCCCCTCCTCCCCTTGCTCTCTGCTGGATGAGCTGCTGAACTGGAGCCAGAGCACAGACGTGCCTTCTTTCCAGGCATCTCCTGCCACTGGAGGCCACTCTGCTTCTATGGGGTGATTCAGGATTCACCGGGACTCCTGCCTCCAGCCATCTCAAAGCCCGGCTGTGATTGATCCCCAAAGAAGGAAAATTTCAGGTTACTTAAAAGAAAGACAGGATTAAATGTTCTAGTATTGGATTTCTATTTACAAGGGTCTGGAGTGGCAGGAGAAGGCGAATGGCTTCAAATTGAAAGAGAATAGGTTTAGATTAGATATTAGAAAAAAAATCCTTTACTGGGAAGGTGGGGAGGCCCTAGCACAAGGTGCCCAGAGGAGCTGTGGCTGCCCCTGGAGGTGTCCAGGGCCAGGCTGGATGGAGCTCTGAACAGCCTGGGACAGTGGAAGGTCCCTGTCCATGGCAGGGGGAGTGGAAACATGATCTTTAAGGTCCTTTTCAAGCCAGGCCATTCCATGATTCTGTGATTCTATGTTTTCCTAGACAGGCTTAAATTGGTTTCATTTGTGTCCATCTTGGGGAATGAACACTACTAAGAGAAATGACTCGAATTCAGCCCCTCCCTCCTGCTTCCCCTCAACAAAACTTTATCAATTACCAGCCTCTACAGCCCTGAAAACCTTCCACAGGTACGCTCACCTGAGCACAGTCCACATCACTGCAGGTGCACAAATAGCAGTGTCCAGCACAGCCCCCAAAACCAAGTGGGAGAGGCAAGAGAGAATCCCCACTGCTTGGCTGAGCACAATTAATAGAAAGACAGTAACTATGGAAACCTGAAGCATCAATTTTAGCCTTTCAAGGCAGAATCTAATTTTAACCAACTAATTGGATGTTGAAGTGGTAGTGGAAGAAAAAGGGACACATTTTTGTCAGTGATCTTAGAGGCATCTATTTTAAACATGAATGAATGTGTGAGCTTCACTCGTTGGAGAGGATAGGATAGTAATGGAACAGGGATACATGAGAAATGGTCTTAGAGATAATTCTTTCTTTCTTTCTTTCTTCATCTGTGTTTAGCTCACAGACTCCAACCATTCCTCTTGGGCTCTCACCCCAGTAGCCCAAACCACTGCAATCTCCAGCCCAGATGATTACAGGGTAAAGCTTTTTGCTTAGATATTCTTAAAAAAACCTCCAAACCCACAAAACTTCAGACAGTGGGAAATGCAGTTCCTTGTCTCTCAGAGGTTGGAGGTGGCTCAGAACCTCAGAGCTGACACCTGTTCCCTGGCTCCCTCTGGATCTGATCTCAAATAAAGGGATAATTTTACCAGTAGTTTATGGATGAAACCTGAAACTGGTCTTTTCTCTATTTATGAAGGAGAAGAAAGGGTACTATTAATTTTTAATTTAGTTTGATTGTGTCATCCCCAGCTGATTGCATAATATTAAAAGTAAACTGTACCATACAGATAAACAAAATTAATTTATACCTACAAAATCCTTTAGCTGACCTACTTTGACTAGTTCATCACTAAATCTCTGCAAACTTCTCCTCCTCTGAAAGCCAATTAACTAAACACTAACCAATGCCTATTTTGATTCTCTCCAACGTGGCTGTTAGCCAGCAACCTGCCCTAAAAGACATCTGTCACTGTAATACCTTCCACAAAACGAGGCTGTAAAACTGAAGACATCAAAGGCCTCAAAACAGACTCTGGCAGTCACAGCACTCTTTCCCTCCCACAATATATATGTCATATTAGCAGCTTCCTATCATCTCCTGTTAGCATCACATCCTGTTATTATCCCTTTCTACTGATATGGGATGAATGGAGCTAATAATATTCCACATCAGTTAAAAAGGAATCTTAATTAAACGTGATGACTAAGTGCTAATACAATATGATAAGCCCCCTGGATAAGCACGCTACATAATTTCTCTCTTTTTCAGAATCTTTTTAATATTCTTCGAGAAGAAAATGGAGGTGACCTTGCAAAGACTCCCCACATCCCTTCTCCTACTGCAGAAATAGTTTTGCTCTTTCAAGAGCTTGTAAGGCCCACATTTGGAGGATTTTTTTTCTCAAGTTGTAGGTAAATCCAGGTGTTACGATCACTGAGAGTTATCTGGGCCTTTAACTCTTTAAAGCAGATTTTTTTTGGTGCTGATGAGATGAACCTGCCTGACTGCTCTGCAGGTCTGGACCTGCTGGATCATGCAGCCAAACCTTCTGTTTGTCTTCTGCTGCACCTAAGGGTGTCCTCTCAAAACTGAGCCATATGATGAATTAGTTTTTCAAAGGATTTTATAGGTGTAAGTCTGCATGCTAATCCATCAAATATCAAACCCCACCTCTGGCTGGTTGTTAAAATCCCATTTAAATGTGTTTATAAACCTCCTAACTTGGTCAGTGCTTTATTCTACTTGGTCACACGAACTGAAATCACAAACTGCCAGGTGATGTGCTGTAAAGGCCAGGTAATACTGAAACAAAATATACTTAACAAAACCATAACTTGAGGGGGGGTGATACACAGCTAGGGAATATTAAGGTACATTTACCTAAGTAAAGCTAAGATCAAATTTGGCAGTTGCTCGAAATGGATTTTGCAAAAGGCACTTTAACAGCTGCAGCTGCCTTTGTGACTTTTCTCTTAGACTACACCTTCTTAAATATTCATCAGATGGTGAGTATTAATTCTGGGAGGCTCTTTGAAGTCTAACACACAAAAAGTGGGTAGAGCTATCTCACTTCATCACTAGAACCATTTCAGAATAGGCCACTCATAATCCCAGTGTAAGAGTTAGTAAATTATATGCTTTGTATTTCAATATTTTGATTTTAGTTTTATATCCCCAGTCACGCTTTAAGCCAAGAATTGTTCTCTCAATGGAACAATTGGAGAAATGGCTCAGACTTGTCCTGCCACATAAAATGATGCTTTACATTATACTCTGCTCATTCGTTAATGAACTGTCTGTCAAGAAAGGCTCAAAGAGTTGTAGTAAAACATCCAAAACTTATTTATTTAATATTCCTGCCATTTCACTTTTCTGAAGGAACTATTAAAAATGGAAGAACTGGCTTGATACAAACAGGAAGATCAAATCTGGGAAATTAATTATCACGCATCAATTGCAATGGGTATCTGAGAGCAAAGAAAGGGAAATTAACTTTGTTTCCACATCATTGCTTAATGGAGGCTGACTTAGGAAAAAATCCCACCCTGGTTAAATTGGAGAATTTTTCTTTTATTTGTGATCCCTTTAAATGAATAGGCAGGGGGAAAAAATCAGGACAGACTGTATCTGGATTGATAGCATAGTTATTTTCCTTCCAGGAAATGTGTCATATGCTCAGGTAACTAGGACAAGCTGTCAAAGAATAGAAACATTTAAAAGATCTTAGTTTTCATAAAGGCTAAAAGGTGATGTTATTGCTTCTTAAATCTTCACTTCAAAAGGAATTTTAATTTGCCATCTGGTGGAATCCACCTGTAGAGTATTTTAAAACTATTTTAACACTGAATTAAACTTAACAGTTTCATTTTCCTGTTGTATTGTGTGTATTGTGTATATTGTGTATATCCTGTGTGTATTATATGTGTCCAGGTTACTACAAAACTAGGTAATTTGTTTGGAGTCTGCAATTCTTGAGGTGGTGACTGACTTCTAAATGTCACACATCAGAGTCTACTTTCCCAGCACCTTTCCAGTCCCACCACAACCAGGTGATGTGATGGAGGAAAGGGCTTCCTACATTATCAACCCTGTAACTGGAAGTAGCTGTGTGGGTGCTGTCACAGAGGTTTTTAGGATTGGAAGGGACCCCTGGAGACCATCCACCTCAACCTCCCTGCCAAGGCAGGGACACCTGGAGCTCGTGACACAGGAATGTGCCCAGGTGGAGTTGGAATGTCTCCAGAGAGTGAGACTCCCTGACCTTCATGAGCAGCCTGTTCCACTCTTCTGCCACCTTAAGGTTATTAAGTTCTTCCTCATGTTAAGCTGGAACTTCTTGTGTTTTAGTTTATGGCCATTGCTCCTTGTCCTGTCACTGGCACCATCCTCTGACACCGCTCAGAGATATCTATATGCATTAATGAGATCCCCTCTCAGTCTTCTCCAGACTAAACAGGCCCAGCTTCTGCAGTCTCTCCTTATCAAAGTGATGCTCCAGACCCCTCATCATCTTTGTGGCCTCCACTGGACCCTCTCCAGTGGCTCCTTCCCTTTTTTGGACTGGGGAATCAGGTTTCAGCTTTGATGTCTGAGTTGGCAACTCTTCACTGCAAAGGTGTGAGACCAAGGAGCATGTGTCAGAAGGGGAGTGCAAAGTCAAAAATGCTTCTTCCTCACACTGTGCAATCTGACAGTTCCATAAAAAGGGATTTTTTTTTCCAGCTATTTCAATATATTCCCTCACTGGAAAGGGAAGGGAATAGCAACAAAACAACAAGAAAAAGCAACTTCCAATGCCAAATGCCAGTTCCCTGGACAGCAAGAGCTGCCATTCATTAATCCTGATGTGCCTTGCCCCACTAAGCTCTAGGTGTAAATGGCTGCAACCCTCAAATTGCTTCATATGCTCTCTATGATCCACAACTGCAGCACCAAACATCACTTAAATGTATTCCCCTTCCACCAGACTTGAAGAAGAAATGGCTTGGGGTAGCCAGCGGAAACACAGACCATGACAACAAGGAGGAAAAAGCTCTATTTATATCCCTTCCTGCTGACACATGGAATAGCACACACTTCATTCAAGCATACACGCAGCTGCTCAGTGGCTGGAATTTCTGCAGCGGCTTCGAGGCTCGAGGAAGTGCAGTCAAAGCAGATATTCTCTGTGCCGAGGAGGAGAGACAGCAAAAGGATGCTTTGAAATGCTCTGGTTGATCTGGTTCATTCGACTCACCAGGGAGGCACACAATTTCATATTCAAAAACATGTGTGCATAGCTCCTGAAACTAGCACGAATATTTAATACCTCCTCTTGCAAAAACAAGATAATCATGCCTGCAGATCTTCCACAAGCAGCTATGGACCATTTTTGCCTCAGCAATCATCCAATTTGCATCTCAAGTGAAACAACTCAGTGAACAGGCAAACAGATTTTTATCTCTGTGCTTGAGCAGATCTGCCAATTGCTTAAAGTGTCGGTCTTCAGGAAGGGACAATACCTGGAGAGAGGACAAATATTTAGGCTTAAGAGCAAATACCAGAGAGAGACCCTTCATTAGGAACTGTAGTGATAGGACAAGAGGGAATGGTTTAAAACTGAAATACAGAAAAATTAGGTTACAGGAGAAATCCCTCCCTGTGAGGGGGCTCTGGCACAGGGTGCCCAGAGAAGCTGTGGCTGCCCCTGGATCCCTGGAAGTGTCCAAGGCCAGGCTGGATGGGGCTTGGAGCAGCCTGGGACAGTGGGAGGTGTCCCTGCCCATGGCAGGGGGTTTGGAACTGGATGAGCTTTAATGTCCTTTCCAACCCAAACCATTCTGTGACTCTATGCTTCTAGTGATATGAGCCATACAGGTTTTAGTATGGGAGAGAATCAGTTGACAAAAATTAATTATGATGGCTTTACTCTCTTTTTTTTTTTTGCAGGGATCAGAGCTTTTTCTTGCCACATATTTTTTGAGAGATATAAACACAACTTAAAAAAAGAAGTGAGAGGGAAAGCCAACAATATGACAACAAAACAACTGTTTGCAACTACTGAGAATATTGTGTTAATTGCTCAGCTGCTCTCTTCAGGGCCTCAGACTTTCATCAAAATACACCAAGTGGTGCTAAGTGGGGTGGCTTCACCCTCACTGAGGAAGCTCAGATAAACTAATTAATCCATGGACATAGTAGGAATTTTCTGTTTCTCCTTTCACCCAAACTCTCCTGTTTGTACAAATATGTCTGCAACTGCATCCAAGCCTACAGAGCTTTCTTCATGCAAAACCCACTCTTCCCCCTCTAAAAATAACTTTAGGAATCAGTTCATACTCCTCCCAAATATCCCTCCCACTCCTGCCCTCAGCTTTGATTTCATGCCTGTCTTCAGAAGCCAGAGTGAATCACCCATTTCCTGACTCCTAATCCTCACTCTATCACAAAGCTCTGCAGGTTCTCTGCTGCTCCTCCAGGTAATTCTGCTTTGGGCTCAGTAAGAAAAGCTACATTAAGATAGAAAAATGCTGAGCAGGTGGCACTGCCATAGTCTAACAAACAGAGAAAGGAATCAAGCTTGTTCCCTCGTGGCTGTTGTATTTTAAACACAATTAAATAATGAAGGAGCATAAATTACAGCCTGGATTCTCTCATGTAGTTTTTTCTCCCCATGTGGGGTGGAAAATTCCATGTGGGATTTTAGTGTCTCCAGTCTTTGCAACGTGGAATCATGTCATACCCATTCAACCTTGACAGGTCACTTTATTTTAAAAGTATCAGCAGTTTTGTGAGAATCTCAGGTTTCACATGGGAATAAAGAAACCTCAAACCTTTAAAAAAGCGAATTTTGGCTGTTAACACACCAGAAAGCAAACTTGAGGCTTAAGCTTTGAATGTTTGGGATTGGCAGCATAGGACTGACCCAACACAATTTCATGGTCTGTTTATCCATCCTGTTCTCTACACCATAATGCATTTAATAACAGGTGCTTTCCCTTACCCAGGCATCTGTGACAAACAGAACATGCTGCAGAGAAAGCAACTGCCTTCATAAATCTAATTCCAGTCAATGAAGAGTTTGTGTCTGAGAATCACAGAACTGCGTAATCAATAATCATGGTCTGCAAGACAGAAAAATATCTTCCGATGGCTTCCTTCAAAGCTGTGCACCAGATTCTGGATTCTTTTTCAGTATTTCAGGATTATGCAGCTTCCCTAAAGGCTGTGTGGACCAACACTGTTATCCTGCATAACTCTATCTGGCACTTGACCTGAATATGTTTCTCTCGATTAGGCAGTGACATTCTCATCTGGAAACTCTGTTTGTACATTCAAATTGTTGTCTCAGCATAAAGGTGTGCTGGAGTTATTCTGAAAACCCAGATGTGTGACACTGTCTGTATTTCAAAAACTTCAGTTATTAGCATGATTTGGAAGTTTTAACTTCCAGATTCCAGACATTGCTGCCCCTTATTTCTCCCAGCACACGTGTTATGAAGTGACAATTCTCTGTCAAGTGGTGGTACCAACCTCAGCAGAGAAAGAAAGATCTATTAACACCTAAATAAGAATTAGCTATTGACTGCTAGCCTGGATTCTTCCAGGTCACAGATGAAAGAGGTCTGCAAAGGAGGTGGGATTTCTGCCCAGCACCTCTTCAGTGTAGCAAAAAGGAGACCTCACTGCCAGGTGCAACAATTTGCTCCCTTCTACAAACATTAAATTGACCTCAACGGCCAAATATTCCACTTACCTTAACTCATGTTTTATATTTGTCATATTTGCCATGAGAATTGCACAGTCTCAGATCACATCTTCTGTAGGGGAAAAAAGCCCCTGCAACAGCTGCCACTTTGCAAATCAGATAAAGGCCATTGAAACCAAAATCATCTTCTGTCCCCTCAGTTCCCCTGGGAAAGTAGGACCTTGTATACAGACCAGAAAGCCAAAAGCTCAGCATATGGCAGAGCAGAAAGCAAGCTCTGCTCCACAAGAACAGTTATCTGCCAGTTCCAAGAGTAATACACTGAGTATCTGAGCTGACCTTAACTATTAATGTAACACAGGATGTGAGTAGTTTGGCTCCCAAAAGTCACAGAATGTTCACAAAAATTAATACCACAGAATTAACACAGCTCCACTTTTTAGCAGTAATTACTCTGAAGTGCAAAATGCCCAGTTCTCTCATTTTGTGCATGCTACATGATGGCTGCTAGAGTTTTTGAAGGCTCAAAAGCTGCTCCAGCATTACATAATCACAGAATTAAACAAAATCAAATGTATAATCTCTACGGCTTTAGAAAAAGCTGGGGCAAGGGGGGGAAGGAAAAAGAAATAAACACAACTGTAATGATGTAAAAAGAACAAATAAGAAGTTTAATTTTTTTAAAGTTAGATGATCTTTAACTACTGAGCTCTGTGCATGGGGTTGGTAATAATTACTTCTCAAGGATTTTCTCAAGTATAATGCTTTGCACAGCTCAAAGGAAAGGTTATTGCCATTAACTCAGAATGGCAGAGCAAATATTTAATTACTGTTTTCTCCAACTCCCAGGCTGTATCTCAACAGTAGAACCCAATGCAATCTTGCCCACTTTAGCCACAATCCATCAGCATATTACCTAAATCCCAAGCAGTAGTATCAAAGACTGATGAAATGTTTGGAAAAAAAATATCTTTGGCTTTCTAGGCACTGCTTATCATTTTGGAAAGACATCAACTACATTGAGTGATTGAGTTAAAACTTAAATTCAAAAATTTGGGTCTCCAATTAAGAGTCTCCTCACCACAACTTCAGCATTTTTGGTTTTTAACAGGAGCAGGTACAGGTAAGATAACAACTGGTCAGCCCACATAAGAAGAGAACAATCACTTCCTTGAGCAGCCTCACTTTCCATGGAAAGCACTGGATAAATACTCATGGAAGATTTCCCCTCATTTCCAGGACTCCAGTTGGCTACGTACCCCCTACACCCACTTCTAGGGTATGATATGAGGATTTCTCTCTGGGCTTGGATCTTTCCAAATAAATGGTAATTCAGTGACACTGGGTGCTATTTAGATGTCTAGTTCCTCTATTGTCTGCATATATCAATACATTTTTTTCAAGCCCTAATGCCCTTAAATACTTACTCCCAGAAATGCCTCCTAAAAGCTGAGGCAAAAACAGACAGAGAGTTCTGTGTGACAGAACAGAGTCCTGGCACCACAGTCAGGAAATACTGCCTCGGGCAGGTCACTTTGTCCTCAGATTGTGGAAATAGATGACATTTTTATCAGTGGATTGCCAATGATGATTCTCAGCTTACCCACAAATTTTAAAAGAATTATTTAGTTGTGGATTTGTTTTCCAATTGTAATGAAGATAACACTTCCCCTTCTTCACACTCTGTTCTTTCTGTAGTGGTATTACTGCATCTGATGGCTATTGCATTTCATGAACAGAGGAAACTGTCAAACTCTGTTTTGACTTCAGCTTGCTCCTAGAAACATTCTTGGAGAGTGTGGGAATGGGAGGAAAAACACAAAGGAGTTCTCCCTTCTCTCTTTAGAATATGCTCAGGCAACACTGCAGCCACATGCAAGAGTGACTCTGCCTACTGGGATAAATTCCAAATAACAGTCTCATGGTTGGTGGGTTTCTTCCCCACAGCCTCCACGTGCCCACCAGCCATCAAACCTGAATACATCATTGGGTCACGTTCTCCTCATCAGCATTGCTGATCATATTGCAGCTGGCAGCACAATCCATCTGAAATGGAATTGGTCATCGATCAGGCTGCCCAGATGGCAGCTGAATGCCTGGCAGCTCTTTGTGGTGAGGATATCTCCTGGGGCAGTCTGGGTCTGCAAAATCCTGCCATGGGTGTCATCTTCATCCTGCATTTCCACATTACCAGGTGGATCCTTGTACCTGGTTTGTTTAAGACTGCATGGCTTTATGGCTGCTGTATCCAGACTTGGAGTAAATATTTTTCCATACCCAGTATCACTGCTGGTCTTTCCCAGCAAAGGGCAAAAGTTATAGTCATGGGTCTGGGTGCATTTGCAGTAGTGATGATAAAACTACTCAAAACAGTGAAAAAGGAACTTGGTGAACATAGTTCAGCTGACCTCTTTAATTACTTGCTCAAGGAAATGACTAATTAAAAGTAGCACATCCCTTCTCTCCACCAGAATTTGCAAGTTTGTGTGACCAAGTGGGATGCTACCATTGACACCACAGGAGACTAAAGATCAACCAAAATCTCATCTTTTTTTTCCTGATTTTTAGTTTTTTACTTGTCTAACTTGTTATAGCATAGGTGTAACCCATCTGCATTTCATCTGTAATTTCTAAATTTGCTGTATCGAATGATGCAGTCTTATGTTCTTCAAGCAGATTTCTATTCAACATTCTAGTTCATAAATACACCAACAAATTTTAGGAGAAATAATATTTTTCAGGGGGTTACTATACTTCTCAACCCCTTTATCAAATACTTTATTATTCTTAGACATAGTATCTCTTTCACTGTTTGTGTCTCTTTCATTGTTTGTGTTTTACTCACAATGGAAGTCCTTATCTTTCTTTGCTTTTCATCATCTGCTCTGATCAGCTCTACAGCAAGATCAGTCCTTTTTTCCTCTTTCTGCCTTGTTTTCACAAATCTGATTCTCCACAAGCACAACAGTCCTTTGTTCTGAACATGCAGTTCCACACATTGAGTCCATGGTATCCCTCACCCCTTTTGTGCCAGTTTGAGTTCTCAGCAGCAGCTAATTGAGTTGAAAATCGAGCCTACACAAGCCTCTCCAGGCAGAGCCATTCCCTGAACCAGCTAATTCTATAGTCAGAGGAGATTTGATAGAGGACTGGAATATATGGCAGGAGCTAAAAGAAAATAGCAAACAAAAAACCACCAAGATTTCATACAATAGCCCGGATTAGAAAGGACCTTAAATATCTTGTTCCAGACCCGTGCCATGGGCAGGGACATCTCCACTACACCAGGTTGCTCCAAGCCCCATCCAACCTGCCCGTGAACACTTCCAGGAAGAGACCTAGACAGGTAAAAGCTGATAGGGAACTACATAAAGCCATTCATTTAATTCATAATCTCCCTGGAATGTATGCAAGCTCTTCTTAAAGCTGAAACATAGCTCTTTCTAGAAATTAAAATCACTTGCAGGTAGGACTACAGACATCAGGACAGAAATCAGCTTCCTAATGTTTTCTCCAAACTGGTTTGTGCAGATTCTCTCCATCCTCCACCAAGGAAGGAAAAAAAAGAGGAACAGCAGCAAAAATCTGTCATGCTTATGATATCTGTGCCTTACAGACTAGGGATTTGTATTTTGGTTTCCTAGCAACTCCGAAGGCAAATTCAGCAGTGGTTTCATACTGAGCACCAGTTACAGGGTTGCTTCAGCTCTTCTCACAGAGAGACTTAAGAATCCTTAACTGCCTCCCTCTCTCCTTTAATGCACAAGTAAAGTGCAATCTTAGGCTGACTGGTAGATCAGTAACACCTACGTTTTACTTTTACCTACATTCCATCCTCTGATGATTTTTTATTCCACATGAAAAAATGATGAAGAGCTCTTAAACTAGTATTTAATCAAATTGGTCAGGGGAAATGAACAAATGGAAAGGAGAATCTGCAGATTAAAATGAAGCTATTATCAAAGAAGATCAAAGCTAGAGCTGACCTCACATCATAGCTATGAAGGACCCAGATGCAGTTTCTGCAATGTCTGTTACAAAAACTTGCTATCTGTGAATGGTAAAAGGAGAAAAACCAAGCAAGAATAACCAGGTTAACTCTAGACCTTGATGAGCACCGAGCTTTTAAAATTATATTTGGCATATCATTTGAACATTCATAAAAATGCACCAAGAAATAAACACTGGGAGCATCAGGATTTATGGCTGGGAATTTATTTTCCACTGAGAAGAGCTCCGAAGCTGGCAGAAATGCTCCGAGCTCTCCATGCACACTGTCTAGCCAACATGCCTCAGAGAAGATCAGGAGCTGACCTGCACGGATTTAGTCTGCACGACCCACTGGCCTCCCTGCTGGGGCTGCCAATTAGCTTCAGTTGTGATAATGTTTTCTGCGATGTGGCAAGTTGCCAGTGGGGAACTGAATTAAGATCACCAAATTACTTTGCCTGTCAGCCCAGAAGTAAAGCAGTTCTCTTTTCCATTTACAGGTCTTCTGGATAGGTTCAGCTGCAGTTTGGAAGCCTGTGCACCAGGATGGATGCACTGATTTACAGTGTTGACCAAGAGAAATGTGCTTTGTTCTGGCGCCAGACTTCACTGCTGAAAATAGTTTTATTGTCTAACTGCACCTGCACTCTTCAGAGGGGAAAAGGCAGGGACCCAGAGCATTTGTGCTCTTGGAGAAACTCTGTCACCTTTCTTGCTCCACAGAAAATCAGTGCAATTAAAAGTAAAAACTAATGTTCCTCATGGTGATTTATTTCTCCTAACTGAAGTCTGGGAATAAATGAAGCAGATAATCTGACACTAATGTTACTAATTTATTTTAATTCTTTGCTTTGCAGCTACACATGTGGGAGACTCTGCTACCTACTTAGCATAAGTTTGCAGCAAGATAATAATCTACTGAGAACAGGTAATTTTCCCCGTGAAGAGATGACATTATATATGGTAACTGAAGAGAACAAATCACCTGGAAACCGAATCAGCAGCGTGGTGCTGGCCCACTCCTCCTGCTGATAGTCCACACATGCTGCAGTCACAGGGGTTTTGGAAGAATTTATCCTCTGTATGTGACTGAAGGCATTTGACTCCAGGCATTTGGAAAGGACGTTGTTACCATGAGAATCCGCCCGTTTCTGTTGTCAGAGGTGACAACAGGAGCGGTCTGAAATGGTTCAGTATGGACAATTCAGCTGCTGTAGTTATTTATCGTGACCACTTTGCACAGCTATGGGTGTGCAAGATGATTTACCACTAAAATGACAGTCTCTTGCTGCTGGGAGCATACTGGATCACAAATGCAGCGGGAGACAGTGAAAAGCAGAAAGCAGGAGGGAGGAGAATGTACTTTGTACATTTGACCTCAAATCCTGCAATGTGTTTAATGCATAGTGTTCCTTGGTAAAGAAAATTCTCGTTTGGATTTTGGTTCTTAAAAGGGAAGTTATAAGGTCTACATGCAGGGTTTGAAGGAAAGTGGGGGGAGGAATTGTTTGTTCTGCATTTTTCAGTATTATGATAATATGTTTGATGTTTATTTTGCCTTTTTTCACTCACTGCCTTTGGTCAAAACTTCTTCCATTTTATTCTATCTTACAACATTTCTCCTTTAAACTCGGCTACCACATTCAAGTGATGATGTGGAACAAAACTATAATAAAATTTAATCAAAGGAACTAAAGAAGGCTTATGACTTTCCCAATTGTTTTTAAGGGTAATCTGTGTTCTGGATTTTCAAGTGCCTCTCATTGCATTAAAAATCTGCATATGAGAAAACCGCTGAAATGACTTGAAGATCAGACCTTGCATCTTGGAAATAACTGTTCCTTTTCCCAAGGTTTGAATAATTTAGCTAGAATAAGCTACCCAAAGGCCCAGGCAGTGGGCCAAGGAGGTGTGGTTACAGGATAAGAAGGAGTAACCTGAGGCTAAATCCCTTGGCCAGCTCAAGTAATCACAGGGACAAATGCAGAGAGGGAAGGGCAGAGGACCTCTCTTGCCCTTAATTGTCTGAGTGAGCCTAAGGAGATTAGCTGCACAATTAGGGATCTAATTAGTGCCACTCCCAGCCAGGACAGCAGCCTGCTTTCTGTGCTTCAGTATTATACACCTGAGGTCTGACCTGGAAATGGAGTTTGAACTCCCTCTGCAGCCCCTCAAACCCCAGCTCACGCCGTGCTTCAGCATAGCACACACACCACAGGAGAGTCTGTGATCCACTGGCACAGGATTTACTTGTCAGGAAACAAATCTTGCTTTTTCAAAACTCCTTTTCAGAAGAGCCCGAGAAGAAGCCATGCAAGGCAGGCATGAGACAAAACTGGGATATAAACAGCAAATTGTAGAAAGGCTTAGGGGGGAATGGACCTTAAAGCTCAGCCAGTCCCACCCCCTGCCATGGGGAGGGACACCTTCCACTGTGCCAGGTTGCTCCAAGCCCCATCCAGCCTGGTCTGGAGCACTTCCAGGGATGGGACAGCCACAGCTTCTCTGGGCAGCTCATCTTAGTACCTCACCATGCTCACAGTGAAGCATTTCATCTTAACAGCCAACCTAAACCTACTCTCTTTAAGTCTGAAGCCAATCCCCCTTGTCCTGTCACTCCACACCCTCATTCTTTGGAAGCACCTCTCCCGTTCCTAGTAACCAATTCAGTAAAAATATAAAAAAATTTAATTTCACTATATTCAAACCGCTCTCGGTCAGTTCTGTTCTAGCTCCAGTCTCCACAGCTTTGTTGTGGGGTGAGCTGCTGCTGTTAACTGGTTTATTCTGGTCGCCTCTTGGTATCTGACCCCAGCATTGCACGCTGACTGGGGACATCCAGGCTTCACCAAGCCTCCTTTGTGCTCCCTGAACCTGTTTGATCCACCTGTGCAAATAGAAGCAGCACACTTTTTCTCATCATAAACACATTGGAACAATTTCCACAAGACCACAAAGGGTTTCTGGCACGGCTTTTTTTTTTTTTTTTCTTCCTAATAACCCATTTATTTTGCTAGTTGCGTGTGCATGCTAAGAGGGGATGCTTTTAGGGATGGCTGACTGTAATTATATAAGACAAGAGCAGAGAAGCTGCATTCAGATTCATTTCCTCCACAGCCAGAGCCTTGATTTTCTGAGAATTAAATCCCCATAATGAAGGGGAAGCCTTTGTGTGGCTTCCCCATCTCTCATTACACCCTCCCTGTGCACACAAGTAATGACCAAATGATTTCAGGGTTTAGCTCTTGAAGTAAAATCAGCACCTCTAGGTCGAGGATACATAAATAGCCAGAATGTGTGCTGGAAAAACATGCACATATTGCTTTCTCTGCCTTGTGCAGCCCTCTTCTGTTCTGGAGTCTCAACAAAACCAGGGTACAGTCAAGAGATCAGAGAGGTTCACAAAAGAGGAACATCATTACAGAATCATGGAATGGCTTGGGTTGGAAGAGACCCTAAAGATCATCCAGTTTCAAACCTCCTGTCATGGCCACGGTCACCTTCCCCTATCTCAGGGTGCTCCGTGCTCCTGCCAACCTGGCCTTGAACACTCCCAAGGATGGGGATTCATAATTTCCCTGGGCAACTTGTGCCAGTGCCCCACCAGCCTCAAAAAAAAGAATTTCTTCCTAGTATCTAAGCTAAGCCTCCTGTGTCATTGTGCAGCCATTCCCCTTGTCCTGACACTGTGCTCTTGTAGAAAGTCTGCCTGCAATGGCCCAGAGGAGCAGGAAGCAGGCTCTGCTTGCCTCTTTAAAAGCAGGGCTTGGGAGCTGCTAAAGGTCAGACTTCAGAGGCAAAGGGCCTGTGAGCACTGCAGGGAAACAGGACTTTCCTGCAATTACTGCACAGTGTTCTGGGAGTCCTGACCTAATGGACTCTGCGTGGCTCAGCAGGAGCAGGGAAGGAGAGCCCCAAAACAGTCTGTGTTTTCCCATGCTGTTATCCTTCACTCACTCCTGCTGCAGTGAGAGCATTTTGGGCCAGGTGGATGCTGATCAACATCCTCACAGAGCACTCTGCGATAAGAGTCATTCTAATTTCCCTGGTTTTCCTCTTTTTAAACCAGGATAATGAACATGTCTTTTCCCTTGTGTTCCCAGACTTTGTCTGCCCTGCTCATGTCAGTGGCAAGTTCCTTAAGGCAAGGCTTGTCTTTTGCTGTTTGTGTGGGCTTTGTGCAGCACCATCTGACCTGAGAGGCACTGCCACACTGCAACATTAACAACAGACGCTGAAGCAATGCCTGGTTACAAAAATAAACACATGAAAAATACATTTATGACCCTTGTGTACAGCAAAGTGCTGCACACAGGCAGACATCCATTAAGAGAAGATTCAATATCACAGAGAGGTCTGGGCTCCCTCAACCTCTTTTCTTCTTCCACCACTCACAGTATAAATACATTCCAGATCAGAATTTCTTAGGATTATTTAGAAACATCCTTATTTTATCCATCTATTTTCTATCCGATAGGGTGAATTGTGTATTGCAAGAGATAACAGGGTTAAACTTCATCTGGGATCACAAATACCATAGGTTATTTAAACATTTACTTGAGTATATTTTCTTTTAAAAAAATCTAAACAGAAAAAAAAAAGCCCACAGCAGTAGAGAAAGAGATAGAAAACAACCCCCAAACCATGCACACAAAAGCAAGGCATAACAGGGAAAAAATGAAGCGGCTGTAACCTCAAGTGGAAACAATTTGATTACCATCAATTCCCTGAAGTACTGACCAGATAAACACTTGTTTAGTTTATAAGTTCTGACAAGATCACAACCCAAGGTAGTACACTGGCAAGAGAGTGATTTTTTTCTATTTATTTATTGAAACTGCTGAGAAAATAATAAAGACAGGAATCAAAGTCCATGTCTTCTGTGTACCTACAAAATATTACCAGTAGGCAGACAAGGCAAACTCACTGGTATTGTTATGAAGATCACAAAGAACTGTGTGCCTAAAGCAACAGACAGTGAAAAAGTTGCCTAGATTTGAAAATCTGACTTTATTATATTTATAAAATGATTTCCTACCAGATGTCTCAGAACTAATCACATCATCTGGCAAATGTTACACTTGCTCCCCCTCCCCCTTTTATATTTTTGCTGTTATGAGAAATATTTTATTTTCTAAGTGCAAATTTAACCTTCATTTTGAGGAGGCAAAAAAATTATTGCAGGAAAGGATGAATTAGGTAAACAAGGAGTTATTGCTATTAAACTTTCTCCCAGTGCTTAAATATAGAAATTATATCCAGATAAACTGCTTACATAAAATCTCTGTATCAGTTTTTAAAATGATGACGTCTGGAGCTGCAGCAGCTTTTGCCTACAGTTTCAGAAGACTTTCTTCATGTTGTTCAGGCACAGAAAACCTCTAGCCTTTTGCCCCCTTTATTCTTATTTCATTTCTGGTTTTAGAAATTTTGCAGGTCCCCTGGGTTATTTACATCTCAGCTGGAGCTATCAGTCCTGCCTTTAAGAAACCTGCATTGAAACAATCCCCCCATGTGGGAATCACAAACTGGATTGATCTCCAGTTGGGAAAATTCAGCAACTGGTTCCCATCAGGGACAGATATGGTCCTGATCCAGATGGAAGGATGCAAATACATAAGGGCTGGACTAAATGATGAGATGCATGAATGTATTCTGGGCCTAATGGGAAAGGGAAATTGTTCTCACAAATATTTGCAGCAGGAGAAACCAAGAATTATCTGTAGTAGATGAAGACATAAACTCTTCCAAGACCACTCTCTTTGACAGTCAAAATTAACACAAAGCCTTTTCAAATACATGAAGTCAAAGAGACCACACAATTTAGAAGTTTCTAGCATTAGCCTTTTCCAAATTCTGATGAATCTTATTCTTTTTTCCTTACTCTGAGCCTTCAAGGACTAAGATATTAAATCTCTCATCCGTGTCATCTCATCTACTTGGTACACCCTGCTGAAAAATAATAGACCCCTTTGATAAAGATCACAAACACTATTTCAGGTCAGTCATGAGGGTTTTGCAGCTAAAAGGAAAATAAATTAACAGAAAGTAAATTTAACTTTTGCCAAGTCATGACTGCAGTTTCTGTATAATATCATCTATCATCCCCTCCTCTCTTTGCTCACTCAGCTGAACAGAAATCTAAACTAACCTATTAATTTACCCAGTTCTGGCTCCAATATGGAAAGCCAAAAGTGCTGGTTCTACCACAGTTTGGATGGGGTAAGGCAAATGAGTTCCTGGTCATAAGAGTCATCAGTTTTTAAAAAATAATGCTCAGTATGTCAAGCTGCATCTGTCATAAAAATATGTATTTTTGACATGCTCTTTTGAAAAAGTCCTTTTGATTTCAAAATGCTTTTCTTCAGTCCAAGTAGCATTTGGAATTCTCAGTCCTCTCCAGCTTCCATCAGGCTGTCAAAATAGGAAGTATTTATCCCCGAAAAATTCTTAGTTCAGTATGAAATATTGAAAAGGTGATGTGGGGCCAAGCTGGTGACCTACATTTCAACATTCCTGAAATAACAATACAGAGGGGAGACAGTGGACAGATGAGCAGGAAGAGATCAAAGTCATTAGATGGAAGGAAAAAAACAAGAAAAATTAGAAAGAGAGAGGTACATACTTGGCAAACCAGATGGGTAACAAGAAAGGAGTGAAAATGGAATAAACAGAAGTGGAAAGCCAAAAAGCAGGAGGTATGCAGGGAATGTCTTGGGAATAAAGTGTTCTGTGGGTAGGGGCAGAACTGAAGACTGTACATCATGCTGAAGGTCTCAGCAACTGGCTGGAATTGACTTGAGGATTCAGTGACCGAAATCTAAACGTAAAATGCAAGAAAGGGATTTAGCCTTATATAGCCCTTGCAGATTATTTCTATTTCAGTTTAGGTCGTTGCACTGCATCCACACAAGTAAGCTGGCATCATTTCCTTCCCCAGACTGCCTTGAGCTGATAGATACTGCAGCTTCAAATAATTACTTCAGTGTGCTTTAAGGGCATGATTTTCTCTATGATTCAAGAGGCTGTGAACCAAATCTCTGTGATACTTTCCTATGAGTTCTTAGGAACTGCTCAGGACGTCTATTTGGGGAATTTATTAAATCACTGATTTGAAGACTAATTTTCATGAGAAACATAAATAACTAGGCTGCTCTGTATTTCCCCTATTCTGTTCTTTAAAATATTGCATATATTATCACAGTGTTTCTGAGACCACTAAAGATACTAATTTTATGGCTGATATTTGGCTTTCTATATATTTCTAGTTTTGAAGGTTGGAATAATAAAATTCCACAGCAAAGTGGTTATCAATTAAAAAAATACAGAGAGCTTGTAGATTTTCACAGCTGCATTTTCTAGCTCCTTCCATTTTAAACAGCTGCAGCATTCTGCAACAAACCAAGAACCCAGTTTTGTATTCTGGGTTGCTAATTAATTATTATCTTTTATAGCTTTAATCAACGAACTGCTAAACCTAAGCCAGAGCAGTGCTTTTATTTGTAAATTAACCTTTAACAGTCTCAAAGAAGCAGCACTTTCAGCACCTGCACGTTCTTTGCAGTGACTGCTTGATGAGTCTTAATCACACCCTTTTCCTGTAGATGAGGAAGGTCATTTGAAGGAGAATAGAAAGTCACTGACATTTTAGGAAGAAATTGTCCTCTGCTTACAGCCACAGTGTAAAGCTGTATCATATGAAAAACGTTGCAACTTAGGTCTCATCACTCTCTGAGTTATTTTTCTTGGGCTCTTTCCCTTCAGACTGGATTTTAAGAAGACTAATTCAGTGGCCAAGAGCTTTGTGACAGTACTGTGGGGCCCTGTGAGCCTCTCCTGTAATGCCTGCCTGATTTCAGGACCAGTGTCTGCTCTAATAGTGAGAGTCAACTCCCCCTCACACTTTCCATTCCTTCTGTGCTGATGCTGCAGGGACTCCAAGATGCAATGTCAAATGGTTGTTCCATGAAAAGAACAACTGCAGGGCAGCTTTTGTGCCCCTCATCACAATCTATTGCCCAACCCCAGGGTGCCAATCTTCTTTCCAGTGACCTGTGCTCAGTAGTCACTTAAAAATCAACACTGTGCCATTCCCACGGCTCTCTGCCTCCTGTAGACCTTCCAGCATCTCTTCCAATTGTTTCTCTATACCAGATCCTCTGTGCTCACCTTTCCATACAAGATTTTTACTGGTCTCCCTTCTCATGCCCTTAGGTTTCTCTGCTCAGATCTCTTCTCCTTGCATTATCATGCTGTATCTCATCTGGGCCCTTCTCACAGTTTCATTGGAATTAAGTATCATTTTCAGATCTAATATTTTCATTCAGGTTGGATTTATTTGCTTGACATGCAAATCAGTCTGTGAAACAGAGAACTGGGAATGCCACAACTAACAGTGGATTATTTTAATGATTTCTTTCCCTATCAAGGCATTTGGACATTTTCGTAAAATCCAGACAAAACTCCCTGTCCTTTCTTCAGTTTTCCCACAGTCATTCTGTTTACCCGACCCCAAACCAGGAGTACAAAACTCATAGGGAAGACTGACTTTACTTTTCAGGAAATTTTGCTTATTTGACATATATACAGTTGCTTCACATTTAGTTTTCTGAAGTCATAATTTATTCTGCATATCATACCCCATCAGTGGAGCCTGTCTGCATTCCAGGTGATTGCAGCAGGAACCTTCCTCTGAGAGCAATATAAATTTATTCCAGAGGAACTGTAGTTCCCAGCATAAACCCAGGGCAGTCTAGGAGTATGTGGACAAGGAATATCCCTAGCTAGCATGGCACGTGTGAGAAGGTCACAGGCAGGAAGTAAGAAACAGCAGGAAAACTGGAATAAAACCAGGAAACTTGTGAGACACAAATTTCAGAGGACAAATGATGAAAGATTCGGATTTGGGGTGATGAGATGCTAAGAGCTTTGTATAAACAGACCTTATTTATCATCTTGTTCCACCCCCTGCCATGGGACACCTCCCACTGTCCCAGGCTGCTCCAAGCCCCATCCAACCTGGCCTTGGACACTTCCAGGGATCCAGGGGCAGCCACAGCTTCTCTGGGCACCCTGTGCCAGGGCCTCCCCACCCTCACAGGGAGGAATTTCTTCCTGCAGTGCCCCCAACCAGTCCATGTTGGTCTGTCTGGTGTCCTTCTGTCCTTGGGAGAGCCCAGGGAGTGCAGACAGGCTCTGTTAAAATAATTGCACTGTATCCAACTCTGGGGCCCCAGCACAGGGAGGACATGGACCTGCTGGAGCTTTAGAAACCAGCACTACCAATTCTCCTCCCCAGCTAATTCCCTGAGAAAAGGAAAAGAAATAGCAGATATATTTAGAGGAGTGTTACCACAGCAAAACCAGAAGTACAAAATTAGTGTATTTTAGGATGGCATTTGCCCAGAAACCTTAATTCAGTCCCTTGTGTATATTTATAAGGGTAGACACTGAAATCCTAATTTCCTGAAAGTCCATGAGCTATTTGACATGGACTTCAGAGATGCCAGTATTTCACCCACAGCTTCACCTACACACAAATTTCAGATGCAGATTTTATCATGAGATCCTTTCATCTTTTACAGAGCTATCTGAATGGAAGTCTTTTATTTTCCCCTCTCTACATGTGGTGTGTGGCCCAGTGCCTCATTTACTGCACACATATATAGTCTACATTGAATACAGGATTTGAAATTTCTCACGACTGTTTTTCATCACAAATCCTTATTGTTCTCCTGAGCCTTACATGTGCTATGAAAGCATTTTTAGACTGCTTTTGTGAAGCATTTGCATTACACCAGTTCTGTTTTGTAGATTGGAACCAGCAGCACAGAGAAATACACATAGATTTGTCTAATGCCTACTAACTCTAAGCTCTGAATTATTCATAAGCCTGATTTATTCAGAAATTGTCAGTGTTTTATGTCTCCAGCAAAATTTCTGTTCATCTTAGTTTCTGTTATGAGCTCTCACCATTGTTTTGCTAGTCAAGCTCCATTTATTCTGAGTTAGTTATCAAAAACCAGAGTTCACTCAGGTTAGTTGTCATCTAAAGTCTGATGGAATTGCCAAAACTGCCAAAGGTCACAGAGCAGAAACCAGAAATCTGTCTTCATTCCCTGATCTCACTATATAGCAGGTGGGGGACTAAAAAGATGTCCCAGAGAGCTAAACTCAAAGCCAGAGGGACTTTGAACCCTCTTGTCCCACCTCACCCAGAAGTTTCCCAACTGCAAACCTACAATTGGTTGGACTGGTGCCTAAGAAGATGCAAACACAATTTTAAAAATGCCACATCCAGATTCACTGTTCCTTGCATGGATGAAATATTCAATAAAGCCAACAGGAATACTTTCAGCCAAATAAGGACCAGGTTTTGCTTGGGCAACACATATATGCTGAAAAACATGTGATGATGTTCGAGTTCAGCTATATATTAGGAATAAAGGATTCACTGATTTAACACTTGACTTGCTATTACAGGTCTTGAACCTAAACCAAAAAAAGGAAAGAAGCACTGAAAGAGATATCTCTGGGAAACTATGGGCAGGATTCTAAAGCAGTGGTAGTAATTTGCTAAATATGTGGTGTACTGAGGCTACAGAAGCTAACACAGCCATTAATCCTGAGATTTCTCCATGAAACACCTGCTTGCTGTTAAGGATCAGAGACATACAAAGCCTTTGGTTACAAAGAGAGGAGAACAATATTACCTGAAACCAATCACAAAAAAAGAAAAAAGGTCTAATTAATGTAATATAAGGGTCACTAATCCCTTGAGAATGGACAAAGACAAAACAAAATAATCTTCTTTGTGTTGGGATGCATTTATTCAACAAGTGCCTCACAGGTTGTGGAAGGAAGCAGCAATAAGAGCCAAGGGTTACTGGCTCTTGCTATATAACTATACAATATACTGGCTGCTCAAAGGAAGAGATGTTCAGGTTCCCAAAGGAGGTCTAAAATGATAAGACCCAAAATAGAATAGCAGTCAGGACTCCAGATAGTGGTACAGGGCTCTGGGACCCAAATGCCCACTGGACCTCCTCAGATGGCAGAACCATTGTACCCTTGCACTTACATTCAGGTGCTTGGAAATCGGCAGTACCAGCAAGGAGACATCTGGGAGAATGTTTGTATCCATACTGAACTGGGTATGAGACAATACACTGAGCGCTCAGTCAAGGATGATCAGCACAGCCAAAAGCCTGAGAGGAGCCCTTGCAAAGGTTAGAGTGTTCTTGTGACATTTTCAAATGCAAGCTCAACAGTCACACCCCCCTCGTATTCTGCAAAGGCTGTGTCTTCCTGCAAGGCCTGCAGCAGGAGGAAGGGCACACAAACCCCAGGTGATCATAGCCTAGGGCTCCATTATATATTACATTAATTTCCAAATCTATTTCTGCAAACAGCACTTCTGGAACACCAGTGCAGGTTTTGCTGGGCACCGTCAATTTGTGGATGTTGTAACCGCGATTGCAAATCCTCAGGTTGTTCCTCAGCCCTTTACCCAGGTGAAAATCCCATTTAAACAGAAAGAAAGGTTTGAACCAAAAAAGATTAAATGAACTAATTATAATTTTTGCTGCTTCCCATTTCCCAGCATTTGAGGTGCCTCTGTGACATGAGCATCACTCCTCATTTGAATTCCTGACTGACAGTGCTCACAGAACTGCCATACAGGGCTCATCCCCCTGCACAGGACATCCACTGAGTTTACAGCTTCCAGGCTGAGAACAGTGACTGAATACTCCTCAACGTCTTTATATTATTATTACTCCAAAATCAAAATCGAGAATATTTTTTGTCTACACTGTAAAACATCCAGGTGATTTTCCCCCCTTAAACTCTGTGAAAAACTTCTGCCAATTCTTATTGACTGCTGTGAAGTTGTCAGTGACAGAGTAAATTAAGCTACATTCTAAACCATGCTTTTTGTCATTATTTTGACAAATAAATAATCTTTTGTTTTCCATAATCATGTGTTAGTGAATGAAAATAGCTAGCAAAAATTTAGGTCTGATTTCACCACAGAAAAGTAAAATGAGAAGAGACATTCAAAGAGACTTACTGGCTTTGTAAAAACAACAAAGGGAAAACTGATAAGCTCCTACCCCAGTTTCACTGTTCTTTTGAAATGGAGGGCAAACCAGCTCTGGAATGCACACACCTGAATACACACATCAGAACTGAACCATTCTTCCATTATTCCATTACACAAACCAGTAACTTCCAAAAGCAGGGTGAAAGCTGGAATCAGGGACTCTTATCTCCAGTGCCCATCTGAGACTGAGTAAAGAAAAATATGTATTTTATGCTTTATTGTTCCACTCTATTTAGATCCAACAGATCGATTTACAAGAACTTTATATCCAGATCACAGAATGTTCTGAGTTGGAAGGGACCCTCAAGGATCATCAAGTCCAAGTTTTAAGTGAATGGCTCATATCTCCTACAGGGACTGAACCCACAGCCTTGGGGTTATTAGCACCATGCTCTGACCAGCTGAGCTCATCTGAGGGTCTTCACTCAGAGATATAAAACAGAGGAAAAAGTAAATAGCAGCATTAGGAGGTTAACTAACGCAATTAACATCAGTTCTTTACAAATATTCTGGATTTTCACACCCTTACCTGCTGTAGCACTGGAGACTGTTGGCCACTGCTGCTCAGGCCCTGCTGGTCCTCCACGCAGGACTCCTGCCTCCTCCATATGCACAGCACTGGGTAAGCAAATATCACAGTTGGATTATACAGTTCCCTTCTGCTCTGGACTTCACAGCATTTCCCTTTCCTGCTACTCTTCAAAGTTCAGAACTATTTGTCACTGTGCAGCCACTCCTACAGCAGTGCACAAGAAGCAGCTGTTTTGACTTGCAAAAAATACTTTTGATTATTTACTAAAACTCATTTGTGAGTTATAAAACAAACACACCTGCAGGACACTTTGCTCTCATTGGCTGGGAGTCACTAATAAGGAAGGGACACATTTTTGCTATTAGGATGTAGCAACATTGGGGAAATGTTTAAAAAGTTGGTTAACTTAGCTCTGAGCTTCTGTCATTATGTCATTTTAACAAATCCCACCTTTCTGGGTTACTGCACATTTCAAGTGAGGAATTCAGGAAGAGAAATGCATTTTCTCAAATGCAAAAACAAATACAGCAAATTTAACAGTACCACATCATGAGAATCCAGCATCAAAAACACCAGTTTGCACCTTAAATGGAAGGAAAAGAAAAAATCTGCTATTTTAAAATACGAAACTAAACATGATATTTGTATGCTGTTCCTTAAGGGAAACAGGATTCCGTGACTGTGTCCCTGTCTCTGCACATTGGCCTCACACCCCCTTTCACACTTCCAGCTGAACTTAAGGACAAGTTTCATCCAAAGGTGGCAGACATCAAAGGCACAAAAATTCTACAAGTTTTATGAAAAATCAGCATTTTATGTAAACCATCCAACTGGGCAAGGCAGACAGGCTCAGAACCTGAGATTTCAGGTAAGGACAGAGGCTGCTGATGTGAGAGAGCAGAGGAACATGTACAATTCCCCAGAAAGGCCCCATTAGTCTTGTGGGATTAAAATAAGCTCTTACTTTTCATTAATTGTTCAAGTAGCTTCAGATAAGATCTTGTACTTTGTATAGATAGGAATGGGGATCCACAAGAGCATGCCTGACTCAGGACCAGCAGATAAGGCGCTCAGGTAGGCAGAATTCCTTCTTCAGAATCCTGCTCCCCAGACTGTCCATTGATTTTGCCGTTATGGATTACAAAAAAATGGAAAGTCACAGCAGAAATATAAAAGAAAGAAATCAGCTTGCCCAGTAGGCCTAAAGTCAAGCTTGCTCTGTCTTCCTTTGCTTTTGATCCTTGAGGTTTAGATTCCTTTTCACACAGCATCTCAAAGTCAGTTGGGAGTCACTCTGTGTCCTCACTCACATGAAGCACAGTGTGACTCTGAATTTAGGACTTCAATCTCATAAAGACTATTCAGGCCTGTGGCTAATGGATAAAGGTACAGCACCACTGCACCTACAATTTTGAGAAGCCCATATACAACCCTGCACTTTGTGATGCCACTAGGAATGACTGCAGCCTCATAACTGCATCTACACCTGTACAGGAATCTTACTAATACCATCAGATTACACCTGAACACAGAACTCATTTTCTAGTCTGCTCAGGGAGAGTAAAAATGCTGTTTGATTTAGGCTCTGCAGATGCAATTTTAGTATAATTCTTTTTTTTCAAGTGTGGTGAGTAGAAAATTATAGCAGAGACTGCTTGCAGTGTTAGGCAGCAGATTTTCAAAGATGTCTAAAGAGATTTGGACAAAACCCTCACTTTTCCTTCTTTGAAAATCCATCTCACATCTTCAAAAAGTCCTTTCAACTGTACTAATCTTCTTGATTGCACCATGTGGTTAATAAACCTGCTGCAGGAGCAGCTACTTTCATGGTAATGAGAAAAAGAAGATGGAAATGCAGACTGCCTATTGAAACATCAGCACCAATGATTACAGGGAGCTTTAAAATAAACAAAAAGTATATAATGACAATTGAATGATTCAATAATTGGAACAATTAAGCCTTGGCAGTCAACGGATACAAAAGCAGGAGGTAAAAAGAAAGAACAGCACAGCTCTACAGCAGTGCAATAACAGCATAAGATGCAAGTCAGACTGAATCTGTAGCACGTGGTGATTGGAAGTGACAGCAGCAGAACTCAGGTGCTTTCCACCTCAGCACAGATATCATCAGTCTAGGGCATCAGAAGAAACTTTGTCCTTTTCACAGAGGAAAAAGACAGATTTCCCCTTCTCGGGAGAAACACCACACATACCTTTGCATTCCTGCCCTCAGGGATGCAGAGTAGCGCCAGTCCGGATTGGGGTGTTTTGGCTGTAGAAACAAAAGCCCAGGACAATGCTGTTAGTGTCAGTAAAACATGCTAAAAAGCATCTGCATCTGGCTAATTTTGTCAGAAAAGCCTATATGGATATACTCAATTTTTGTGAATTGCCAAATCTTTCTACAAATCTCAAGTTTCAAATGGGCACACAGGGAGTGTCTCTGCAATTAACTTGTCTGCATGCCAAGCCCTTTAGCTAGAGATGATCTCTGTGGAACAACATTTAATGCTGCAAACTGGTGGAAAGTTATTTCATACATTCATCAACCTTTTGGGCATAGGATAAAAAACAACATCAGAAATCCAGAAAATGCATTTTTTTTTGTTTACCTGATAAGGTGAGGAAACTCAAACTCCTGTACTGAATATTATCTCCCTGATAAATGTAGCTCCCTGTGAGGGCAGTGATGTTTCTGCTGGAATTCAGTGTGCTGCAGAGGACTGCAATGGATGGTATCAGATTTGCAGACTGCAGCAAGTCTTTTATTAAGGACAGACATGTCCATAATACCAAACCCTATTAGATTCTCCATATTCATGAGAGGGCATAAAAGGTAGAAGGGGAAAGTAGCCAGCAATACCCTTTGACCAACAAACCTCAGCATATGCTGATGTGCTGCAGCATGACTTGCTAAATAAGGAGATAATTAAGAAATCCTGCGCTGATCAAAAATTAATCCAGAAAATAATTTTCACATTGTCAGGGGACCATCACTGTAATTTCCAACTACAGCCAATGAGTGCAAGTTCAGGTCCCTTAAAATTAAGTCCTGAGGACATACCAAGGTTATTTCTCAGGATACTAAAATGTTATCCTGTAGGTGATAGTCTAGTGAATGCATAAGATCAGGCACTGGAATTCAAAGACAGAACTTCTATCCAAAACCATAATGGACTACATTCATTCCTGATGTGTCTTGCACAGTGCCAATCATACAAATAATAAATGACAGTAATGGTTTAATTCTCTTCAAATTATTGGAGGCAGATCAGAAATGAATTTGACCCCATTACTTGAAAGAGAAAAAGAAAGTGTTGAATGTTCTGAATTATTTAAAGCCAACTCTGTCTTTCCTCTTGAGATTTGGCGTACACTTTTCCCTGGATCAATAGGTTTTATTCAAGCAAAAATGGAGCAATTACAACTTACAGTATTGCTCTATCACCACACTTCCCAGGTCCAGCATCACTCAAGGCTGAGATGCTCTTGGATGATGCACATACGAGTATTCTTTATGGTCTGAGCTACACAAAAGGGAGGAGGCTGCTGTTTGCAACCACACATTAAACATCTGTGCTAGCAATTTCCTTCCCATTTAGCCCCCTGTTCTCTGTCATGCTCAGGTTCTGCTGAGTTTAGCAGAAAGTGGTTTGGTAAGAAGCCCATTATGCATGGTTCTAGTATTTTCTTATTAATTCCATTTTGGCCCTAGTCCCAGGGATGTCAAAGCAACTCTAAAGTCAACCACATAGTAGCAGTCAATGAAAGAGGATAGAGAACAACACACACTGATCAGATCCTCTCCTGAGTTTGCCTTTTTTGAGTATGAAGGGTGCTGACACCAGAAGATTTGTCTTTCCTTCTGCTGGGGGTTTTTTATGGCAGGGGAACTGCTGGAGTTTTGTTCTGTTTTGCAGTTTAAGAGGTGCAGGTCACTAACATGTACAGGCCCGTAGGCAAGGTGAGGAGGAGGGATCTTACCAGAGTCCCAGGCAAAACACAGATTAAATGAGATTGCATGAAAGCAATGAAAAAGTCTGACACGAGTTGGGTAGGAGTGAGAAAAGAGGAAAATGACCACTCACTCACAGTACACAGATTTTTGGGTTTTGGATGAGAGTTTTCCAACTCCTGGCTAGAACACAAAAATCTATATTGTGTTTGCAGTGGGACATCAGATCTTAAATGGGTGATGGTGGCAGGAGAAACTCATCAGCTAGAAGCATTTTTTCACTTCACATGCATGGACCAAGACTCCTCATAAGAGAAATTAGGAAACTGGTATTTTCAGGGGTTATTATCCAGAAGCTGTAACATCTTGTGTCTATTCCCAAACAGTTCTTTCTTTCCTATGACTCTTTAGGTAGGGCTGCAGTGCTGCTCCCAGAGGAGCAGAAGAAGGAAAGGAGGGAACAGGATGAGAAAAATGTACTCTGGAGGTGGAATTTTATTGCCAAGTTGACCATCAGGGGCTGGGGTTTTTTTTTTAACTGTGAAAAAAATCAATATCTGTGACTTTTTGAAGTGATTGCAGGAAGAACTAGAGCACAAAGCAGTTGGATAGCAGTTTGCCTTTGTGCAGACCTATTTTCACCCAGTTTTACCATGTGCTTGCTGCTTCGCTGGGTATTTTCAGAGCTCAGCAAGAGGCACATTTGTCCCACACTTGTGTTACCAAGGGTCAGTGTCCTGCAGTTGAAAAATCAGTGAAATTTCTATTTTGTCAGCAGAACTGGCTTCTCCTTTTGCTCTGCTATAGGCAGTAATTCTTTTAGTTTCTCTGGCCATATTGAAAAGTTGTTTCAATACATCTCTAAATGAGACTGGACTAGAAAAGCAATAAAGCATGACCAGTAACAGAAGCTGAGCACAGCAGAAGCAGCAAACCTATTCAGTAGTATCTGTCCCCAGCTCACATGCAGCAGTGCTGCTTCTTAGAAATCCAACAGGAATTCACACTCTGCAAGCTTGGGTTGGTTTATGTCTCAGTGAACAGTCCACCTTCACCACTCCCTGAAATCTGCCTCACAGCCAGGTGTGTCCCACAGCACAGAGTCACTGTGCCAGGACTGTGTCACTGTGCTCTCAGGGTAGAGCTGAGTCCCCAGGCAGCCCCAGGGGCTGGGGGGCTGCACAGCAGCCCCTCTGCAAAGCCCTGTCACAGACTGTGGGATGTGCATTGTGCCCTAAACCAACGCCGCCAGGGCCAGGCACAGCTGAGCAGGAAGTGTGAGCACAGGAAGGGGGAGCACAAAGAGGAACTAGTCTCTGAAGGGGTCTGGATGCTTCCCACTTGTAAATCCCCACATCCTCACTTATGTCACACAATGCTGAAGAAGATAATATTGTTCTTTTTACCTCCCCAGCTCATTGCAAGACTCTGTTTTATCACAATCCACCACATTCTACTACGTTGAAGGTAATTTTAGCTTGCCACTTCCCTCAGAGATTTTTGGAAGTCATGTAGCAAATCCAGCAGTCCTGTCAGTAAGTGAAATAAATCCCACGATCCAGCACAGAAGTAATCAACCATTCCCTTTTCCCCCCATCAGCTGCTTATTCTGGTTCAGTTACAGCACACATCATCATAGTGTGAGATGAGCCAAAATCTATCCAGGTGCCTATAGAAGTCACTGCCCCAGGTGAACACTTCCTGCCACCAGTTTGCTCCTGCTGCTCCTTCCAGGCACCAGGCTCACATTCTGCCGACCACATAACCACAGGCATTAGTGTTACTAGTCATAAAAAACCAGCCCCGCTGGGAAATCTGATAATGTGAATGTATAATGTAAAACAGAGCCATCTTAGGAGCAAGAATGCTCATGCAAAACGTCATGCAGTTGTTTTCAAGAGGGTTAACTGAAGAATCGTTTCATTGGTTTGTGGAGAATACATTTAGTTGAAAATGTATTGTTAGAAACATTTTCCTCAGCTCTCTTTTTTACCTGATACAGTAAGAATTTCTCCCTGGGGTAGGAGAAAATTCTAATTTTTTAAAACACTGTCCTGTTCCCATATTCAATGGATCAAAGTAAACACTACCTTTTACTTCAGTGCTCGCTAGAACAAAACCTGCTTGAGGTAGAGAAGCGTGAATCAAATATTTACAAACAGTTTCCAGATGCTGAGACTCCTAAAAATATCCTGCTTCATTCTGATTTCCACACAAATGCACAACAGAATGACATAAGGTATATTTATCAAATGCATCTGCTTTGAAGCAATAATAAAAGCCTTTTAGAACCTCTGACCACACAAGGGTTTGCTTATTTTCCAGTGAGACAATGCTGACAGGTGTGAGGAAACAGAGGCTTCTATTCCTGCTTTCCCTCTGTAAATGTTTAGAGCTAACTTGATGTGGAGAACAAACTATTTAAATATGTGCTTATGATTCGAGAAATGAAAAAGGAAACTGGAAAGGGGTGTAATTCAAAAGCCCAAAGTCTGAGAATGATCATTTTCATTCCAAACTCTGAGAAAACAGAGGTGAAGGGAAGAGACAAGTGCTTCTGTAAAGTACATTTAATGAGTTCTAAGGGAAGGAAAACACCTCTGCTTAATCTTGGATGCAGAATTCTGCTGGCACAGCAGAATCCAAGCTCCTGACTGCCCTGAAGCACAGAGAACTGTCCCTGCTGAGCCGAGCAGGTTCAGACACTGCCATTAAACAAAAGAACAAACATTTATAGTTAACCTTTTCAATGTCAGGAGGGCTGGAGAATTTCTTAAAGGCTTAAGTTCTTGAACTGAGATTGTAAGACATTCCACCATTAATACCTTTAAATCCTCCGAGAGAAATCTGGACAGACTGCTGCAAACAATGCTGTGAGGTTACTAGGTTTAGACACTTCAAAACATGCTTGCATTTAAAGCAGTATCAAAATGTGTCCAACTCAAGTGTTGCTTTCTTTTTTTCCATGTGTTTAGCAAGCTGGTTTTGAAGTGAAAAAATACAGAGAAAGAGACAGAAGCAGAGCAAACAGCTGTAGAACTCAAATGGATCTCCTGGGGCGAACCACCATCAATGTGCAGGTTTTTTCAGTTTCTTTAAAAATGTCCATAGAGCAACACACTCTATTTCTGATCAACACATGAAACATCATATTTTTTCATCCACATGTGTCATCACACAAAAAAGGGTACAAGGAAATGTATAATAGAAAGGAGTTTATCTAGTTCTATCAAGTATCCTGACTGCCCACTCCTCATTAAGAATGTGCCAGGCTGCCTTCTGGGACAGAAAACTCCAGTTAAAACATTTTGGTTTGATTGTTATTTCCTGTGTTGAAGGGAAAAGGCTGTCATGAGATGCAAGACACAAGAAATGAGCTTAACTGCTCAGGATATAAGAACAAAACAGGAAAGATGAAAAGAAAAACCAAGGACCAGACACTACCCAGACATCATTCAGCATCTTCACAGGAATATGAAGAAGCAGACTCCAGACTAAAGCACTGAAACCCTTCCTGAAAATGACAGATCATCACTGCAGCAGTGCCCAGTAAGAAAATCACAACTTCACACACAACCTCTTCATAGTGTGTGCACCCCTCTTTCAAAAGACAGGAGCCCAGTCTGCCCCTAACCCACACAGCACTAGAAATGAAGCCACAGTATTTTTTTTATCCCTTTATTTTGCCTACACTGCCTGCCTGGTCCCTCTGCAGTAGTTATCTGATGAGAGAGCAATATCCATTAACCTCACACTGCTACCCTTATCACCAGCCCCCTGACAGCAATAACCGTGTCCAAGATTTTCTGTGCAGCTGCATTAGTACATTTCTTCCTTTACAGAGCACCCTGGTCTGAGTCATACTTGTAAACCCATAAAGGACTGTGCAGGTAAGCAGGGTGAGCACAGAAGCAGTGGCTCTCCTGCAGAAACAAGCTCCCATTCCACCATCACAACACTGGCAGTAAAAAAGGAATAGTCACACAGGAATCAGAACTTGACTAGGTATAAAAAAGCCTCTACCTAACCTTATTGCACTTGTTTGTACTTCCACTGCATCCTTTTAATAACCCAATAAAGTCAGTCACAACTTAGTTTTTAGGATCCTTGACCTTATCAGCAAATATGAAAAGAACTAAGACTTATTGCCCCAAATGTTACTGAGATTAATCCCAAATAACTTGGAAATATTTTCCCTCTCACTGTATAAACAATATTTTTAAAACATTAGCTACTGTAAACCCCTAGGTATGATTATCCATGCATAGCAAACCCATTCCCCTGGTCCCATCCTCATCAATGAACAACCAGTAGAAAATCCATTTCCAAAAACTGTGTGGAAGAAAAGCAAGAAAGAACCTGTTCACATTATCCAAAAGTAACACACGGACCAGAGACTGTCTTTGTAAATTGGTGCAAGGACAATACTGCCTTGTTATGCCTCACAAGTGAGGGCACAGGCTCTTAAAGGCTGATTCAAATTCACTTTAACTAGAAAGAGAAACACAGTTCTCTGAAAATCTAATAATACAAAGATCATTATCCTTATAATGTAGAATTCAGTGTTGCTAAGCAATTGATGGCATCCTCAGTGCAAATGCTGAGCTTGAAACAGGAGGAAGATGTGACTTTTAGTATGTAATTAGCAAGGAACTAGTAATTACTGAATGCCATTACATTCAGCCATTTCCTTATGTGCACATGGCCTTGATACATCTTCATAGAATGTCCTACCACAGGACAGGTTAAGAAGCAGAGACCTAAGAAAAGAGCTTGTGATGAGTAAAACTTGTCAGAACTTCACCTCTGTTTAAATCATACAGAATGAGTTGAATAATTGATTCCCATTTCGGATGACAACTCCACACAGGCAGCATTCATTAGTTTGTTCTATACATTTCTCTGGTTTTGTACTCCAGGTTTGGGCTGGCTTTGCTGCCACTGCATGATCTACATAACTTCCTAATTCCCTGCATTCTCAAAAATATGATAGGAATCTCTTTGTTCAACTGATTTCCTGCTCATCTTGCATCCAAAGTGAAGACATTTTCAGTTAGTGCTTTTCTTCTTGCACACCCCCCCACCCCAAAACTCAGCCGTAAAGTGTGTATTTCAGTCTTTGATTCCTCAGCGTACATGCTTATAGTGCATGTCTCATATTTCCTCCTATATCAAACATGCTCCAGGCATTTTTTTCGACTCAGAAAAAATTTAAGATACAACAACTGCAGAGAAAGAGAAAACATACTTCCCCTGTACCCTGCCACTGTGATTTACAGAAAAACAGTGCATTAATTTTAAATGGATTAATGTTGAGTGGATGATCATTACTCTCTAAAAGCATTTTTATGGAAGACTTGCTGGCCCTTAAGATAAGGGCATGTTTGCTCAACAAAAAGCAGTTGCTAAAGATGCTAACATCTTCACATGTGAAAAAGTATAAATAAATAAACAAACGTGTTCTATTTCTGTGGCAAGAATACACGAGTATTGTGTATTCTTTCTATCCCATCAGTTATTTCCCTGACTTTCTCCCATCTGGGGCATAGCACACATTAATGCACAAACTGATTTTACACCTGCCATGGTTATGGGACAGAAACAACACACAGTAATGGCAATATTTTCCTTTTGTGCACCAGAATTAGTCTCTCCTGTGAGTGCTTCTGAGTTCAGTCCTAACATGTGTAAAAAGGAAACCACACAAACCATGCAAACCACACACCAGCTGCAGGCTTCCTGCACGCCAGCATAAAGCAACCATTAATTCTTCACTGTGGGAAAATATTGCAAAGGTTAACACATGGCTGGTCAAACCATAGGTATCAAACAATTTTCAACAGCAACCCAGCAGGTTTGAAGTTGTGGCTCTGTAACTTAATGATGGTGACCTGCTGTAATTCTCTGCAAAGATCTCACTGGGTTATCACAGGCCAGAAAGCATAAAATGCAGCATTGGGTAGAACAAACATTATCAGAGGAGGGGTTGCAGTTTTCAGATAACTAAAACACTGTCACATTAGCAAGATCCTCGCAATAATATGCTTTTCTAAATTCAAGAGATTTACTTAGGTATGAAGACAGCAAAGCAGCAAACATCCCAAACTGCCATAAAGGAACCTTTTGATTTCAAGGCTAATCACTGATTATTTTTTCTCCTGCAATATGAGTTTTCCCATCAAAACTGTTAGACTAGATGTGTCATTCACTAGCACTTTGTAGCACCAGGCAATTTTAGACAGGGAAGGATGCAATATCCAGTATAGCATATGCTGCAAAAATGAGGTGAATCTCAAACAACAGATGCATATACTGAACTTACCAACTGGACCCTGAAAGTCTCAGTATTTACCTAGAAACAAAATGCATGGCATAGATTAGATTCATTGCAACCGATTTCCAGAGGTGAGTGTCAGCAAGCCCCTAAGGGAATATGCTTCATGTGAGTTTTCTAGTTGGAACCTCTGCCTGAGTACAGATTTGCTCAGAGCACTGTGCAGACCATTTACCAAGGTAGCCTCACCTCATTAGGAGTAATGGAGTCATTTCTAAGTATGATCAGGTTTTGTGCACTCTGCCCACTTTGTCCTGTCAGATGCCTCTCAGTCACCACTGCAGAGGGACCAGTAGTTCCTGTTGGGCCACAGGTATTGTAAAACATGAAAGTGTCACTTCCTGATCCTGCAGTCAGGCAGGCCTTATAGCAGTAGGTCTTAGTGAGAGACCCATTGCCCCTCACTTCAATGAAATGGGGCTGTACTTTCAAACCTTGGGGCAATCTAGCATCAATGTTGTTGTTGGCCTGCTTGTACAATTCAGCAGGGCTCCGTTCTCTGACAGTACAGCACCCTGCACAGCAGGAGCTCCCATACAGACTGTATCTGTAGCACTTGATAATAGAAAGCCCAATGATTGTGAAGAGGAAAACGAAGGAGATGGCGCTCAAAGCGATAATGAGATAAAGAGTGACCTCTGAGTAATTGCTTGGGCTTTTAAAGTGTCTTCTTCTATCGGGGATGATTTTGGAAACTCTATCCACCACAGCAATAGTGATGGACACTGATGAGGACATCGATGGCTCTCCATTGTCTCTCACCTCCACCGTCAGGTTGAAAGTAGGTGTGCTGTCCTCCCCCAGCTTGCGAGTAGTCCTAATCTCCCCAGTATGGAGCTCTATCCTGAACAAACCCGGATCTGAGGTTTGCACCAGGTAGAAGAACAACCAGGCATTTTGTCCTGAGTCCCCATCAATGGCTATAATTTTGGTTACCAAATATCCAGCATATGCTGAGCGCGGGATCATCTCCAGGGCTGCTGAAGTGTTGGTTGAGGTAGGATACAGAATCTGTGGAGCATGGTCATTCTCATCCATCACGTAGATGTATACAGTGACAGTGCTGCTCAGTGGTGGGATCCCAGCATCCTGAGCCTGGACAATCACCTGGAACTCCCTCAGTGTCTCATAGTCAAAGGACCTGACAGCATACATGTTGCCACTATCAGATTTAATGGAGACATAGGAAGCAACCGGTAGCCCTTCAATCTCTCCATCTAGCAGAGAATAGGACACATAGGCATTTTTGGCGACATCTGGGTCAGTGGCTTTAATAGTGCACAGGAAGGCTCCAAGGGGGTTGTTCTCAGGGATGTAAACTGAGTACACAGGCTCCTCGAAGCGTGGAGGATTGTCATTGATGTCAGAGATCTCCACATGGATCACCCTTTGGGAGGACAGAGGGGGGCTCCCAGAATCAGTAGCAGTAACTGTGATGTTGTAGGCTGCTGCTTTCTCGTGGTCCAGTTTGCCCTGGGTGACCAAGGTGTAGGAGTTCTTGAAGGAGTTAAGAGTGAAGGGGAGGCCGGGGGGAATGCGCAGGCTCACCTGCTTGTTCAGCCCTGAGTCCTGGTCAGTGACACTCATCAGGGCCACCACAGTCCCTGACCTTGCATCCTCTGGTACTGGGCTGTACAGGGAGGTCAGCTCCACTTCAGGAGCATTATCATTGGCATCCACAATGTTGACCAGCACTTTGCAGTGCCCAGCCATAGAGACAGGGCCCTGATCAGTGGCTTGTACATAGATCTCATAGGAGGATGCCTCCTCATAGTCCAAAGTGCCATTAACCCTCACCTCCCCTGAATGTGGGTCCACACTGAAGAGCTGCCTCACCTTCTGGGGGGTGTAGCTGCCGAAGGAGTAGATCACATCGCCGTTAGAGCCCTCATCTGGGTCTGAGGCATTGAGTTTGACCACGAGCGTGCCAGGCAGGGAGTTCTCCAGAAGGCTCACGGTGTAGGTGGAGCGGTCAAAGGCAGGTGGGTTGTCATTGGTATCCACAACTCGCACAGAGATCTGGGCTGTACCAGATTTTGGGGGATCCCCACCATCCACAGCAGTCAGCACCAGCTGCTGCAGGGCACTCTGCTCCCGGTCCAGTGGCTGCTGCAGCACCAGTTCCAGGAGTTTGCTGCCACTCTGGAAGCCTTTAAGGTCCAGGGCAAAGTGGCGATTGGGGCTGAGCAGATAGTTCTGCACAGAATTAGTGCCCACGTCAGGGTCCTGGGCACTCTCGATGTGGAAACGGGCCCCGGGCACGGCAGACTCACTGATCTCCAGCCGGTAATCCTGGCGGGGGAACCGCGGCGCGTTGTCATTGATGTCCAGCACCTCCACCTCCACGTTGTGCACCTCAATGGGCTGCTCGATGACCAACTCCAGGCTGAGGAAGCAGGAGGGGCTCAGCTCGCAGAGCGCCTCGCGGTCCATGCGCTCCCGCACCAGCAGCGCCCCGCGGCCCAGCTCCAACTCCAGGTACTGCCGGCCGCTGCCCGAGGTGATCCGCGCTCCCCTGGCCGCCAGCCGCCGCGGATCCACGCCCAGGTCGCCGGCCACGCTGCCCACGAAGGCGCCGTGCGGCAGCTCCTCCCGCACGGAGTAGCGGAGCGGCCCGCCCGCCGCCCGCCCGGCGCACAGCCCCAGCAGCAGCAGCGGGCCCAGCACCGCCGCCCCGCCGCGGCTCCGCCGAGCAGCCGCCGCCATGGCCGGGGCGGGGGGGTGGCTACGGGAGCAGCCGGAGCCCGGAGCGGCCGAGCCCGGCCCCGGCCCGGCCTCACTCCCCGCCGCCGCCCGGCCGCTTCATGCGAGCGGCGAGCGGCAGCCGCCGGCCGCCTCCGGCCCCGCCGCCGCCCGCTCCATTGCCCCGCCGGCTGCGCCAAGCGGCCGCTCCGACCTCTCTCCCTCCGGCGGCTCTCAGGAGGATGAGGAGGAGGAGGAAGAAGGAGGAGGGATCGGGACTTGCCGGATCCGCTTTCTCCCGCTCCAGCTGCCGCGCGGGAGGAGGCGGGGGCGGCCGCTAAGCCGCGGCTGGCGCCGGTTCAGCACCTGGGCCGGGAACAGCGGCACGGCGGGCGCCGCCCCCGCCCCGCCCGGCCCCGCCGCCGCGCACACGTGTTGCGGCCCCGCCGAGCCCCGGGACCCCCGGCGCCGGTGGCCGCCGAGCCTGGAGGGGCGCGGCTCCCGTGCCGTCCCCGCCGCTCCTCGCCTCCGCCCTGGCCTCGCTGCCGAAGCTTTGGGGGCGCGGGGAGGCGGCCGGGGGAGCTGACAACTGCGTTCACTCGTGGACCCGCCGCTGCTGCAGCGCTGAAGTACGTCCGCTCGAGAGGGTTAAATCGGCGCAGAGCTCCCAAAAGAACGGGCTTCCAGCCAGGTCTGGTGCCGTTTGTGTGCTGCTGCAGTGGGTTTGACGACCTCTTTCTTGGAGACCTGCCCCTCTGCTCCCTCGGAGATTCATCCTTGCTGCAGCACCATCCCCCTGCCCAACCTCTATGGGCACCTCCGCTCGGCTGAGAGAATTCTGCAAGTCACACCCATGAATTATGAGCATTTAAGGTGAGCCTCAGTTTCTCATCCAACGCAATACACAGGCTCAAGGTGATCAGGTGCAGCTGCAGAGAAGGTGGAACATGATCTGTTCTCCGGTTACAGTTTGTTGCCTCCTCTCCCCTTGTGACAGAGGGCTGACAAAAAACAGTCACGAAATTGAACAAACTCAGCAGTGGGGGTGGAGATGTTGCAGCTGCAATGAGTTTTACCCCAATGTCAAAAGTCCCAGCAAAGACAATAAACTTAACTCCCATTCATACACCACCTAAGTCACTGAGGTGAGAGATTCAATGAAATAAACCGTGGGCTGTAGTCCTCCAGGTGTGCAGCTATGTTGCACCTACTACCCAAAAGAGAAATTCTTTCTCTACAGGTATTTCTTTCCCTGGGTTTTTATTGGATTGTTTCTGGATTCGTTTTTTTGGGTTGTTTGGTTTGGTTTTGGTTTTTTGAGTTGGTTGGTTTTTTGGTGTTTTTTTGTTGTTGTTGTTTTTGGTTTTTTTTTTTTTTTTTTTTTTTCCCCATAAAGTCTCTTGGAACATCCAAAAAATCCTTTCTGGATTGGGCTGGTCTGTCAAGGGGAGGGGTAACCCCAATGTTCAGCTGAAACCTCTTTCATTGCCCTTTGTTGGCCCGGGCACCCCTCACCATGAGAACACTATAAATCTCTAAAGGCTTTTCTCTACCATATCTGATGCACAAGCCTCAGAGCACAACTGCCCTCACTCTGACTCAGCACCACCAAAACTGCCACCAATCAGCTTTTATCTGTGGCCACCTCTACCAGAAGAGACATTACCCCATTTTAGCTGATGGTTCCTTTATCCTCAGCACATTTTTTGTGGCTCAAATGTCACATGTTTATTTGCCCCCATATTTATTCTGATGCTCCCAGTAGCCCAGTAACTGCAATTACTACTGTCAAACCACCCAACCCTGTTTATATTTTTAAGTAGGATAAATGTAGGTCTGTGCAGACCAACAAGAGCAGGTAGAAATGCCAAGTGCCTAGAACACATGGAAAATTGCCCATTTCAACCAGTTGCCAGGAGCCAAATACTTAGAAAAAAATTAACTGCAAATTTTTGGCGAGGCTCTCACCTTCAAGATCACATTATTCACAGATTCAGAACAAAATACCTTGACAGTCTAAAAAAAAAAAAAAAAAAAAAGGTGCCAAACAACAAAACCCCCATCAACGAAAACAGAAGAAACCCCCACCCATCAAAGAACCCAATGCCCTGCTGAATGCAATAAAAATACAAGTTACAGCACCATTAACATACCATGGTGCTATGCATGACCGTGCACTATCCAGCCATGTATCAAAGCAACTTGCAGCCATCACATCAGAAAGAAGCCTGAAGAGAGACACCCTCAGTTTTCCACAAATCACACAGTGATTTCACCAGACAGCCCACAGATCATGTCTGCCCCACACCTCCAGGTGTACACCCACAGAGTCCTCTAATAAACACACAAAACAACAATAAAAAGCCCAAAGCCCCAGCAACACTGGTAACATCTAAGGCCCTGCCTTAAAGAACACTTTAATGAAGACTCTCCAGGCAATGGACCATGCCCGTGGCCAGGAGGTGGTGGGAAGATAAATCTCCTCTCTGTAGGCAGTAGCTTTCTAACCACAAGCTGATTTTACTCTGTGTGAATGGAACACATCAATCAGACACCCAGAGGGGTTTAATAACAGCAAGGAATATTTCACACTGTTTCTGGACCTCAGTGAGGTACCTGTGATAGACATTCAGGCTCTGCTCTATTGTATTTCAACAAGGTAGGGCTGATGAACCTCCAAATCCTGGCCCACCTCACTATTTACACATTACGTTGGGTCCTCTTTTCTCATACCCTGTGCCTCAGTGGTCAGCTAAGACTGTGCACAGCCAAAGTGTTGCAAAACACTACAGAACATAAAACTGAACAGAGGTACTACACATATTCCATAATATTTTCCTTCCCATCAAACCTGTCTCTCAACCTCAAGTTCTTCAAAAATTTTTCTCTTTCTCTTCTTGAATTGTAGGATCTAGGATTGCCTGGCTTTTCGCCTTTTTTGTAAGTTTTATAGCACCAATAAAATACTACTCTGATACTCATTGTATGAATTGATAATATAGCTTGGCTTATTTACAGTAGCACTGCACAAATGTCACAGTCTTTCTCAAAAATCTTGCTTTATGAAGTTAATGCTGCCTACAGAGTGGCTAAGTGATATACCAAAATGTGTTCTGTTCTGATTAAATGTTCCCCAGGTCCTTTTAAATCTATATAAAGTTCATCAATGGTCATAATAATTTTAGTTATTTCCATCAGCTTCAGTGTGAATGCTGAGTCAGTCCTGCAGGCTGTGATTTTTAATTCAGGAAAAATTTCAATTGAGAAAATACTTCAGGATCTAGCCCATAGTAATATTGATTTTTCTAGTAATAGCCAAAAATTGAAACACAGAAAAATGTAATTTCTGTTCAATTGAATCAAGGCTTAGGGGCTTCTTTTTTTTATCCCAGACTTTTCCTTTTCAGTAATTGCTTGAAATTTCATCTAAAATTTTGAAACACCTCCAAATCTCACTAGAGAAAAATGTACCCACTGAGTTCAGAACAATGCACATGAGCAAGAGAATCAGAATTCATCCCTGCAGCAAAACCAGCTGATAAACCTGATAACCCCTGGAGTGATTGCCCACAGCCTGTGTGCAGTATCTATATACACAGGCCTCTGCTATTTGCTGACATACAAAAACTGCACCACTTTAATTAGCTCGGCTAAATTAAATGGCACAAGTACAAACATGCAGGTGGAGCAAAGAATACTGATTTTATCAAGTCCTGCACAAGGAAATCAAGTATATCTCAAGACAGATATACATTGATACATGTATACCTCAGCAGGCATGGAAATATAACTATTTCAGTATGGAAAATCCTCACATTTTCTCTGCAAGTCTTCCTTGAAACAGTTCTACATATAGATATGCCTGAATTAGTAGCAGCCTGATGCAGTGCCACGGAAACACGTCTCTGCAGATTTTTCTCTTGGTAATGATACAATTATATACAGATACACTTCTGTAGGTATTTGGGCCCTTGAAAAGTTCATCCATTTCTAATCACACTTCTACAAGTAATTTTTTTTCTATAAAATTGTAACAAGGATCTCATAAACTTGCTTGGGCAACAATAAATTTGTGTTGCATTTGCTCCATTGCAGAGCACGAGGCAAAGTCCCTCCTCTAGCTATTTCTGAGTCTCATACAATAAAAGGAGAGAGAAAGACATATTAGAAACCAGAAAGATGTGAAAGTACAACATTCAGACTGAAGAACTCCAAGGTGTTCTGACATCTGAAGAGACAATTCACTTCTTTATAATTTCATTTTCAGTAACTCACATCCCTTAAACATTCAATCCAGTGACTCAGTGTCCTTTCTAAACTGGTGGGAAGACATCAGCTCCAAGCACTGGACTCCAGATTCCTGCACATACTTCACAGCACATAGATTTTTAATAGCAATGAGTATTGTATAAAAACAGACATGGTTTCAGCCTACTGATACAACTGTGTGCAAAAAATATGGAGAAAACTCCACAAAATCCATACTTTAGCCATTAACAAACAGGAAATTGGTGTCATTCCCCAGAAAAAAAAAAAAAAAACTAGATTTCCTCTATGTGCCTGCTTGCATTTGGTGCCTGCAATTTGTCTGCCTTGCTTAGAATTAAATCAACTCCAGAGAAAGGCACATCCATCAGTCACAGGCCAGATTACATCAACCAAAGTGGAAAACATTAACAATAAATTGTAAGGGAATGATGAGTTTGTGCAGTTTGTTATACACAGTTTTTTTCCTGTGAGCACCATCTTCTAGTCCATGGGTACTTCGTAGTCTATGGAAAAAAACATTTTGGTATTTTAAGGGGGCACTCACACTACTTTCTTCAGTTCATCCCCATCTCCCACTTCATGTTCTTAGGATTCCTACAGTCTTCTGCAACCCTGCTTACTTCAGTGAGGACCCCCCTCAACTCTGTCTGAAGGAGACTGTACAAGGTTTTTTTTCTGGTGACTTCCATGCCTCAAGGACTATATGAGCAGGAAGATACTGCCTGGAGATACGGCAACATGAAGGTCTGCATTCTGTATGGAATTTCTTGGGGATGTGGGATTCCCACTTTTCCTAAAAATGCTGAAAATGCCTCCCTGAGGGAATGTGAACTACTTATTTCTACAGCAAATTTCTTTGCTCCTATGTCTCAGCCATCTTCCACACTTGAATTACTTGTTGACAAGTCATCTTTTCATTTGGAACCTGCCTCTCCCATGTTTGAAACAGACAGATCCTGTGCCAAATTACTCAGTTGGATTGGGTCTGTTTTTTCATGTCTTTCCTTAAATCCATTTTCCCATTGGTAGGAATCTAACTGCTGAGAATTGCTTTTTGTATCACAAGCATCTGAAGCCAGGCTATTTAAAACATTGCTGTTATGGGAACCAAGTCTGCTAAACAGCCAGAAAAAAAATCCTGTTTGTATTTAGGTCACAAATTCTTTGCAGTAATGTAACTTGCTTGTTCTAGAAAATGTCATGTAAAAAAATTGGGGTTGGGGTATGGAGATGGGGTTGGTGTTATAAATTTCAATTCAGATAAACCACAAAGATACATAGAAAAAAATTCCTTTTCTTCTCCTGATCGTCAGAGTACATTCAATCATTTCTCACTTCTAGTCTAAATTTTGAGGATGGAAATGTCTGACTCATTCTGTTTGTCTTCTGCTATATTTTTCCAATGACTTAAAAGTGCTTTTGTAATTTATTATGCATAATGTCACACACTGCACCATTCTAAATGGAAGGACATTAACAACGTGGACACCAACAAAATAACTTTCACCTTTCTAAAGTCACCACCAAGCCTGTAAGTGTCACTTCTAGCACCAAATATTTTCTGGAAGGTTCTGGTTGGTGTGCTTTCCTTTATCACCTTTATCTCTCTTTGGAGACAGAGTCTTTACCACTTGTCCATGCAGGCTGTGATTCTCCAGCTCAAGCAATCACCACTAAATTTCACCTCAGTGAACTGATGGTGAGACACGCTGGAGTCAGACAAGTTTCTTCCAGGGGATTATAATTTAATTAGTTTCTCAGCTCCAGCTGCTGCTTTGCTCCATACTTATATTCACATGTGTTGCAGACCCCTTTAGAGTTTGAGAACTCAAATAAGGTTATGAGGTAGCTCTGACCCTCCTGAAACTGTCTCTGAATGTTTAATTCAATATGTACATATGAATTCATAAATGAGTAAGCACTTGTCTGGAAACTGAAGACTCAATTTAGTTTTCTGCTTTAAGGAGCAGTTTTGTGCTCAATTCCCTCAGAATTGCCTTCAACATAAGCCACAGGATGTCCACTCACTTTCTCCCTTTGTGTTAATTTTCCATATTTCTCCCTCCTCAACTAGGAGCTTTGCGTTTTTCCTTGTGGCTATACAAGAAATACACTGTGTTCCAAAATGATGCTGATAAGGTATGCTGAGGTCTCCTTTTCCCCAAGTTTTTGTCAACACAGTTCAGATAAAGTAGGAAGCTAAGCACCAAACAGTGGCACAGAACCAATGGAAATGGAGACCAAGGTATAAAAATAGAGGGCAAGAATCAAAAGCAGAGGCAAGGAGTAATATGAGGAACAGTCACCTTCTTCACTGCTGAGAAAGACCAAAGGCATTTTCTTTAGAGCCTGTCAGTGCCTCTCTTTAATAGGGAAAAGAGATCTGGTTTGTATAATTAAAGACTGTACAAGTACCCAAGTACTGTGGATTCCCTCTCTTGAAAACACATGCTGAGTCACATCTATTAGCCTTGTTTATACTCCCATATTCCTAAAGTGTCCCTTAGAAGTTAACAACCTAAACCTGAATTTGCCTGGTTTGGATCTGACAAGGAACTGGCAATTCGAAAGGTTTGAAAACACAGTTTTAATAATGACCCGAGTTTGCCTTTGAGTCTGTTGGAAGTATTGACCGTAAACGCCCTAATTGTAACTTGCACACCTTGTGCTGGATCAGATTTTGCTTTTTGGGAGGTTGGTGTTTTCTCCTCCTTCATTTGCACTTTTCTTTGTTTCTTTCCTGCTCACTAATGACTTTTCCAGGTTTGTTGTATTTGCTAATAACATTTCCATGAATTCTCTTAGTTCGTGAAAGTACATCAAGCAACATAATGATAAATTTAAGTCATAAAAGCATTTCTTAAGTTCTGATTTCAATACCTAATTTATTGAGGTGCACAATTGGGCATTCATATTCAGTTCAGAGCCACAAAACAACAACGTGAAAATCTCCTTTCCTCACAGCTGCCCTGCTAAGGTACTAACAGGATTACTCCTGGTAACTCATGCTTTTGTTATTCACAGATGCTTTCACTGCAACTTCCTTTTACAAGCCTGCCTAATCCATCCTTAACACTTCTTCTAAAATGTTGCAGACCTTTCACTGAGAGAAGGAGAGAGAGCCCAGCCCAGACTCACCAGTCTCACACCTGCTGCCACTCTGCCCCTGGTATTTTCAAAACACCAGCTGAAGCAAGCATTAACCTATTAACCTATAACTGTGCTGGAATACCAGGTGCGTTCTCACACCAAAGCACACCTACATGCAACTTCAGTCCCACATGACAATTTAAATGGGACTTAGGGGTTTTGTGCTTATTCCCTAGACAGGAATGCCTTCCAATACATGTTCACTGAAGGCACTCCAGGCAGCCCAAGACACAAGTAGAAAGCTCAGATGCACAGCTGGAAGATGGCTGGATCATGCAATGGACACATCTAAGCTGTGTTCATGTTGCTCTTTTTTTTTTTTTTCTAGTCCTTTATTTCTCTGTGACACCTAAAATGGTTTGAGTTGGAAGGGGCCTTAAAGCTCATCTCTTTCCAGCCCCTGCCATGGGCAAGGACACCTCCCACTGTCCCAGGCTGATCCAAGCCCCATCCAACCTGACCTTGGACACTTCCAGGGATCCAGGGGCAGCCACAGCTGCTCTGGGCACCCTGTGCCAGGGCCTTACTACTCTCCCAGGGAAGAATTTCTTCCTACTCTCTACACATCACTCCAAAGCTGTATGGGAGGTTAGCTCTGAACTACAAGGGTTTGTTTCAAACCACCAAGATATCCTTACACAGCACCAAGCTACAATTTGCTCCTGAAGCTAAATATGTAAAGCAGCAGAGAAGCGATGGACAGATTTTCTCAATCTAAAATCAGACCCAGAATGCTCTTATACTGAGTAGTACAGAGCTGCCCTGAATTTCTCAAATTACTAGAACAAGTTCTACTTAATCAGACTTTAAAGTGTAGCGATGACTTTCCCTTTCAAGGTTATATTTTAGAATTAACTGCTTGATTGCTCTTTTCTTGATGTTGGACAAAGTCAATGTCACCTTTGCCAGGAAATTAAATCACTATAGCTATGCTTTTTAAAACACAGAAGTGAAGCAAATCATAACCTCTCCCCCTGGCTAAAGTCAGACAGAAGTCCCAAGCTTTCTGCAGCCAGAGGCTCAGCCATCACCAAGCCAGAAAAGGCAGAGCTGTTGATATATCAGGGACATTCCTTGCTGTAGAATGGATGAGCAACCAAAGGAGCAATGAAGGTGGTGCTCTGGGCTTCCAGAGTTCACCAGCACAAACACAGGTTTGGTACAGGGTTTTTTCACCACACCTGCCACGACAGACAAGCCAGGTATGGTGTGGACTGAACTTCTGCACTTCTGGTTCCAGCCTCTCATGGTGGGCTCAGGATTAGTCATGGTTTAGATTTGCAGTTCTCTGTGTGGTGGGAAGGAAGAAACTTGACCCCAAGGACAAACAGAATCACAGAATATTCTGAGCTGACCCATAAGGATCATTGAAGCTCAATTCCTAGCCCTGCATAGGACACCCAACAACCCCACCATGTGCCTGAGAGTGTTGTACAAACACTCCTTGAATTCTGGCAGGTTTGGTGCCTCAACCACTGGAGCCTATTCCAGTGCCCAACCACCCCCTGGGTGAAGAAAATTTTCCTAAATCTGCCCTCTTGTCACTGGTCACCACTGAGCAGGGATCAATGCCTGCCCCCATAAGGAAATTGTAGACTGTTATGAGGTCTGCCCTCAATCTCCTCTTGGGGAAAATCTCCATCACAGAATCCACACGGCTTTGAGAACAAATAGGAAAGGCTTTGCTGAGCAACACAGGCAAACACCCAAGAACTCTCTGCTCTTACCCTCCTTGCAGCTGCAGTTCTGATACACGTGCCATGTCTCATGCAGCCAGATAGAAAATTAAACCCCTTCAACTATTTTAAAGAGCAGCTGAGAGCCATAAAGGAGGCAGGAGGGGATTAGAGTACAGACTCCATAAAACATACTGAATATGTGAGGATTTTTTAATAAGACCAGTACTCTGCTCCACATCTTTCTGTGTTTCATGTGTCTGCATGGGCATGGCTAAGCAAGGAAAGTAGGGCAGGAGAATATTTCATTTTGTTTGCTAATTCTCAGCAGGCATTTCTGAGCTTAGAAGATTTTTACTTCAAATCCTATTACAAAAAAATCCTTCAGCCCAAACTGTGCTGTTCTTGGACTATTTATAACCTATAGCCATGTAGATGATGGGCAAAATGTTAATACTGCAGATACTGCTGATATTATCTGACCTCAGGACACATCTCATTGATTTCCTTACTCAGCAGAACCAGGAGCAGCATTTGACCCTGACTTACACTCTCTGCTAAATGATTTTGGTTTAGATTTGTGTTTCTCTGCAGGGTGCTGGCACACAGTGAGATTCCACACCCTCCTTGCTTGCAACTCTCTCCTAAATAGACACGTCAAAGCTTGGAGTTTTTGGTTTGGTTGTTTTTTTTTCCTGACTTGGAATCTATATTCCAGCCATTTTATGCCCTTTACAATCTCAGTCATATTTAATAAGGTTATCAAAACAGCACAGAGGATTGGATTCCAACTGTGCACTTCCAAGTAGTACCTGATAACACACCAAAATAATCTGATAATAATTCTATGCAGAAAAAAAGCCCCAGCAACAATTTAGCTTCCTCATTTCTTGTCAACACTTAATCAGTAGTTTGAGTTCATTACATGTAATTTATCTGAATTTTTCCTGTCTTTAATTCATAACTTGCACCCATTTACTTCCTTTCCTTTTGCATGCAGAGATTTGCAAAAAAATATTTATTTAGGATTAATATAAAGGCAATATATGACTCTAAGTGTGTGCAAATGTTCAAGCACACAAGGAAAATACAAAACAAGGATTAACAGGAAAACAATGCATTAATTGCTACAGAAGACCCTATATGAGGTTTTAATCCAAATGAAAGAAGAGGAGGAAAATTACCTAAAATAAGGTGTAAAGAAGATGGAGAAGAGAACTGAAGCCTTAAGATGCACAGAGGGAAATACAAGAGAACTGGAAAAGTAAGGAATTTTACTTAAGACAAAAAAAGGTGAAATGAAACAATGATGAAAAAGATCCCAGACAGCACCCATTGCTCATGGTCCCAAGTCAAGTCCCAGATCAGTCTCTTGTCACCACGGAATGAGACTGTGAGCCACAACAGCCAGTGTCCCTTGTTCCAAAGCACTGCACACAAGTGATCCTGGACACTGATGCTTGGGACTATGTGGGTGTGAGTCTGCAAAATCCAGTAAGAAAACGAGTGAGAGTGGGAAACTTCAGGGATTTTCAGACTGAAATCACTGATCCCTGCCACAGGATCTTACAATCACTTCTGTAATCCTGGTTTTCTACATAATAATTCCAGATTGTTCCATGCAAGACTCAATTTGCACAGACCCTGAGAGGGGCAAGAGTTCAGTCTGAAAGGATGAGACTGATGCCAGAAGATGCTGTCAGCAACCAAGTTAAAACAAAAACACAGACAACACTGTGTGGAGGGGCCCAGAGAAGAAAAAGCAATATTGGTTTTTACAACCCAGAGAGACTTTAGGAAAGGGATGAGGCACAGCTATATGAGGTCTCTGCTCCAAGTCCACTTCCCTACCTACACACAGACACCAGCTCCTGCATCCTTCCTCAGCATTCCTCAGTCTGTAGCACTCACTGGTGCTATCACTGCTGGAGAACAGGACGAGCTCCAGGCAGCTGGAGAGGTTGCAAGGAGCAAAGTAGAAGGGAGATGAAATGGCAGCAGCCAGCAACACCTCTCAGCTCATTCCCTGGATGGGTATAGCAGCACAGAATGAGGCAGCAGTGAGCAGATTTTAGGAAACACAAGAACTCTAACATCAAACACTGTATTAAAAAAGGATTTGGCAGCATGGCATAAAAAATATCCTGTCTTGTACAGGCTGACAGGCACACCTCAGGATAAAACAGTGGCCAAGGTATTAAGGTGACGGTGGAAAGCCACTGATCACAGCTGTCCAGGTCAGAACCTGTATGCCCAGTCTCAACGCTGCTGTGATTGCTCTGTCAGATCCACCAGTGCAACAAGTTCACCTCTGATTTATGGCATCTGAGAGTACCCAGAAAGGGAAGCAAAGAAAAAGGGAGATGCAACATTTGAGGTGGGGCAGATTATGACCAGAAGCTCAGAGGAACGCTTGAGAAGCAGTGGCACTCATGCAGTAACAAGAAAAGTACCCTGGGGCTAAACTGGGGCTTTAGAAATCAAGACAAGACAAAAGTGAGATAGAGGCAGAGGCAATTGATCACACGCCATAAAAGCAGGAAGTCAGGGGAGCTGGGTTCTGTTCACTGTTACACCAGGGACTTCATGATTTTTGGCAAGTATCTTAATTGGTTCCTAAGATGTCAGCAATATCTGGGCTCAAATGGCCACAGCAAGGTTTAAAGCACTACTGCAAAGGATCCTTGGGTAGTCTCAAGCAATAAGGTACATATGCACATGTATAATTTATTGTTTGCACTAGGTGCTGAAGGAAGATAAGTGTTTGGGGATTTTTAAGTAAACATTAAGCAAATCTGTTTTCAAACTTCCCTTTGGAATTCTTAAAATATCAGCGACACAAAATATTTATGGTTTGAATTTAGTAGGATTTCAATATTTGTTTCCTTGAGCATGAGAGCTCTTACTGAATAGATCAGAGTGATTGGCCTAATGAAATATTGCTTTAAAAGCTGGACTGTACCAGGTGTTTAGCAAGAGTTAGTGCTGTAGAATTAATGCAGAATTACCTTATTACTGCATTATGCATGGATCATACACGTGGCAAAACCAAACATTTTTGTGTACTGAGGAAAACCCACAGTTTTTACTGGGTCCTGCAACAGCAGGCAGAGGCTGAGGGATGCAGAGGACAGGGTGTCCTGCCTGCTCCTCAGCTGCTTCTTCCAGAAGGACACAGATCTCCCAACCTTACAGGATACATCTGCCAGCCCTGGAACACCTCAAATGACACCAGGCTTCCAGCTTTTAACAACTCAGCTGAGCTCAGCATATTCCTTCCACCGCTGAAGAGAGAAACCACAGCAGGACATGTGAGACTCTGAGTGATGAGCAGGGATGATGATATCAAATGTACCCAGTGAAACCAATCTCCTCTCCTTGTACTAATCAAAACATTGTCCTCCACAATGAGATAAACCTGCAGTGTCTCAGCATGGTTTTTGCATTTCATATTCCTTGCAAAGTGTGAGCTTTGGAGACAGATTTTAGGATTGTGCATTTGGAATACAAACTATCACTGAGCACATGGCTGGGAAAAAAATTAAAATAGTGTCCAGCTACATCAGTGTACCTCCTGGGTTTCTTTATCACTCTGAATAGGGGTTAAAGACAGAGTTTAGAAGCCTTCAAATCCAGTTCACTGAGGAGGACATACCCCCCAAACCATTACCATGGTGGTCAGGGGAGGCAGTTCTGTGGAAACAGAGGCAGTCAAAATCAAGGTTTATAAGAACACAAAAAGCAGGATTGTTCTGTCTGCTGGTTCAGTGAGAACAGGAGACTGGGTCTGGTCCCTCTCTCAGGGGTTTATGTATTTTAAATCAGAGTGAAATGTGAAAACATTTCTGAGGGTAGGAACGAGACCTCAGGAGAAGGTAAGGAAAAAGAGGGAAGCATAAGGGAGGACAAAATAAAAACAGACAAAAAGAGGTTTTGAAAGACAAGGAGGCACAAGCCAATAGATATTGCTATCATTTGGGTATTTAATCCTTTAACCATGAACACCACAGTTCTCTTTCTGCTGTACATACACTGGGAGCAATCTTGACACTGTATTTTCACCAAAGACTTTCAGTTCTCCTTTAATCCTTCATTCAAGAATTCTGGCACTTAAATTCACCCACAATAGGAACTATGCCAAATTTTAACACTGATGAGTTATTTTCTGGTCTTTTTATTCTGCTGAAATACAAAAGCCTGAACAATCTTCAGCCTTGCTAGAATCTCTCTGAAACAAAACATCTTCACTTCAGGTAGAAGTAGTAGAAGAAAATAGCTATTAGATTTCTGAGGCATAAAATATTTTATCTTTTATCTTCCATTGTGACACATGCATTTAATTACTATACTCTTGCATCATGCAATTAGTTAAGCTATCTATTTATGCTCATCTTTGATACTTATTTGTTCACTTCTCTTAGTTTCTTATTCTCCTTGAAGATTTTTTTTTAGTGACACTGTGAAACTAAAGGCTAAACTAAGGCTGCCACAGACAAGGTGCTGCCTTCAACAGTACCCATGTACAGGACTTATATTTCTAAACCTTTGTGCTAAAATTAGGGACCCTCCTCTTCCCTGCACCCTTGTCGGGGGGGTTTCCTCACCCGAGCTTTAGGTGGTTTAAAGTCCTTGGCCCTCTAAAAAGCCCCAAGTCACATCCGTGTAAGAAAGCAGAGTCCTCAAGGTTTGTTTTCAGGTTTCTCGTGTTGTTTATTATTTGGTATCTCAAAATTTTCTCTGCTCCCAGCCGAGGTCCGGACAGCAGCTGGGACACGAGGCGACTGCCTCACAGATGGGATGTCCCCTAACATTTATACAGATTATTACATACTAGTTATTTACTATTTTGTGCCAATGCCCAGTGCCCACACCAGAAGTGACATTCTACTTCGGTCCAATCCACTCGAACTACTTTGTGCCATCACCGCCCCAGAAAATGGAGGATGAGGAAGAAGGAAAAGTACATAAGGTACCACCCAAATTCCACCATCTTGTCCCCATTTACTTCTATTCTAAAAATTCTAAGACTATTAAATTCTACATCATCTACTGTGCTAGACTACAATTTTCACATCCTGGGAGTTTGTAATTACTTCTGCAATGTTGAGAGCTTTTCCCATGGATCAAAATCAAACCCGGTGTCTCCCTGGGCTCTGTGCCAAGGTCTCCGAGCCCCCTCGACCGTCTCCACACCCCCCTGTCCAGGGCTCAAACTCCTTTCCTCAGGTCCCAGGCCATCCAAGGGGATGTCCTGGACTCCAACACACCCTGGTCCTGGACGGGGCACTGTGTCAATTTTGGGTTTTTTTTTTTTCCTCCCAATCCTCTGTCCTCAGTTCCAGCCCCAGCCTCAGTTTTGGTCTGGGCCACAGTCATACAACTGCAATTATCAGAAGGTCCTGCCAGCTCTTGGCTGGATCTGGGCTCTCTGCTGGCAGGGCTCAGAGGCAGCTGAGCTTTCCAGCTCCTGTGATTATCTACCAAGGAGAGTGAACAATAATTTCTCAAAAGTTTGTAACTCAGCCAACCTTAGCAGCTCTTAATGGCTATCAAGCATGACACAAAGACCACTTTGCAACAAATACCAAGTCCTTTTTCCAAAACATACTCCAGCAAGACATTTAAAGGAAAGATCAGACACATTCCACGTCAAAAGCCGTGTGGGCAGCAGGTCAAAGGAAGGGATTCTGCCTCTCTCCTTGGCTCTGCTGAGACCCCACCTGCAGAGCTGCCTCCAGCCCTCGGGTCCCCAGCACAGGGAGGTCAAGGACCTGTTGGAATGAGTCCAGGAGCACCTCTCCTGTGAGGAAAGGCTAAGAGAATTGGGATTGTTCAGCTTGGAGAAGAGAAGCTTCAGGGTGATCTCACTGCAGCCTTCCAGTGCCTAAGGGAGTCTAAAAGGAAGATGGAGAGAGAATATTTGAAAGAGTGTGGAGTTGTAGAGCAAGGGGGAATGGCTTCCCACTGCTAGAGGGCAGGGATAGATGGGATATTGGGAAGGAATTGTTCATTGGGAGGGTGCCCAGAGAAGCTGTGGCTGCCCCTGGATCCCTGGAAGTGTCCAAGGCCAGGCTGGATGGAGCTTGGAGTAACCAATCTGAGAAAAGACCAAACTGTGCAGTCAAACCTGTCTAACAGGTAATTCCCAGTTCCCACCTATCACCACCCTGAGAGACCCGAGGGTTTCTGTGATGACAGGGTTTCTGTGCATCAGACCATTTTTGTAGTAAGTAATGGTATGAACACAGCCTAAAATGCTGAAAAGCTTTTGTTCATTCATTAGTGGACAGAGCTGAAAATACAGAACTCGATGGCTCCAAGACCACCAATTGCAATTGCTTTCATTAAATAAAATAGAACAATTTGAAAGTTGCTCATACTGTTGAACTTCCTTTCATCTGTTCCTGAGGTGAGAGTTCTCTTCAGATGGCACATATGAAACCCATCCTTTGGTTTAAGCAAAATATCCCCCATAAACAACATAGATTTGGCCCTGGAAGCAAATTTAGATTGGATCTTTGGATACAGGATGCTGACAGTAATTGCTGCTGGTCCATTTTTCCTCTGTTAAAGCATTTTGAAAAACAGTCCTTTTGGAAAAATTATTACTACATTAAAAATGCATGATATTAAGTGACTCATCACTATTTATAATAGTAACTAAAAAGTGTTTTTCAGGCAGACCACTTTTGTATATAAAATTCCACCAGCTTTATTGGAAGCAAACCAGGCTTGAGCATTAGCAGTAGCCAAATATAGACTTGGAACAGTCTAAATATACAACATTAAGGTTGATAAATAGAATAATTCTGCTACCTTTGAGGTGACTGGAAACCCTGAGTACAGAGATGTAATAAGTTATGAGATAATGCAATATACATCTTTTTGAGATTGTAAGTGTGTTTGAAATGGCCACAAATTAGGGAGATTTTCCAGACTGCACATAAAACACTTATGCCAAGACTCTGATTAATTCAGAGCCAATATATATTTTTTACAAAGGAGAAAAAATGTGTCAGTGTTTTTAGAGGAGAAAAAAAAACTACAACAAAATAGTAGTATTGTAACTCCATCCTTGTTCTACTTCCATTCTAACAAGATCTCTGTTCTACAGAAACTGTTTAAAAGGGAGTAGGGACATTTAAACTCATCTTTGGCTTTCCAAATGTCTTGGGCAGCCACAAAGTTTCTTTTTTTTTCCCCCACCCAATCAAGTTTAATCCAATACTATCAGTTTTACAAGTTTTGCAGGAACCTCAGTTACCTACATTACCCACATTTTCCCCCTCTCCTAGCTGAGAATACAAACAAAACAGAAGAGAAACACTTGGAGATGAACTGTATAATTCATAGAATGGTGACAGCTTGATGGTTTTGGATTTGATTCAGAAACATCTGGATCCTCTTTGAGCAGGTTGAGTGAAGAAAACCTGTTCTTATAAAACATGACACGACAATGCTAAATGGCCTCACCAGACCAACAGCTCCAAAGTTATCATATTTGTCAGTGCACATTTGTATTCTGCAGCTCCATTCTGACCACGATCAAACTGGCATCTTGCCATGTTCTGTATTAGCTCAGGTTAATTTTTCCTGTAGTTTTTTAAATAAGGTGAGAGGCATTAAAGAGGTGGAATACTTTGTAGAGAAGCACAGTGCTGTGGAAGACAAGACAGGAATTTGCTAATTCTAATCCCTAGACAAATATATAATAAGATTAAAACAAAGATGAAAGTGCAAATAGCAGTCCTAAACCAACAACCCCAGATCCTTTGAAGCTATTCCAGCTGGCAACTTTGATTATAGAAGTCATTTGCTGGGGTGATTCTACTTCACCAGCCCCAAAAAGGTGAGATAATGTAGCAGTTATATCTCCTCTGACTGCAGGGAAGAAATCACTTTCTTTTTCCACCAACTCTCCTTCCAACCAATATGATATTTAAAGCAAATAGCTTTAGAGACTGATTATCTTTAGGGTATTTATGACTGTTCAATAAAAAGCAAAACCCACACACAACAATAAATCGATGGAAGTGAAGACTTCACTTGGAGGGATATACATAGATAATAGAATGGACATAGGACATATTCCACAAGATTAATATTCTACAAAGAAGAAAACTGAGTCAACTTCTCCATTAAGGACAGCACAGAATCACAGACTGGTTAAGGTTGGACAAGAATCTCTGGAGATTGTCTTGTCCAACCCCACTTCCCAAGCAGGGTCAAGCAAAGCAGGTTGTCTGGGACCACGTCCAGATGGCTTTTGAATATCTGCAAGGATGGAGACTTCCCAGTCTCCCTGGGCAACCTGTGACAGTGCTCAGATCATCACAGAGGAAAAAAACCCAACCAACAAAACAAACTACTTAAGTTTAGACAGAGCATCCTCCTCTTTTCTTCTCACTGAGCACCCTTGAAAAGGGCCTGGCTGTATTTTCACACAGTAATGAGATGCTCCCAGCCCCACTGCCTTCTCTTCTCTTGGTTAAAAGTCCCAGCTCTCTGTCTTTCCACATATGAGAAATGCTTCTGTCCCTTTGTTACCTCAGAGGCTGACCACTGGCCTGTCTCCAGTAGCTCCACATCTGTCTTTTATTGAAATCACAAAGCTTAAAGACTGAATTCAAGCCTTTATTGAAATGCCATCATACTACAGGTATGATCACAATCCTGTGAATTTAATATCATGCAATGAAAACTGCTTTAACCATAAGGATATTACACCAGTCTCCATATAAATTTTGGCTACAGAGCAGAACCTAAAAGCTGTCTAAAGCACATTCCCAAGACAAAGAGCAAAGAGCTGTGTAGTTCAAAAGATGAAGAGCCCACTCAGCTGTAAGACTTCCCTGCTCCTTTGCTTCTGACCCCAACAAAGGAATTGGAAAAGGTTGAGAAGTAGCACCACAGAACCTTTTGGAATCAATACCTTCGGGTTTTGTGAGGGAACATCATAAACTTTGATTTTGCAGGCCAATGGTGCAACGATCTTTGACTTTTGCAGAGTAAGAAGGAAGTAAAAAGCCACTAAAAACAGTGTCAGGACCCATCAGACTGTGACCAGCCATGGGGGAGATGGAAGAACTAACAGATCAAAGTATAAAAATCATTCCTTTGGAGAAGAAAGAATCCAAAGAACAAAAATATGTTCATTTTCCTTAGAGAGACTGCTCAAAGACGAGAGGTTTCAAACCTTTTCTTTTTTTTTAATGTGCCTTCTTTTTATGATATTAAACTTCCACTTGCCTTATTGGTCAAATTTGCTTTTATTCTTCTCCAAATGCCTCTGATAGCACCAAATCTTTGAGCTATTGCCCTCCCTGTTTCTTTTCCTCACAAATTCTCAACTAAATACCTTAATTCCCACGTGCCTGCTTGCCCTCTTTTTAAGTTTGGATGCTGGATTTTGTTGCCATTCTTTTGATTAACTGCAATTTTAAATAATCTTCAGCAAGTCACAACTCCTTTTGTTATTTTGAAGCAAGTGAGCTGTAACCCCACAAATACACAGCATTAACACAGTTCTCTAGAGCCACACTAAAATCCAGCAGCTTGTCTCCACCAGGAAGCAGAGGATGCACAGGCCATTGGTACAAAAACATGGCACACATGGACCAATGATCCCCTAGAGCCACCAATCCATTTTATGACAATTAATCTGTATTTTCCTCTGCTTTCAGTATCTTGAGGGTGACATTGAATATGTGACAAATTACTCAAGGGCACAGAAATTGCTGTCACCAAGGAAGAACCAAAATGCTGACAGTTAAAAATCCTCAATTCCCCACTACCTGATTTCCATCATAGATTTCTAAAAGAACTGATAAATAAAAGCATAGGAATGAAGATAATTTGTTTTGGTTTACTTTGTGGTTTTTGTGTTTGTTTTTTTTTTTTTAATATAAACCTGTCAAGTCTGAAGTACAATAATCTCATTAAAGAAAAACAACTGCAGACATAATTTAAAACAGTGAAACCTAGCCTTTGTGACCACAAGCTCATTACTCTGTTTGGATACAAATTTGGAGGAAGGATTAAAAGATAAATGAAGGTACACTGAAAAGGAAGGAAAACAGTCATAGATTTATCAAAGACAACAATTTCCTAGACTGGTTTTCAATTCTCTTCAATAGAAACAAGCTAGAAATTCATCTCATCTATTCTGATTTCAGTAGAACATTGAATACAGTGCAGCATTGAAAGGTTTAAGACCCAAGAAGTTGGGTTATTCTGACAACAGTTCCAGAGGACAGTCATATGGAATCATTCACTTCAAAATCTGGATATCTGTCAAGGCAAAAGTCATTCATGTGCTCTCAGTGCTGTCTGTAGGCTTTGTCTAAGCTCATATAACAAAGATGTTCAGAGCAGGCGACTAAGATTTTTAACATCTAAGGCTCAAACATGAAGCACTTATATGGATGAATTTGGGCAGAAGAACCATGCTGGGAATTAACCTTTACCCATCCACCTCTACCCCCAAAGAAGTTCTGCAATAATGACTATGTGACTGATTAATCAACTTATTAAAACCATGGAGGAGGGAATTGGCCTCCCAAGAAGAATCAGGTGATGTATTCCCTATGACCTGAGTGAGGAAGTATTCCTATGTACATAGGAAGTCCTTTCCCTGAAACATATATAATTCTGGTCACATATTTGCAAGCAAGAAATATATATCCAAAAATTAAAAACTGATGCTGAGAAGGAATATCAGCATAACCAGGTAAGTGCAGAGGTGACCACAGAAAAAAGACTGGAAGAGATCAACTTGTTCAGCTTGGTAAACAAAGGGTTAGAAAGGATGTGGTTGCTTTCTAAGCCATGGATAAAGCAAGATGCAAAGAGAGAAGGAACTACTCATACTAAAAGGGAATTCCTGGCACAAAATCAAAAGTCTACAAACTCATAGCAAAGAATAGTTGGCAGGATGTCAGAAGAGCATTTCAAAGCCTTGGAGGAATAACTTTCCTTATTATTATTATTTTTTACAATTAAAATTTCATTATTTGAATTTCAATATTTAAGATTAAATTGTGACTGACACAGGAAAGGACTGGACTTGATCTAAATTGTGTTTTCTTGTGTTAGGCTTTCATATAAGGATTACCCTTCCTCAGCCCACATCACCATTCAGCCTCATCCTTCTCTTCCCCTTATCCATCTCCAAATACAATCATATTACTCTCCAGATTCCCTCAAGCCCTTTGTCTCAACCAGCTTCTCCTGTCACTCTCCCTTCACCTACTTCTAAAAAAAACACTCTAAGGCAGTCATCAGACAAGCAAAGTTTCAGTCCAGGCATTTGCAGAGTTTACAAGACTCAGTTCTTTTGCTGAACACATCCCTCTTTGTGAAAGGCAATTGGAGTGGTCAGAAGGAGGCACTTTCCCTCACTGAATTTTCTTTGATCATCACTCCTTTTAGGATTTGCTTGGCCTGACCCCAGGAGCAACATTCATAGCTAAGAAGTCTTCCTAAAAACTGAATTCTTGTAATGTGGGCATAAGACTGCTGGTTCTAGACAGGTTGTTATTAGCACTGACAGGAAGAATTGGGAAGGTCCTTCACTCTTACATTTGACTGTGTTATCCTCATCAGAATTAGCCACTGGAAGGGCTTAAACACACATCTGGTCTTCACTTGTGTGAGGCAGCCACTGATGCTTAGCCTGCAGCAGTTCAGCCTCAGTTGCCAGCCTGTCTCAATGGAAGTGGATCCATTTTTGTCACAGGAAATGCATGCCATGTTGTGCAAAATTATTCCACTCCCATTACAGTTGAGTGAGAAAAATTCTCCATTGCAAGGTTCGCGTCTATTTTTGGGTGTAACCTAAATATCGAATGCCAAGTCACAGAGAGGTCACTATGCTCTGAATGTGGAAATATCTCACAGGCCTTTTGTGCAGCACAATGGCCAACACAAGCAAACAAAAGGACTGGAGCAATCCACGGGCACATCACAATCCCAGAAATCAGTCAGGGAACCACTGCTTACTTTAGTAACCGCTGGTGCCTTTGTGTCCTGTGCAGCACAGCGGCGTACCCAGCCTTTCACTGAGCTGCCATTTATGCCATGCTGCAGAAAGACACAACAAAATACTGTAAAAGATACAATCACAGTTTACTCTACTGCTGTTATGGCCATACACAGAGCTATTTATAGCTCTAACCCAAATAGAAAATATAAAAGCACAAATGGGTCTCATGCGTCTGCATGTGTAAAACCATTCAAGCCTGTTGTTTAATTCAGTAGAAAAAGCAGAACATGAATAAAGAAATCAACCCAAATTTTGAAAATACATCCAATTTCTGGAAATTTAATTACATTTTCTTGTATGTGGGTACTGTACTACATGTACTACATGTCCTGAAAATTGTAATCACCTCCTCAATTCAAAAAACCCAAAAAAATAAAAATCATGTCTATTTAAGTTCTGCTAAAATTGTAATTTTGAAATACTTTTCAGTGCCTTGAATGATAACTATGAAGTTGCTCCTAGTGCCTTTTAAGTATTTATTACTTCCTTTTTGTTACATTTATACTCTTAGGGAGCAATAAAAGCACCCCTCCTCAAAAGCTCAGAGGGTCATGTAGGTTTATATTTTTAACTCCAAATTAATCAGGCTGAAAGCACACACAGACTGCATTTAGTAAACATCCAAAATGAAATTTAAAAAATTTTAACCAGTATTTCTAATAGTAGATACACACACACACACACGTATATATATATATATATATATATATATATAGGTAGTTAATTCTCCAGCTCAAATGCCACTGGAATGATCAGCACCAAATTAATAATAACCAGCATGATTTTTGTTTCAAGAGTAGATGGATTTTTACTGCCTCTGCTCCCCTACTCAGCTCAATTCATGTATAGCCTTTGAATTTCCACATAAGCCATATCTATGGTTGCCCATCTCTGAGTATTAGAAGCCAAAGAAATAAAATTGCCAAAGATGACATCTGGGATTTATTTTGCCCACTATCAAAAGGTATCTCATGTTATAAGTTTAAAAATTCACCTGAATGACTAAAGTACAGCAAGATGAAATGAGACACATCAGAGTTGTTCTGATTATAGAGATTAGGGATACTTGGGCATTTTTACTATTATTTGGTTCTTTAATTTGTTGGTAACCTGAGTTTCCAAATCTTGATCAACTGGAACAAAGAAATGAGTTGTGACAATTTTTGGAGGGTTTTTGTTTGGGTTTTTTTTTTGTTTGTTTGGTGGGGTTTGTTTTTTTTTGGGGGGGGGGGGGGTTGTTTTGTTTTTTTTTTTGTTTTTATTCCTATTATTAATTTTGCAATTATGAATGACTCTCTAGCCAAAGTTACACCCCCCAGACACTGTCAGGGTTCTTGCGGACACCTTCTGAGTCAAGATATTGCCAAAACATTTTTTATCTCCCCATTACAAAGGTTCTAACACAACTTTTTTGTTTTTCAGATCCTCAAGTAGTCAATGATATTCCCAAAGCATCCAATGCATTAGGTACAGATCCTTCTTTACATACTGCCAGCTGCTGTTTTCCTAGACTCTACAGTTTCTTAAGGAAGGACACCCACTCTTCTGCTTTTGCAAGACCTCGGTATTCCACACACCCCTCTTTGAACAGTGAGAAACCCACAACATCTGCAACCCTCTGCTGCTTCAGAGAACAGAATTTAAAACTAATTATGACTGATTAAATACTAGCAAAACCATCATGTGTAAATCAAACCTGGTCAACATATAAATAAGGGAAGGCGTGAGAAATTAATTGCATACTGAAGAGTAAATTTAAATTCTTCTAGGAAAGGAAGCTTACAAAAATTCACTACTTGGAAATTCAAGAGTTATAAATCAAAGTGTTATATAGTTGAATGTATATTTGATCATCCAAAGAAGTTTTTGAAGCTACCCCTACATCAAGGTTTAAAAAGGGGCTGGGCATTTACACATATTAAAAGGTACAATAAAGATTTCAGGTGAAAATAAACATGATGGCTACAGAGTTTGGACAGCCTCTAATAATTGTAAACTAGAATAAAAAACAACAGCAGGAAGCAGATTACACCATGTCTGTCTAACATGAGTTCTTACATTTCCCGTAGAAACATCTGGAGTGGCTCTTACCAGACACAGAGTACTGGCCTGACCCAACAGTGGTTAGTTACTGTTATGCACACCAAGGAATTTGACAGTCTGCAGGCAAAACATCTCAAAACTTCATAAAAAATATAAAGACAACTTACAGAACCTATTAAAAATAGATATAAAACAACTGAACCTTGGATAAGTAACACAGCAACACCCAGCAGATTAGGCCTGCAGACATACCCCACCATGTAGCCCTACACTGTAATCACAGGAAGATATTTTCTCCTGAAAAATCACTCATCACCCTCCTGAGAAGAAACCAGATCAGTCAGAGGCCCAGAAGATAATTACTTCAGATTCACAAAACCTGTGGATTGCTTGGAAAGTGAGATGAGCACTACAAGTCACTTTTCCTAAAGAGATGTTGGATATGGAACTACAGCTATTCCACCACAGTGTTACCTCAGGCATTGCAAACCAGCATCTTGGCTCAACAAACTACTCCCCCTCAATGAAAAAAATCTCAGGAATGGCAGGGTAGGGATAAAAAAAAAAAAAAACAATAAAATCACAGACTCTAGAGTGTATCTTGGAACCACCCATTGATTAGAAACTTGCATGGACTCTTACCATGCCCCTACTTAGCTCTCTGAAAATAATGGCTTGGCTTGCAAAGTATTTAGTTTTCACTTACACCTTTGCCTTCAGTTGTGTCTCAAGGTCCTTAATGTCTACAGTGGAAAAAAAATCTCTTTTGTCATCCCATGACAATAATTCAGCCGAAGAACTTCTTGGCTTTAGAAAATACATTAAAAAACCTGAAATTTCCTCCAGGTGCCATGAATTGACACCTGTTTTCCTGCAAATGCCCTCAGTGTGTTCTGCACTGAGCAGCCTGGTGCAGACACAAGGCCACGTGCCTGAGAGAAAAAAAGTGAAAGGAAGAAGCACTTACCACGAGGACAGCACTCAACCGGTCACTCTGGACCTGCTGCACTTGGATGCAGGGTCCTGGCACCTGTAACCTTGAGCCACTGGGAACATTCCCAGCATCTCCATTTGGGATGCTGCTGTTACCAGGCCCAAGACCTACAGATGCCCTGTACAAGTAGGTGTGAGTGAGTTTGCCCACACCAGTGACCTCCAGCATGTCTGGTGGGAGGTGGGAGCTGGGAAGCATGTGCACACTGTAGCAATACTTTTTATAGTCATCAGCTGGGCAGCAGCAGCCATTGCAGCAGCAAGTCCGGCACCGGCACAGCCGGATGATGGCGAGGAAGAAGATAAACGCCGCAAAGATGAAGGAGACACAGGCGAGGGAAGCGATCAAGTAGATGTTGGTAGCGTTGAGCAGCGGTGGCAGTTCCCCGCTGTCATCGAAGTCCGGCAGTGCCTGGGGCAGGGTGTCAGCCAGCAGGATGCCCACTGTCACCGTGGAGGAGAGCGGTGGCTCCCCGTGGTCCCGCACCACCACCACCACCTTGTGCTTGAGGAAGTCGGTGGAGCGCATGGAGCGCGTGGTGCGCAGCTCGCCCGTGTGCGGTGACAGCTGGAACAGGGTGGAGTCAGAGGAGTGGGTGAGGTGATAGGAAAGCCAGGCATTCTGTGCATTGTCCTCATCGTCTGCCACCACTTTGGTCACCAGGTAGTCCTCATCAGCCAGGCGGGGCACAACTTCCACAGCTACTGAGCCATTCTGGCTGATGGGGTACAGGATGGCTGGGGCATTGTCATTCTGGTCTGAGATGTAAACATTCACTGTTACGGCAGCACTCAAGGCTGGTGACCCATTGTCCTTGGCTTCCACTTGGAAGTGGAAGCTCCTAAGCTGCTCAAAATCAAAGGCACGTTTTGCATAGATGCTCCCATTGGCCAAGTTCATAGACAAAAAGCTGGTCAGGGCACTGCCCGCAACTGTGGAATTCCTGAGCACATAAGAGACCCGTCCATTCTCCCCTATATCGGGGTCAGATGCCGAGACCTGGTAGAGAAAAGCACCAAGTGGGTTGTTCTCCTCCACAAACACATCGAATGCATCAGCACTGAAGACAGGGGCGTTATCATTGACGTCAGAAATCTGCACCCAAACAGTCTTCTGAGTGGTGAGAGGAGGAGAACCCAAGTCTGTGGCAGTAATGGTGATGTTGTACTCACTGATCAGCTCTCGGTCCAGAAGCTCACTGGTGACAAGGCTGTAGTAGTTTTGAAGGGAAGGCTTTAACTGGAAGGGAAGGTTTTCAGAGATCTGGCAGGTTACTTTCCCATTCTCCCCAGGGTCCTTATCCAAAATACTCAGCAGAGCTATCACTGTGCCAGGAACAGCATCCTCAGGAATGGGGCTGGAAAGGGATGTAATTGTAATCTCTGGGCCATGATTGTTCACGTCTGTGATTTCCACCAGCAGCTTAGCTGTGCTGGACATGCCAAATGCCCCATTATCCCTCGCCTCAATAAGCATCTCGAGAAGGGGTCTCTGAACAGCTAAAACGCCATTGACTGTCACCTCCCCAGTGTGTGGGTGGACTGAGAACATTCGCTGTAAGTCAGCAGAAGTTGTATTGCTAAAGGAATACCTGACCTCTCCATTTGGACCTTCATCCAAGTCCGTGGCGTGCACTTGGACTACCAAAGTGCCACTGGGGGAGTTTTCCAAGATACTCGCCCTGTAGACCGAGTGCTCAAATTCTGGTGCATTGTCATTGGTATCCAGCACAGTCACAATGACCGGGACATCACCAGACTTTGGAGGGTTCCCACCATCTTTGGCTGTAAGCACAAGTCTGTGAGTGGCTTGCTGCTCCCTGTCTAAGGCTTTCTTCAGCACCAATTCAGGATATTTACTCCCATCCCCGCGTATCTGCATTTCCAAATAGAAATGTTCATCAGGGCTCAGAGTATAATTCTGGACACTGTTAGCACCTTCATCAAGATCTTGGGCACTAGGCAGTGTAAACCGTGCCCCAGGTGACAGGAACTCAGGCATGTTTATATGATATTCACTTAAGGGAAAGCTGGGGGAGTTGTCATTTATGTCCAAGACTTTGAATTCCATCCTATAAAGCTCTAGAGGGTTTTCTAACACGAGTTCATAATTCAGAAGACAGACAGACTTTAATTCACAAAGCTGTTCTCTGTCTATGGGCTCGTTAACAGACAAAGCCCCTGTGCTGGCATTTATATTAAAATATTGCTTACTTGAACCGGTGATCATGCGAAATTTCCGAGCTGAAAGTGTAGCTGCATCTATTCCTAAATCCTTTGCTATGTTTCCAACAGACGCTCCACGCTCTGTTTCCTCGGCGATGGAATACGCTATTTGCCCGTCCGCGGTGCAGCAAATAAGGCAGAAAACCATTAAATAGCCCCGCATGCTTCCTCCCCTGGCTCAGCTCCCCGCAGACCGGCTCAGCAGGAACATAATCCAGAATTTCGGCGGACACCCCAAGCTCCCGGGCGCGAAGCGAACGGGCAGCGGGGCGCGCCGGCGGCAAAGCGAAGAGTCCGGTGCAGGCTCGGGAGGCTCCGCGGCGGCTCCGCTCCCCCCGCGGCCGTGCCGCCGGCTGCCGTGCGGGGCGAGGCGGCAGCTCCGCAGCGCTGCGCCCGCCGCCGCTCGCTGTGACCGGAGCGCCGGCCCCGCGCGGTTCTTAGACGGGCAGCGGCGGCGACGCCACCCAGAGGCCGCGGCGACACCTGCGGCACCCGGGGACGGGGCTGCGCTCCCCCCGCCGCCGCTGTCCCGCCGGCTGCTCCTCCGCCCCTTTCCTCTCCCTTCCCCTCTTTTTTTTTTAACGCCCCGACGGAGATGGAGCGGGGGGCTGAGCGCAGCCGAGTGCGCGTCATGGATGTGTTTCCGCGGAAAAGAGATGCGGAGCGGAGCCCCCTCCTCCCTCCGCTCCTTGCGGGAGAGGCAGCGGGAGGACGCGCTGCCGAGCGCTGTCAGGGAACCGCGGTGGAAGGGAAAGGTGGATGAGAAGTGACAGGCATCGGCTAAACATGGGTCAGCACAGCCCAGGCACGCTCCGGCTGAGCACAACATTTCCCAGAGGGGTTTTAAGAGCGCAATTAAAGGAGGCAGTCGACTCTACCCCTGTTAAACTTTACGGGAGGGAAAAAAAAAAAAAAAAAAAAAAAAAAAGCAGCGGGGAGAGAAAGAGAAAATGAGAAAAGGAAAAAGAAACAGTCTCTTTTCTGCTTCACCTTCTGAGCAAGGGGAATTAACAGGAATTATTGGAGAGAAGAGTCTCTGCTCCTCTGCTCTGACAGTCAGATCACCCCTAGCCACAGACGAGCTCCCATCCAGCCCGCCAAAGCAGGATGGGGCTGGCTCGAGTGGCAGGGGAAAATGGGACGCTGCAGCAGTTCAACTACTCGTATAGAGCTAAATATCGGCACCAAAGAGGTTTTGCATTTAGGACATGCCCAGGAATTGTGGGAAGAGACGAGCTGATACCACACAGAGACTGTAGATCATGAATGGGAAAAAAAACCATCAAAGCTCTCTGCTCCTCCAGCTTTCCACACAGAGGGAAGGGTTACCACCTACACCCCAAAGCAGGTACGAGAGGGAAGAAAAGCATTTCAAAATATCCTTCTGGGAAACCTTCCTGGAATGATCTTCAGCAGCAGTTTATACAGATGGGCCCTGGCAGCACCTCCATCTCCTCTATTTCCAGTTCCCCTTTGTGAGAGCTTGTTATGATGAAATCCTGATCGATCAAAAGCAAGAGGCTATAAATGTGACAAGGACAGATCTTAATCCTTCTCATATTCATTGTTTCTTTCTGCAGCTGAGAATTTCCAGGCAAGTGAAACAGAACATTTAAATTATATGTAGTATACACAGGGGCTTTCAAAATGGGAGAAAATCTGGAGCACAGCCAAAAGTTGTACATTAAATTAAAAAAAAAATCAATACATCTGTTTGCATCTTCACAACTCAGCAAAAGGTTCTCATCCTGGCACACTGGAACACATTTTGGTCTGCTCCAGCACAGCTGTCTGCAGATGTGAGTTTTTTTAACTCCAGGAGGTCCTGGCAGTATCTGAATGTTGCATTTTACTTCTGCTCATTGATGCTACCGAATCTCTTACAGCTCAGGGGGAAGCAGGGGTGGCAGCAGAAGGCTGAGAGAAAGCTACAGAGCTGCTGCTGTGCATCCACCCCAATTCAGAGAGGACATAATAACCCACTGCACACAGTATACAATGCAAATACTCATGGTTTGTACTTATCCCTTTCCCTTGTCTTGATTTTTAAGTGCAGAAATATCCAGATCCTACCCAATCAGTACAGAATTGTCATCCAGACTCCCCCCACTCCCAATCTGCCCTAGATTCAACTTCTGCAACCATGTCATCTACAGTACCTGAGAAGTTGCTGGGTTTACTGCTCTTTACTGATGCACAATCGTTCTAAACACCCTGAACCAAAGCAATAACATCTATTAAAGTCACAGGAAAGAGTGATATATTTCCTTAACATTAACCTGCAGCAAGGACAAACCCATCTGCCCAGGAAGAGCTGAAAAGCCACGTTGATCCCTCAGGTGTACACACAGGTATAACAAACAGCCTCTACCTGCCCGTTTGTCACCTAGCTTACAATGAAGAAACCCAAGAATTTTGGGCTCAACGTCCTCCTATTGAACGGACAAACCCTCTCAAAGGCAGATTTTCCTCAAATATAATATTGTAACGACAAGCTGTATTTATTCATCCTGGTGCCTGAAATACTAGCAGTGCTAGAAGAAACTGATTAATGAATGGCCAAAACCAAAGTAATGAACATTTACCTCTCAGATGTACTCACCTTTTGAGAAGTATCTGGCAGCCTACAATGATATTAGTCTTTATTCCATTCATTTACTACTCATTAAGCATGAAATAAGTTCTTAATCTTTCTGCTACATCTCTAATTTTGCACCATTGCCCAGTGCTTGTTTACAGGACTCCAAGTAAATTTGTTGTCAATTGTTTTTAACATTATTTTTAAACTTCACCACCCTGCTTAAGTGTTTTGGCATAGATTATCCTGTTGTCATTTTCCTCTTGGACAGTGATGTATCAGGCAGCTTTGCTCACCAGAACGTGCATGGGTTGCCAGCACCATCTCAGCACCCAGATCCTACCACTCTGCCTTCCCAATCCTTCCCAGCACACGAATATCTGACCTGCACATCACTCAGGTAAACAGCTCCAGGCCACAGCCAAGATCCAGTGCCGAGTAATATTAAATATCGAGGGCCAGTTACAGCACAGACACTGCTGCCATGAAGGGAATAACACGGTTGTGCCACGGGGGCAGAATCCAGCCTTGCCCGCTGTGTGAAGCCAGTGCTCTGCTTGGCTGAGTCCCAGGCATGTTCCTCCCTGCCTGTTTGTGCTTTCCCTTCCACATCCAGCTCAAGGCAGTCTCAAGTGTACCTTTATAACAGTGTCCCTACTCAGCCTTTTGGGCCACCCTTCCACCTAATCCTTCTTTTCAGGGTCTCCAATCTCAAAGGTCTCCTCTCCATTTCAAGTCACTTACCCTAATTACATTATTATGCTGTATTAAAGAATTAAGTTGTATTAAACATCTTTAACACAGACACTTCCCTTGGTATCACAGCAGACAATTTAACCTCTGTTTAAACCCCCCTCATCTTACGTTTGCCTTCAGTATGCCATATCCAAACCACTCCCTATTCCCTTCTCTCTGCTTTAGAGCCCATTTGACCCAGCTCATGGAGGAATTCATCTTTGCGATCCTTCTGAGGTACCATTCACTTCCACACGACCCCTCGTCATGTCTCACTCCCTGACATGTTCACAGAGCTCTTCCTCCACGTTCCTCTGCTTGCCCTTACCCCACCTCGGAGCGCACTCATTCTCTCTCCCCGTCTTACATTTTCGGCCGATCCTCCCCCTTTTCCTGCGATTAGACGTCACTAGTCCAGCCACGCACCTTGTGCTCAGAACAACGGTGGCTGCCAGAAGAAAATGTTAAACCAGCAAAGGCAAAAAATAAAGGCAAAGAGCAAAACCGATTTGCATCGTGGCTGTGGAGCACCACACAAGGGACACTCAAGCACCACACAAGGGACACTCGTGTTTGAGCATCACCGTCACGTCAGCAATGATTCAAAAGCGCCGTTTCCGCGGGCAATGCATCAGAGTTGGTGCCTTCGATGGAGGTTTGCAGGACACGTCCTGCTCGGTACCGCGGCTTGGGAAAATCCCTGGGGAGCTGACCAGAACTAAGGGGCGCCCATTGGTGCTAAATTAGGGCACTGAACTTCTTCGAGAGACACGAGGGGAACCTGTGAAGGAGAACAGACGGAGCAACAGCTCTGCTGTTTCTCCTCCCAAGGAAACCGCTCTGCGCAGCGGCTGCTGTCCCCAGAGGGCAGCTCCAGCCCTCACCGCCGCCCGAAAGGAGCACATGAAAATCTCCCACAATGATGGGAACCTGGCAGTAAATAGGGTCTGCCTGAGAACCAAGGATGACCGGACCTCGGACGGAGCCCAAATCGCCAGCGTGGAGCCGCCAACAGAGGTGCCAGGACCCCGATATCACCTTTCACAGAGAGGAAGGACAGGGTGCCCCGGCTACCCGAAACACCGGGCTCCTCCTGCTCGGGAGGAGCGGCAGTCAGCCCGCGCTGAGCCCTGCGGGAGTCCCCCAGCCCAGGCTCATTCTCAGCCCCACGCTTCTCCCGGAGGATGGGGCTGACAGAAATTCTGGCAGCATCTCCCGGCTGATCTGCTCTGAGCCCGTCCCCTTTGCCGAGGCAGGCTGCGCCTGCTGGCAGAGCGAGCAGTGGTGTCAGGATGCCCTTCAAAAAGCTCGCAGCTGCTCCGGGGGGACGCGGGAGCAGAGATGACTTTTAGCTACCAGCAGCCCAAAATAACAATCTCATATGCAAAGGATTTCTAGATTCCCACGAAAATCCTCATTACCCGCATCAAGGCACAGAAACAGGTACCCACGACATGCTATTCAGTACTCCGCAGGCAAGAACCCGTTTCTTTAACACGAGGACACAGATCGCTCTGTTGACCCCCAGCCAGAAACCACCGGACTTGACGGAAGCTGCCGAGGAGGACACCAGCGACAGCGGGTACAGGAGCTCAGTCCCGCTCGTAGGGCAGGAGCGGCTCCGAGCCGAGCACTCGGAGTCTCTCACAGCTCCGAAGTAGCCGTGCCGGGCATTTCCCTGCCTGTAAAATCTCGTTTGGAAGCTGCAAAACATCCTCCCGCCACCACGGCGGAGCAGGCGCTGCAGACGCTCGCCGTCCGCCTCTCCGGCTCCCGGAGCCGCCCGCAGAAGCGCTCAGCAGCGCTCCCGGCTGCCAGCCCCGCCTCGGCTGCCAGCGCTGCGCTGTGCCTGGTGACATCGCGTTAATCAGCATCACTCTCCAGAACAACGTGCGGCGGTAAGAGCCTGGGCTGGCAGCGACTGACGGCTCTGCGCGAAATCGGCGTCGTTTATTCAAGGCACTGACGGATATTCTAGAGCCTTCTGCTAACGAGCCCTGCCTAGACTATTCCATGAAGTAAAAGCGCCCACGAGCTGTTTATAAAGTTAAGACTGCTTTATGCTTCTAACAGAAATATTGAAATACTGTCCTGAAAGTATATGTCTATAACCAAGGTCTTTAACTCATTACTACAGTTAGAGAAACCAAGCGGAACCGAGCAGAAGCCAAATCCTCCCCTGTCCCAAACGACCGGCACTGTGACCGCACATCGCCCTCAATCATAACCCAAAGAAATGAGTCGCTTCCCACATATGTGCGCAGATGCTGTTTCTCCATCTACTACAGAGGTAGTTACATCTGTTTAAAAGTTTTAAATAGATGGTTTTCCTTTAGAAAACCATGGTTTCATCACATTCACGTGAATAAAGGAAAGAGGTGACAGTTCTACAGAGCTAGGGTAAACCTTGCTACTCACAAGTGAAGGTAGTTCACTCCTAGTGAAGTGGTGATGTTAAGTGGTAATTGTTAAGTGGTGATGACCCACTCCCCTTCGGCACGCGACTCCCGTTCACCATCAGAGGAGAATAAACAAACAACCCCCAGCAAATACACAAAGAACTCAAAGCCGGTGCTAAGTGATCTAAGAGAAGGAAAGAGGACACCGTGGGACACATTCAAATGATTTTCTACGGATCGACAAGAGATAATCCACTCCTACGATATCCTACGATACTTTTCAAAAGGAACAGGAAGTTTTCAAAATTCGTTGCTATTTTCTGCACATCTATAAGGACCGGTCTCGTAATTTCGGAAATAACTACCCGTCATTTAAGTTCTTCAGCCCGTGTCCTGCATCGAAAGAATTCTATTAGCTCAAAGCCCAACCAAGTGTTCTTTGTCAAAATAAAAATACCGCGTTTTCAGATATCACTGTGTCTTAAAAATATGGGGGTTTTACCAAACGAATTGAATACATAACACGAAATTATTCATGCGGTGCTTGTTTGTATTACCCCGGCAGCTTTACACATTTCGCTTTTCAGCTATAGAGAAAATTAAATGAGATAGATCTTCTCTTTTCCCCTTAAAAATTACTTTAATTTTGTGACACTGGACAAGAAACCCTAAACATGACCCTAAAATCTTATCTCAAAGAGTGCTTCGAAGCTGGCCGAGGTGAGAACGGAGTCAATTCAGTGCCATCAGGGCACGGACAGGACTAGCTGAAAAATAATGGTGTCGAAAACCACTCGGTAATTAAACAATTGGTCTCTATGTCTGGAAATCGCTGAGGAAACTAGTATCAAAACTGTTCTCTTGTTTTTTCTGCTCTACTGCTGTGAGAGCCAAAAGCTTTCAACCTACCATCCCCGGACTGTTGAACACCACACAAAATTTCCTTTATAATTTTCCCTTAACCATTTTTCCGTCCTCTTTCCACTCCTACCAAATTTGGACTCTTCTTTCCACAGATATTTCTGTACGGATAGGATAAACGAGATGCCCCATCACTATGAAATGTGAGATCAGGTTGTGGGGAATGGCCACTGAGCAACCCCTCCCTCAAAAATTCTCCATTTTTCCACACAGCAACCAGAATTTTACTTCACTCCACCCTCACACACGCAGATATATTCGACGGACTTCCAGGAACAGAACAATATTCACAACCTCCATCAATATTTCATCCCAAAATTATTACCGCGTATATTTCAGCTACTCAAGAGTGGCGAATCGCAACAATCAGAAAGGTCCTAAATCTCCTAAACTCATGAGTGTGCCTTAACGCACATAGACACGATAGTAATCAAATAAGCATAAAGTCACCTGGTTCAAAGACAAAAGTACATTTACCATGAGACAAGCATGGACCTACTGAACAACGCAGAGATGGAAAGGCTATTAAAACAGGAAAAGAAAATATTCCCTAAGACCGAGTATTGCAATTTGAAGCCAAGTAGGCAGTAATAAAAAAAAAAAAAAAAAAAAAAAAAAAAAAAAAAAAAAAAAAAAAAAAAAAAAAAAAAAATTACAAAACCCATGATAAAAATAACGTCCTATAAAAGACTTTTTTTTTAATTAAAAAAGAAATGAAGGCAAGAAGATTTTGAAGGGCAGTCAGGTAACAAGAAAATTAATTTTCAAAATGCGAAAACGCGGGTCTAAAGAATCACCACGTCTGAACACAACACACTGCAAAGCAAGGACAATGTTGTAAAACTCTGATCACATAAAAGTTGCTTTAATAGATCGAAGATCGATTTATTAAGTATATCGTACGTCCAAAGAGAGGGAAACAAAAAAAGTAAGTTGTCGAAGAATCTTACCACGCTTGAAGCAAGAGGCGAAAGAGACGGCCCCTTCCCGGCAGAACCGCTTTCTGCAGCAGGACCAGGAGGCGGCGGAGGGAAGTTGGGGCTGAAAACCATGAGGTCGCTCTTGGCCGCGCCGTCCGCCACGCACAGGCTGCGGCTGTGGCGCTGCGAGTACGACCAGCTGCCCACTTCGCTGGCGCACACCAGCGTCGTGGGCCCGGGCCCCGAGAGCACGGCCGCCCGCGGCGCCCAGCGCGACGCCCCGTACAGCACCACGGCCAGCAGGAACAGGCTGGACACGGCGCAGATGGCCACCACCAGCCACACGTTGGTGGCCGCGCCGGCCGCCCCGGCACCCGCGTCCGCGCCCGGCGCCGCCCGCGACGACGACGACGATCCCCCGGCCGCGGCCAGCGCCGCCTCGGCCGCCTCCACCAGCGACACGCTGAGCGTGGCCGTGGCCGAGCGCGCCGGCTCGCCGTGGTCGCGCACGACGATGAGCAGCCGGTGGCGAGGCCCGTCCGCCTCGTCCAGCGCCCGCGCCGTGCTCACCTCGCCGCTGTAGAGCCCGACGCGGAAGGGGCCCTTGCCCCGCGGCTCCCACAGCTCGTAGCGCAGCCACGCGTTGTAGCCCGAGTCGGCGTCCACGGCGCGGATCTTGGCCACCACCTGCCCCGCCGGCGCCCCCCACGCCGCCCACGCCCACAGCGTGTCCGACGCCGACACCGAGCCCCCCGCCGCCTGCGCCGCCCGCGCCGCCTCGGCCGCCGCGCCGCCCGCCTCCGGCGCCGAGCCCGCGGGCGGCAGCAGCGCCGGCGCGTTGTCGTTCTCGTCCAGCACGAAGAGCTGCACCGTGGCGTTCCCGCACAGCGGCGGCTCCCCCGCGTCCACCGCGCGCACCTCGAACTGCAGCACCTGCAGCTCCTCGTAGTCCAGCGGCTGCAGCGCCCACAGACGCCCGCTCTCCGCGTCCACCGACACGTAGCTCGACGCCGGCCGCCACCCGCCGCCCGCCGCCCCCGACCACGACGACCACGACGACGACGCGGCCGCCGCGCCGCCCTCCCACACCGAGTAGCTGACGCGCCCGTTGCCCGCCTCGTCCGGGTCCCGCGCCCACAGCCGCGCCAGCTCCGCGCCCGCCGCGTTGTTCTCCCGCGCCAGCACCGTGTACACGGCCTGCGCGAACGCCGGCGCGTTGTCGTTCACGTCCGACACCGGCACCCGCAGCCCGCGGCTGGCGCGCAGCGCCGGCGCCCCGCCGTCCTCCGCACGCACCTCCACCTCGTACTCCGACACCCCGCTCCCGGTCCAGCGCCTCGCGCAGCACCAGCGAGTACGAGCCCGCGAACGTCGCCTCCAGACCGAACGGCGACGCCGGCCACACCCAGCACCGCACGCGCCCGTTCGCCCCCGAGTCCCGGTCCGACACGCTCAGCAGGGCCACCACCGTCCCCACCGCCGCGTCCTCCGACACCGGCACCGACAGCGACGTCACCCGCACCTCCGGCGCGTTGTCGTTCACGTCCAGCACCTCCAGCACCACCTTGCAGTGGCCCGACAGCGGAGGAAAGCCTTTGTCCCTTGCTTCTATAGGGATCTCGTAACTATCTATTTCTTCATAGTCTAATTTGCCTTGAAGTCTAATTTCTCCCTTGCTTTCGTCGATAGTGAACATTTCTTTAACTTTCGTATTAACACGTCTACTAAATAAATATATAATATCGCTATTGATCCCCTCGTCAGGATCTGTGGCACTAAGAGTGACTAAAAGAGTCCCGAGCTCTGAACCTTCTAAGGCTTTAACTTTATACACCGACTGGTTGAATTGGGGCGCGTTGTCGTTCGCATCCACCACAGTGATCACCAGCTCCATTGTCCCTGTCAGAGACGGCCGGCCCCCGTCACTCGCCGTCAGCACCAACCGGTGAACGGGAATCGTCTCGCGGTCCAGAGATTTCGTTAGAATAAGACCCAAAGAGGCACTCCGGTCATTATTCCCCTGATGATCAAGACTGAAATAGTCGCTGGGGCTGAGCGTGTAGGAGAGCTGCGCGTTCGATCCGATATCCGCATCCGAAGCACCCTCCAGCGGGAAACGAGACCCCGGCACCGATGACTCCGCGATGTTAAGGGCTTCTTCTTCCACACGAAAGATGGGGGCATTGTCGTTGATGTCGGTGACCTCCAGCTCCACATGGAAGACGCGCAGCGGCCGCTCCACCAGCACCTCCAGGCGCAGCGCGCACGGCGCGCTCTTGCCGCACAGCTCCTCCCGGTCCAGCCGCGAGCTCACCAGCAGCGCGCCGCTCGCCCCGCTCACCTCCACGCTCGCCCGCCGGCCCTGCGCCACCAGCCGCAGCCGCCGCGCCTCCGCCTCGCCCGCCTCCAGGCCCAGGTCCTGCGCCAGACGGCCCACCACCGTGCCGGCCTCGGCTTCCTCCGGCACCGAGTACCGCACCTGCCCGCCCGCCAGCGCCCAGGCCGCCTGCAGCACCAGCACCCGCAGCACGGGCCCCCACCGCATCGCCGCCGCTATCGCCTCCGGGACCTTCCCTGACTCTGATCCGCTCTCCGCCGCTCCCCCGCCTTAGGGTCTCCCTGGGAGCAGCGGCAAATCGCTCGGCTTTCTCGGCGTCTCGCCCAGGCCGGTCCACCGCATTCTTCCTCCTGCTGACGGCGCCGTGACTGAGGCTCGGGGAGGAGCTGCCGCCCTTCCCCGTCTCCCGGCTCCTTCGCGGCCAACAGCGGCACCTGGTGTCCGACCGCGGCTCCTTCCGTGAGCCGCCGCCCTCCGACCGCGGCCGCCGCGGCTCCGTGCGGGGATGGACCTGCCGCGGCTCCGCCCGCTCGGCCGACGCGCCCCGCGATTTCCCTTCCGAATCCTGCCTTTCTCCGCAGCGGTAATAGTTGGTTCTTTCGTCTCCTCCCCTTCTCCTTCTCCTCTTCCACTTCTCCTTCCTAAAGGCACTTTAATTCAGAAGTACATTTGCGAAAAGGTACATATCATTGAACGCTCATATTAACCCAGGGATCACACCTAGGAATATCTTCACTGCATGAAGCCTACCCCACTTCTGATCTCCGGACTTATCTTCTCTTATGCCTGAGGAGGCAAAACTCAATTTTCTTATTTACGTTTTCTTCAGGAAAACATTTCTGTTTTTTCCTCTACAGAAGAAGATTGTATCCTCCATCTTCCATCTGCAGAAAGTACTCAGGTCTTCAGAAGACATAGATTCCCATTTAATGTATTTGGTTTAGTCCATGAATGCTAGAAACAGAAATTGCTTACCTTTTCATGGCTTTGTGACGGGGATGTAGCTGAGCAATTCCACACATTCTCCTCGGTTCTTTGTACAGTAAATAACACAGTAAATTCATGTTACGAAGAGTACCTGTGTCTGTCCATAGAAGAATTGTTTTGCCTTCTGAAGTATATTTCCAATCGAGTAAAGCATCGGCACATACCAATTCCAAAGGCTTTCAACTCCATCAGCGATGCCCTAACGCTATGCTCTAAACGTTAACCAAAAGAGCAGAAATCCTCTCAGAAGGGTGAAATAGCTCAGGGAACCTGAACTCTCCCACCTTTATGTATCAGTAAAGTATTTTCTGTAAGTTTTATCCCCCAAGTGTAGCTGGACAGTGAAGATCAAAGTCTTGGTTATCATTTTTAGGCAGGTAGAAACTCACAGTATGACAAAACAGTTGCCCATTACTGATGGAGATGAGCTGTGCAGGACACAGCAGAATCATACAACCATGACACAACTGAAGACAAGATAAAAGGGCTGCACCACTGTTCTGGCAAGGCACAGTTCACCTCTTAACATGTTCCCAGTCTCCCACCTCATCTACTGACATAAATACATCAGAGACTCTTCTCTACACAACTACAGCACTTTCTGCTGCCCTGCCACACAAGCCAGGCAGTAATATAAACCAGGTAATTTCACACATTAGTGAGGTGCTGGTTCTACCACGGGAAGAATTAATGATGCATGTACCCGGAGGTAAAAAAGTCCATGTAGGTCCCTCGATAGATATTTTTAATTACACCTGTTGCTATTCTAACTGTTGCCTTGATTTATTTCTAAATAAATGGTTTATAATATAAACCATATGGTTTGTAATATAAACCACAAATATAATAATTTATTTCTAAATAACGGGTGTCCATTGTCAGGCCTGTGTTCAAGGATCACTGTTCAAGATTTCGGGGAAGCAGGGCTGAAAAAGCGAACAGGGTTTTTTTTCATCCTTTCAAATCCCCGCTGTATTGCCAGCATTTCTGGATCCATTTCTATGAAGGCAGAAACAAATGAAACCTGAAGACTCTCTCGAGGTAAAATTGACCTTAAGAGACGACAAGACAGTGAACCACAGCCATGGCAAGGGGCACAGACTCTGAAATAAAAGAGCATTATTCGGCAGCATGGCTTTCACTCACAATTGCCTACACATCTCCTGATAAAATCAAGCTAAATCGCATTATGAGGAAATCGGAAGTTTCAAGCGTCACCCATCTTCGTATTCACATGACCATCATAGGTCAAGCACACAAGGAGCCAAAAAAATCCCAGTTTATTTTTATAAATATTCTCAGGGATGGGAAAAATAAAAATAAATTAGGTAAATACAAATAAGATCGTGTTAAAATCCCACAACATCCCAGAAATATAATATCTATGACTGCTGAGTGCATGGGGCTACCCAAGTCGGAAACCAAACTAAGGTGCTTCTACAAATATATTAACCCATCAAAAACAAATCCTCTGCCAATATGTCTTGCTCGCTCTAGCACTACAGCTGAACATTTTGACATCTCCTTCGGTACCTGTTCTTCTGCAATTAAGTGCCTTACATCAGAAAGTGCATTTCAATCATACTTAGAAGGGGAAAACACGAAACGCATCTGTCTTTATCAGGTCCATAGTAATTCTGTAGTAATTCACAAACTAATACGTGCCATGCACAGTGAAGAGGCAAGAACTTTATTATACAGATTTCTGTTCCAGAGGTGAATCAAAAAGGAGGACAGACTTCTGAGTAAAAAAAGAACTGGAAACCAGAAATTTTCAGCAGTCAAAAGCAAGAAATTCATTAGAACAGCCCTACCTTTAAGACAGGGAAATGTGGGCAAGTGAAGATACTCCATTCAAGATAAAAGACTGAAAGAGGCACTAAGAGTTACGATTAACACGACAGTGGAAGAACCAGACCTGATAAACCAGCAAGATAAGATAAACACTGCAGTCGGGAAGAGATCTTTACAAGGAATTGTTCCATTTAAAAACTCATGAGGGGATCTCAGAAAGTCACAGACAGTAATATATCAAAGATTACAAAAGATATCACCCTATTGAACAGAGTTCAAATACAGGTCTGCTGAAAAAGAAGTGCAGAAAGAATTGATGACTCTTAAGATCTACGAAGGAAAAAGGCAAAAAATTTTCAATGCAAGGACTAAAAATCTCAGTAGACAAGAAGATGAGGCTTTAAGACAGAAAGAAACTAATCCTGAAACAGTCAAGTAATGTTCTGAAATTATATAATAGAGAAGAAAATTACATTTATAAGAACAACATTCTCAGTGATATCAAAAAAGTCAAGACTCACAAGAAGCCACAAAACAACGAACTATTTCATTCAGCTTTGCACAGAGGGCACCAATATTTAACTATTTTGCACAGTTCCACTCCTTAATACGCTATAAGGAAGAGAGAAGACCAGAGCGGCATACAGCACCTGCTGCGATGTAGCACATTACAGACCATTAGGACAAAGGGATAGTGCAACCAGCACTCAGAGGGTAACCGACCACGAGACAGAGACGGCCCTAAGCCGCGAGGACGGAGCCCGGTGAGAGGGGGCAGAGCTAGAAAAGGAGAAACACTGACCGTGCCGAGGAGGGCGGAGGGCTCCGGCTGCGTGTCCTTGGGCGCGGCGCCGGGCGGCGGCGGAGGGAAGTTGGGGCTGAAAACCATGAGGTCGCTCTTGGCCGCGCCGTCCGCCACGCACAGGCTGCGGCTGTGGCGCTGCGAGTACGACCAGCTGCCCACTTCGCTGGCGCACACCAGCGTCGTGGGCCCGGGCCCCGAGAGCACGGCCGCCCGCGGCGCCCAGCGCGACGCCCCGTACAGCACCACGGCCAGCAGGAACAGGCTGGACACGGCGCAGATGGCCACCACCAGCCACACGTTGGTGGCCGCGCCGGCCGCCCCGGCACCCGCGTCCGCGCCCGGCGCCGCCCGCGACGACAACGACGACGATCCCGCGGCCGCGGCCAGCGCCGCCTCGGCCGCCTCCACCAGCGACACGCTGAGCGTGGCCGTGGCCGAGCGCGCCGGCTCGCCGTGGTCGCGCACGACGATGAGCAGCCGGTGGCGAGGCCCGTCCGCCTCGTCCAGCGCCCGCGCCGTGCTCACCTCGCCGCTGTAGAGCCCGACGCGGAAGGGGCCCTTGCCCCGCGGCTCCCACAGCTCGTAGCGCAGCCACGCGTTGTAGCCCGAGTCGGCGTCCACGGCGCGGATCTTGGCCACCACCTGCCCCGCCGGCGCCCCCCACGCCGCCCACGCCCACAGCGTGTCCGACGCCGACACCGAGCCCCCCGCCGCCTGCGCCGCCCGCGCCGCCTCGGCCGCCGCGCCGCCCGCCTCCGGCGCCGAGCCCGCGGGCGGCAGCAGCGCCGGCGCGTTGTCGTTCTCGTCCAGCACGAAGAGCTGCACCGTGGCGTTGCCGCACAGCGGCGGCTCCCCCGCGTCCACCGCGCGCACCTCGAACTGCAGCACCTGCAGCTCCTCGTAGTCCAGCGGCTGCAGCGCCCACAGACGCCCGCTCTCCGCGTCCACCGACACGTAGCTCGACGCCGGCCGCCACCCGCCGCCCGCCGCCCCCGACCACGACGACCACGACGACGACGACGCGGCCGCCGCGCCGCCCTCCCACACCGAGTAGCTGACGCGCCCGTTGCCCGCCTCGTCCGGGTCCCGCGCCCACAGCCGCGCCAGCTCCGCGCCCGCCGCGTTGTTCTCCCGCGCCAGCACCGTGTACACGGCCTGCGCGAACGCCGGCGCGTTGTCGTTCACGTCCGACACCGGCACCCGCAGCCCGCGGCTGGCGCGCAGCGCCGGCGCCCCGCCGTCCTCCGCACGCACCTCCACCTCGTACTCCGACACCCGCTCCCGGTCCAGCGCCTCGCGCAGCACCAGCGAGTACGAGCCCGCGAACGTCGCCTCCAGACCGAACGGCGACGCCGGCCACACCCAGCACCGCACGCGCCCGTTCGCCCCCGAGTCCCGGTCCGACACGCTCAGCAGGGCCACCACCGTCCCCACCGCCGCGTCCTCCGACACCGGCACCGACAGCGACGTCACCCGCACCTCCGGCGCGTTGTCGTTCACGTCCAGCACCTGCAATTCCACGCTGCAATGACCTGACAGTGCGGGTGTCCCTTTATCTGTGGCTTCGATTTGCAATTCGTGTAAATGGATGTCTTCGAAGTCCAAAGTACCGTTCAGTCTGATCTCGCCCGTCTTGGTGTCAATGGTAAAGAGTTCTTTGTTAAGAGGAATCGAAGTCAAGATGGTGTAAGAAAACTCCTTGTTGCTTCCTTCGTCTGGATCCGTGGCATTCACACGCGCTACCAGCGTCCCTTCTGTAGCGTTCTCCGGCAGCTGCACTTTATACACCGACTGGTTGAATTGGGGCGCGTTGTCGTTCGCATCCACCACAGTGATCACCAGCTCCATTGTCCCTGTCAGAGACGGCCGGCCCCCGTCACTCGCCGTCAGCACCAACCGGTGAACAGGAATCGTCTCGCGGTCTAAAGACTTTGCGAGCACCAGAAAGAGAGACTTCCTGTTTTCATCAGACGATTTAACATCCAGGGTAAAATACTCGCTGGGGCTGAGTGTGTAGGAGAGCTGCGCATTCGATCCGATATCCGCATCCGAAGCACCCTCCAGCGGGAAACGAGACCCCGGCACCGATGACTCCGCGATGCTGAGGTTTTTTCGGGCGGCGGGGAAGATGGGGGCATTGTCGTTGATGTCGGTGACCTCCAGCTCCACATGGAAGACGCGCAGCGGCCGCTCCACCAGCACCTCCAGGCGCAGCGCGCACGGCGCGCTCTTGCCGCACAGCTCCTCCCGGTCCAGCCGCGAGCTCACCAGCAGCGCGCCGCTCGCCCCGCTCACCTCCACGCTCGCCCGCCGGCCCTGCGCCACCAGCCGCAGCCGCCGCGCCTCCGCCTCGCCCGCCTCCAGGCCCAGGTCCTGCGCCAGACGGCCCACCACCGTGCCGGCCTCGGCTTCCTCCGGCACCGAGTACCGCACCTGCCCGCCCGCCAGCGCCCAGGCCGCCTGCAGCACCAGCACCCGCAGCGCCGCACGACAACGCTCCCCCATCGCCGCCGCCGCCGCCGCCGCTCTCTCCGCCGCTGCTGCGGCCGCCGCTGTGTGTGCCGGGCCCGGCCCGGTCCCGCACGGCTCCCCGCCGCCGCCCGGACGCACCGGCTCTGCTGCCCGGCCCGCGCCGCCCCCCGCGCTCACAGCCGGGCTCTCCGCCGCACCGGGGCGGAGCCGCCCACACGCCGTTCCCGAGCCTGCAGCGACACCGTGCGCTGCTCCGCCGCCTCACACGCTCCGCTCCGTAATGGTCATCTTTTCTCTTTTTCTCTTCCAAACGTGCTCGTCTTTAATTTTCTTCTTTGGGCTTTTTTCTTTCCTTTTTTTCCCGTTTACTCTTCTTTATTCCTTCCGGTAACTTGCAGGAGGCTTCCGGAGCCAGACAGCAGAATAAACAAGCCGGATCCATGAACTCTATTTACGTGGCATTACTGTCAGACCGTGGAATATTCTAATCCAGGCAGTGGCTCTTGATAACCAGCTTCACCCAGCGATTACAGGTAGGGTCGGTGGCTATTGCTCCTCTCCTTTGCTGTTGTTTTCTTTTTTGTGTTTGTCATCTTTCATCCTTGTGTCATTCCTTCACGGCATTTTCTTTTTGATTTTCTTTCTCTTCTCTCGCTCCTTTCATGTCTTCCTTTCTGGATCTCCTCCCTTTCTGTGTACAGCAATAGAATCTGCGGCATGCCAGTAAACTCGTCCTTCCTGCCTGCCTTCCTTCCTTCTCCCATCTTCCTCCTCCTCGTCACGGTCCTTACGCACACTTACTCTCTCTTCTTCTCTCTTTGTTTCTTCTTCATCTCTGTAATCAATGTATTTTTCCATGTGGTTACATCACCCTCCCCATGAAGCACAAACACCCCATTGGTAACAGTTCTCGTTCCTCTCCACTGTCGTCTTTCATCTCTCCACTCAAGGAACAAACTTCCTGCTCACTTCAAGTCTATGCCAGACTGACAGAGGGCTGTTGCACCTCACGGTCTGGATGGAAACCACACTCTTCAGGCCTCATCCTCATCAGGAAAAGAACCCACAGCCCTCAGACACACAGGCCAAATCCCTAGGTATTTCGACATTAGTGCAAACAGACTTCACTCAACACAAACAACCCAGGGGTATCTTCTTGACGAACTCAAAACCATCACAGTGCAGCACACCAATCCTTCCTGAGTGCTGAAAAAAAAGAAAAAAATGGAGCAACCAAAGCTTCCAAACACTCTTCATATACCTCGATGAAGGACTTTTTCAGGCCTCATTTGCCACCTGCATGATGAATGAAAATTTCTGGCTTCATATTTCAGGCAGGCCAGGACAGTCAGAAACACAGCAAGAACGTCCATCCCCCGGGGATTACTCCCCGTGGAATGCCTCTGCGAAGCCTGATCCACAGGCTAAGGCAACAAAGTCATTCTATCTGTGTAATTTAATTTTCTCTGGGAACACATCCCCGCCTTCCAACAGATCCCCTCTGAGACATATGTTAGGGTCCTTTCTTCATCTGTGCTTCCTGCCATTTCCTCGTATTGTGTCTGGAAGCAGCAAAATAGGAATGGGAGGAGGCAGCGGTGCTCTGCTGACCCAGTAAAGGAATCATAGACCTCTTCCAAATGGAAGGAATCCATAATGATCACCCAGGCCAACTCCAAATCCAGGCACATTTGGCCAATCCAAAATGACATGACTAAAGATGTATAAAGGTACAACTGTCTTTCAGACTCATCTTCTTTAGATAACAGCAACTTACCTGAAGCATCTCTGGCTCCTTCTTCAGAAGAGATTTACTTTCAAGGGAGGGAATTGGTTCTGAAACATATTTTCTTTTAATGTTATCAGAAAATTCTGGGGAAGATTAATAGGGGGAAATGACCCACATTCTGCCAAAGCCTCTAAATCACTAAACAAAGGATAATGCTCCTTCATGTACTTTTATCACATGCGAAGTAGGAGAGAACCTGCAAATCTCAGAACATCCTCCCAATATCAATCTCAGCTTAGAAGACTGGAAAATCCATCCCTCATACTGGTGGTTGGCTGCTGGAAATCTGCTACCTGAGAGCTGCCAAAATTCAGCAGTCTGCATTTCATCCACTGTTACCAACACATTGCCAATGCTAAAGTAGAAAAAATTTAAAATATGGATAAATACGGATTTTTTTTTTTTTTTTTAAAGGAGAGAAGAAAACTAGAAGGTCCCATTACACCGTATCAAAATGCTAGGTCTGTCAACTTCTTGGTTATGGGCAGAACTTTTTCCACTCCCTATCAAGACAAGAGAAGAGATGTAAACAAGGAGGAACTAACTCTGCTAGTTCCTTCATCCAGAGAGCTTTGGAGAAGGCTGACCAAGCAGAACTGATATTTGGAAAAGCTGCTGTTTCAACAACACCCTATTTTCAAAAGTAAGTGGTCCGAGCTGTGCATGGTAGATGTCTTCACATCTGGCAGGAAGGGCATGGAGAGTACCAAGGATACACAGGACTTCAGAAGGGCCTGAGAGGATCCCAGGCAAGCAGTCCTGAGTGACAGGTGCCTTCACAAGGTTTTCCAGTGGAATCCTCTAACCCAAGCTCTGGGAAATGAATCTCCAGCTAAGCAGATGGAGCTTTTCTTCCCCAGTAATGGTCCTTATGCTACACAGCATTTTCATTTCCTCAGTGAAGAAACCTCCCCACTCAGAATCACCCTCCCCATGACAGAGGGCCCAAGCAATACTCCATGCCACTTGCAGGACTACAGTGGCAGCACCCAAACTGCCCCACCAAAACAGCTTGGCCTAGCAATAAAACCCACTCTGAGCATGATCCAGGCCTCCACACATCTGCATCTTCCCTCACAACTGCCTCAAAGAATTTACGAAGGGATGCAAAGCCACAGAATGTCTGGCAGACTGTGTGAAATCAATCCTAAATGTTCTGTGCTTTTTCAGCAATCTCAGATGGAAACACCACAGAGCTACACATTAGAGATGTTTAAAATTCTGTGATCAGAGTGACAGCTGATCCGGATTCATTTTGTTTTGTGAGAACCACACCAAATGCTGAAGCACAAGCACAGTCACAAGATAAACTGTGGGGGAGAATTTCTATGATAACATCAGAGCTGGGCTGCTCTGCAGGGTTTTGTGTGGCTGTGCAAGTACCAAGGTTAGGCATGACAAGGGAACGCCCCATTTCTACTGAGGCTGACCCTGCAAGTGCTCAAGTAGGAGATATGAGGCACACACAGATTATACTCTCCTTCTCACCACATCCTCTTGCAAATCCCACTTGACAAGCAGCAAGGACCCATCATGGCAAAATCAACAGATGAGGAAGCTCCCATAGACATCCATCCCTACACAAAGACTCCAGCAAGCTGAAATCCTACACTCCCACAATGCCTTTCTCAAAATAAGAGGGAAGTGGTTCATCAAAAAATATTCAGCATTGCGTTTCCTCTTACCAACACATTTAATATATTAACAATGTATCAGCACAGACCTCGTTCTATTTGGGAGAACTTCATCACCTCAAAGGACTTTGTGGCCATTCATATAGCACACAGCATCTCAAGATTCACAAGGCTTCCAACTCCAGAAGTTTCGAGCCCTGCAAAGCATCCCAGGCAGAAGACTCTGTGCCCATCTTGCTTCACAGTTTTCTCTAGGTATCCATCACTGCTCACTCTAGGACACGAGTTCTCAAGATAACCACATCATCACTCGGTCTTCTATTAAGACATGGCCCGTGGTCTTCCCAATGAATCCCAACTACCTTGGGTAAGTCGTCTTCTGCTCAAGGTCACATATAGAAATATCTGAGCCTTATTCTGTCACTGCCACATTCACTTTAATAAACATGTCACAGTTCCCTTCCTTTACAGAAAGGAATATACAAGGAAAAAGATGATAATAAAAATTCATACATCCCTGTCTACTTTGTTAATGAGCGTGCTCATAGAATCAAAATGCAGGAATGCTGTTTCCACAGTAAGACAAAAATTTTTTGCCCCATGTGTAATTTTGTGTCACGTCTCCTGCAAGAAAAACTAAAGAAAACAGTTTTCAAAACCAATCCAGACCTAATACCAATATGGTCAGAAGTCAGCAAAGGTATTAAATCAACACAAAGTGATAGGGGGTCTGCCACCACCACGGCTTGTCTTGTATTCCTCCACCAAGCTAATATCGAAGCCCTTCATGTAAAAAAGTAAGAAAGTTGTCTGCAAAACTGGCACCCCACGGCAGCTCTCCCTCCAATAGGCAGTGATTTCATCCAAGGGTAAAACTCCTCCCCAGCGCAGCAAGACTCAGCTGTGGGTGATAAGTGGTCTGGGGCGACATAATACCTCATTTCCGCTAGGACACACCAAGAAATCCCAAAACTGGAAAAGGACATGGTGGAAGATAAAACGGCCCCTTTAATGTCTTCAAACACCAACAGCCCTCAGGCTGCGGGGGCGGAGCCTCGCGGCAAGAGAGAGCTACCCAGGGGGCGGGGGAGAAGGAGCAGAGATGAAAAGATGCGGTGAATCAAAGGGCAAGAGGCGAGCAGAGCAGTGCCACTGACCGTGCCGAGGAGGGCGGAGGGCTCCGGCTGCGTGTCCTTGGGCGCGGCGCCGGGCGGCGGCGGAGGGAAGTTGGGGCTGAAAACCATGAGGTCGCTCTTGGCCGCGCCGTCCACCACGCACAGGCTGCGGCTGTGGCGCTGCGAGTACGACCAGCTGCCCACTTCGCTGGCGCACACCAGCGTCGTGGGCCCGGGCCCCGAGAGCACGGCCGCCCGCGGCGCCCAGCGCGACGCCCCGTACAGCACCACGGCCAGCAGGAACAGGCTGGACACGGCGCAGATGGCCACCACCAGCCACACGTTGGTGGCCGCGCCGGCCGCCCCGGCACCCGCGTCCGCGCCCGGCGCCGCCCGCGACGACGACGACGATCCCGCGGCCGCGGCCAGCGCCGCCTCGGCCGCCTCCACCAGCGACACGCTGAGCGTGGCCGTGGCCGAGCGCGCCGGCTCGCCGTGGTCGCGCACGACGATGAGCAGCCGGTGGCGAGGCCCGTCCGCCTCGTCCAGCGCCCGCGCCGTGCTCACCTCGCCGCTGTACAGCCCGACGCGGAAGGGGCCCTTGCCCCGCGGCTCCCACAGCTCGTAGCGCAGCCACGCGTTGTAGCCCGAGTCGGCGTCCACGGCGCGGATCTTGGCCACCACCTGCCCCGCCGGCGCCCCCCACGCCGCCCACGCCCACAGCGTGTCCGACGCCGACACCGAGCCCCCCGCCGCCTGCGCCGCCCGCGCCGCCTCGGCCGCCGCGCCGCCCGCCTCCGGCGCCGAGCCCGCGGGCGGCAGCAGCGCCGGCGCGTTGTCGTTCTCGTCCAGCACGAAGAGCTGCACCGTGGCGTTGCCGCACAGCGGCGGCTCCCCCGCGTCCACCGCGCGCACCTCGAACTGCAGCACCTGCAGCTCCTCGTAGTCCAGCGGCTGCAGCGCCCACAGACGCCCGCTCTCCGCGTCCACCGACACGTAGCTCGACGCCGGCCGCCACCCGCCGCCCGCCGCCCCCGACCACGACGACCACGACGACCACGACGACGACGACGCGGCCGCCGCGCCGCCCTCCCACACCGAGTAGCTGACGCGCCCGTTGCCCGCCTCGTCCGGGTCCCGCGCCCACAGCCGCGCCAGCTCCGCGCCCGCCGCGTTGTTCTCCCGCGCCAGCACCGTGTACACGGCCTGCGCGAACGCCGGCGCGTTGTCGTTCACGTCCGACACCGGCACCCGCAGCCCGCGGCTGGCGCGCAGCGCCGGCGCCCCGCCGTCCTCCGCACGCACCTCCACCTCGTACTCCGACACCCGCTCCCGGTCCAGCGCCTCGCGCAGCACCAGCGAGTACGAGCCCGCGAACGTCGCCTCCAGACCGAACGGCGACGCCGGCCACACCCAGCACCGCACGCGCCCGTTCGCCCCCGAGTCCCGGTCCGACACGCTCAGCAGGGCCACCACCGTCCCCACCGCCGCGTCCTCCGACACCGGCACCGACAGCGACGTCACCCGCACCTCCGGCGCGTTGTCGTTCACGTCCAGCACTTCCAGCACCACCTTGCAGTGACCCGACAGCGGAGGATTTCCTTGGTCTGTCGCGTCCACTTGCAGGCGATAGAGGCTAACATTTTCAAAATCTAAATTGTTCCCGAGACGAATCTCTCCACTCTTTCTGTCGATTCGGAAAACGTCTCTTCCCTCCTGAGGGAACAGCGTCTGGAGCGTATAAGAGATATTTCTGTTTGACCCTTCATCTAAATCCGTGGCATTTAGCTGGATGACTAAGGTGCCGTGTTCTGCATTCTCCGGCAGCTGCACTTTATACACCGACTGGTTGAACTGGGGCGCGTTGTCGTTCGCATCCAGCACCGAGATCACCAGCTCCATTCTCCCTGTCAGAGACGGCCGGCCCCCGTCACTCGCCGTCAGCACCAACCGGTGAACGGGAATCGTCTCGCGGTCCAGAGATTTCCTAAGCACCAGGAATAAGGACTCACCGCCCTCCTCGGTTTTTTGTAAATCCAGAGAGAAATACTCGCTGGGGCTGAGTGTGTAGGAGAGCTGCGCGTTTGCTCCGATATCCGCATCCGAAGCACCCTCCAGCGGGAAACGAGACCCCGGCAGAGTGGTGAATTCCGCGATGCTGAGGTTTTTTCGGGCGGCGGGGAAGATGGGGGCATTGTCGTTGATGTCGGTGACCTCCAGCTCCACATGGAAGACGCGCAGCGGCCGCTCCACCAGCACCTCCAGGCGCAGCGCGCACGGCGCGCTCTTGCCGCACAGCTCCTCCCGGTCCAGCCGCGAGCTCACCAGCAGCGCGCCGCTCGCCCCGCTCACCTCCACGCTCGCCCGCCGGCCCTGCGCCACCAGCCGCAGCCGCCGCGCCTCCGCCTCGCCCGCCTCCAGGCCCAGGTCCTGCGCCAGACGGCCCACCACCGTGCCGGCCTCGGCTTCCTCCGGCACCGAGTACCGCACCTGCCCGCCCGCCAGCGCCCAGGCCGCCTGCAGCACCAGCACCCGCAGCGCCGCACGACAACGCTCCCCCATCGCCGCCGCCGCTCTCTCCGCCGCTGCTGCGGCCGCCGCTGTGTGTGCCGGGCCCGGCCCGGTCCCGCACGGCTCCCCGCCGCCGCCCGGACGCACCGGCTCTGCTGCCCGGCCCGCGCCGCCCCCCCGCGCTCACAGCCGGGCTCTCCGCCGCACCGGGGCGGAGCCGCCCACACGCCGTTCCCGAGCCTGCAGCGACACCGTGCGCTGCTCCGCCGCCTCACACGCTCACACACAGCGCCTCTGCCTCCGCTCCATCACGGCCAGCTCCTCTGCCGTGTCCTGCTCCTCTCTCTTTTTTTCTTTTTTGTTGCGCCGTCTTTTCTCGTATTTATTTTCTTCTTTATTCCATTTTTTAATGTCTCGTCCTTTATCTTTCAGTTCGGTATTTTTGATCTGGTTTAATCCGCCGGCTCACCTGCTCCGCCACAGCGCCCCCCGCCGCCGCTTCCCTCTTTGTCATTCAATCTGACGCCTCTCCCTCTGAGCTCTTTTATTGTTCTTACCTCTTTTCTTTTATCGCTTGCTTTATGGTTGCATAGGTTCATTTCTTTCTTTCCTCTGCTCCTTCCTTTCTTCCTTCCATTATTTTCTCTGGTTTTCATCGGCTTTTCTTTTTCTTCTTTTACCTTCTCTTTCCTGTATAATTTTCCCATTCCTTTCTATTGCTGTGTCTCCTGTTCGCTGTCATTTTGATTTATTGCCCTGTGCTTTTTTAAAACTCATTTTCCTTTCCAATCTTTGCTCTTCTTTACATTCGCCGGCAATTCGCTAGTTGCCTTCTGTATTATTGTGAAGGCCATCAAAGTCGGAGCTCTCCGCGCAAGTTACGGTATATCAGCACTCATTACGCTATATCAGCGCTAGTTATATTAGCGCTAATTATGGTATATCAGCGCTCGTTATGGTATATCAGCGCCGGGGCTAAGTGCTGAAACCGCGGGAAGAATGTTAGTCGTCAAGTCTGCTCAGCGTCTAAACGTACAGGTCGGTGCCTACTGATCAGGTTCTTTATCTTCCTGTTTTTTCTTCCATTCTCTTCTCTTTTCGTTACCTCCCGGATCCCTTTCTGTCTTAGTTTTTAATTGTGTAGTCGCCTTCACTGGTACATCCTTTCCTCATTCATTTTCGTCTTCTATTTACATTTTATCTTTTTGTCTCTTTCCATTCTGTTTTTCTGGTTCTCTTTCCTATGTATTTCTTCATGTTCTTAACTGCTATAATTTTTACATCCTCCTTCTCGTTTTCTTTCTTTATCTCTTATGTCCCTCTATTTCCTTTACTATAATCCTTTCCAAATGTTTATATAAAACTCTCCATGAACATCTCCTTCGGTAAATCTTCCCATTCCTGTACCTTGCAATGATTCCTTCCATTGTTCCGTTTATTCCACTTCTTTTTGACCTTTTCCCTTTTACTTTTTCTTTATTTTTTCTTCCTCTCCTCCCTGTTCAGTCTTTTCCTCTCCTTATCGGGTGCTGCCGTATTTGTATCTTCTATTTTTTTTTCCACTTGAGGAAATGTTTTTAAAATACTTATTCCACCACGTCATGAAGCACAGACAGGCCCTTTAGCAAAAGGGCGCTCACAGCTCTCATTCCTCATGACAGGGATTTGCATTCTTCCTTTCCTCCATTAACATGCACCTGCAGATTCCTCTCCCTTCAGAATCAAAGCCACATTTGGAGCCTTCAATCATCTCAACGGCCCGAGAAACAAATCAACAAAGCAATCACATCTTAAAGAACAGCTTTGTTACATCAGAGAAGAGCCCACCCATTCAGACATTTGATACAAAAAAGTCTCCCGAGTAAAAATGACCCAAGGGAGTCTCTCCTTTGCAAAATCAATCCCTTCAGCCTCCAGCATGATAAGCCGCCAAGAATGCAGACAAAAGAAGCATGATGACAGCACGGTCCTCATTTACCTCGATGAAGAACAATTCGGCCCTGACTCACTATTCACCTGCAGAGCTATTAAAAAATTCACCACGGTATTGTCACGGAAAGCATCCTCGGCATGCCCAACACATCTCCTCCTAGAAAAGCATTAAGGTCACCTCTCCATCTGTCTTTGCTGCCCACTTCTCACCCGGTGCCAGGGAGCAGCAGAAATGAATGAGAGCACACAATGGTGCCCCAAACCTACAGGAATTTTGATTCAGGCAAAACTCGGTCAATCCAACATGAAGATACCACAGCTGGACTGAACCAAAGTACACCTTGTCTCACACAGAGCCTCTTCTGGTAGCACTAACTCACCTGTAGCATCACTGGTTGCTTCTTCAGAAAAAGGAACTCCAGCACCAGGAGTATTTCTTTGAAAGGACACTGTCCCTTAATGCCAGCTAGAAGACCAGCACCAGGGAGATGACTGATGCAATGTCCCAAAAAAGGATGGCAGATCTGCACAAAGTTCAAAGAGTCTTCTGGTTGACCAAGAAAATTCCACATCAATGGCAAGGGACTAAAGGCATGCATGGCAAGACACTTGATAAGCTCTAATATCACAGGGAACAACACCAAGCAAGAATACTGAGAACTGCTGGAGGTCCTGAGAGGATCCCACAAAAGCAGCACTGCAGGGTGGGATGTTGGGGAAGATGAATCAGGGAAACCTTATAAATATAACTGCTTAGCAAAAGATTCTGAAAATATGAAACCTATAATCGAAATAGAAATGAAAGCTTACTTTGAGTTGTAGGGTACTGAGTCTTAGTTAATATATAACCTGAAAACAATAGCCTGGCTAGCTGAAGGAGAATCTCTTTTGATTGAACAATACCTTTCTGCTGGCTGAGGGATCCAAAGGTCAATGTGGCAAAACAGAAGTCTAAAGAGTAGTTTCCAGAGTTTAAAATATAACACAGTATGGTAATATAGTAGCTCTTATAGGCTGTATGTAGATTCTATAGGATTTTGTGTCTTATATTGGTTACTCACTGTAAATTAGAATATTCATCACAAAAGGAAATATAATGTATTGTAACAAAGACCTTGCTCTCTTAACTCTCTTACCTCTTCACTCTTACCTCTCCTCTTAACTTTTAGCTCTTACCCTTCCTCCTCCCCCTATTCTCACTCTCTTCCCCCTGCCACCTTGCTCTCTCGCTCCCTTCTCTCTCAGCTCTCACCCTGCTGTACTTTCTCCCTCTCTCTTTGGGTCTTCTCTTCAGCCGAGGCTGGTGGCTGAAGGCAAGGCCCTTTTACCCACGACCCTTGCAATTAAAACCACATGTTCTAGAATATACAGGTCAGCAGAAGTCCTTGTCCCAGCCGTCTGCAGATTTGCCTACAGTGGATATTTTCTCAAGGCTTTCTATTGGCATCATCTCTCACTCTAAGGCATGGGAAATGAGATCTCCACAGCTAACCAGACATTCTCCACAAGTTCCTCCACAAGCACATACATTGTGTTCCACGCAGCAGCTCCATTTTCCTGGGAAAACAATCCTCCTTCTTAAATTCACCCTCCCCATCACACAGGCCCAGCCCCTATTTAGTGCCACACGCAGGATCACTGCCAAAATATCCAACATTGCTCAACCTCAGAAACATGCTCTGTCTGTAAACCCACTCTGCATGTGATCTGGGCCCTTGTGCTTCCTCATCTTCTTTCACGATCACCACAAATGATATACAGTCTAAAATAATCTGACAGGCTTTTCCCAGCTACGTGATCTTCAGCATGAATGCTTTCCACCTTTTCAGCAAGTGTACGCAAAAATGCCAAAGAACTGGACATATAGCTCATAAATATCCTGTGATTTGAGCTGTGGCAGTTCTGATCCCAGTCCACACAAATTTATTTCTTCAAGAGAAACTTGGAAACTGCCAAAGCACAAGAGCACTCACAGTGTCAACCAAGTGGGACAACTTGTACCACATGAACAGGGATAATGAGACAGGTTTCAGGGTCTTCCTGCAAATATCAGAACCATCCACATGTGACATCAGGACACACCATCTCTACTGAGACCAATTGTGCAGTGCACAAGTAAAGGAAGTTGAGCACATAAAGATTAAAATCCTTGTAAACCCCACCTGAGGAGGAGCAAGGAACCATCACAGCAAAATCTACATCTGTGGACACTACTATGGAAGCCCACAGCTACACGAGGACAGCAAGTTTAGGTGTTCCCCTCCCACAACACCATGAACCTGAACAAGCTGTTCCATCAGACAACACCCAGCACTCTCCATCTCACCACCTCTTACCAACACAGGGCCTACATCAGGCAGGGAGCAGCAGAAGACACAGTCCCTGGTGGAGAGACTCCGAACTGCAAAGGACATTGAGGACATTTCTGTATCACACTCTCATCTCATTATCAGGAAGGCCTCCCACTCCAGACCCTCAGGACCAAGGAAAACATTCTCAGAAAGAACACTCCCTTCCCATCCTGTCTCGCCCTTTCCTCTAAAACTCCCTCACTCCCCCGCTCTGAGACCTGTTCTAAAGACAAATATATAACCTCATGATATTTTCTCATGACAGGATCCATGGTCTCTGCAAGGATTTTCAGTTTCCCACACAAGCCTTTCTGCTGCTCATGGTCACCCTTCCCATCAGAAAAGGGCCAGGCCCTACTCGGTACAACAGATCACAGTTTCCTTTCCTTCCTCAAGGTTCCACATGACCATTGCTTATCCTTCCCAGCAATGACACACCAGAAAACTCCATGGATGGTATCATCAACACCGTCTATGGCAGATGTTCTGCTGCTGACACCTCATCTTTTGCACTGCTTTTCTATGGGAATGCTATTTTCGAAGGTGATATTGGAACCTCTAAACAGCAGTGGCACTGATTTTGTGATCCCAGGGAAGAACCGATACTGTGGGGAGGACACTAACACATGCTACTGCCTGTGTACCAGGATGGTATTTAGGAATTGGTGGTGAAAAGCGGTTCTTTGATGTTGGGGGCGATTTGTTTGTTCATTACAGAAGGGAAGATTTCCACTTTTAAGGGCCTCTTAGAGTATTGATCACTGACGACACAATTGATGCAAATTTCGACAGAACAACAAAGAAGGACAGTGCACTTCACACTGTGTCTCTGGTCAGGAACACAAATCCTCAGGAACGCAGGCAACAGGAAAACAACAAATCAATTTCCCTTCCCAAACACATATATCGGGTCATCTCCCTGAAGATTTTCTACTTTATACACTCTTCTCCCTGAGTACTTTATACTACTACCCACAACACAATGATCCTTTTGATACAGGATCAAAGAAACATCATTGGAAATTTCTGACACAACTACATTATTTTCTAAATGAGTCTCAGAGTAGAAGGATAATAGACAAAAATTGCCCTTGAATATCCACTTTTCACCTTGTGTCATACCTTCACACATAACTACAATTGAAGAGTAGGGCAGTTTTCAATGAAAACACAAGTGAATACCAGCACAACCAAGAGTCAGCAAGGGCAGTGAGGTGGTACACAGTACCTGCGGGTCTGTCACCGCCACAGCCCGGCTGTCTTCAACTCCTTCACCCAGCTCGGTTGGAAATGCTACACATCAGCATCAGAACCCACTTCTTGTCTGCAAATCTCACACCTCTGGGCAGTGCTTGTCGCACGGGAGAGTAATTTAATTTTTGAGCAGAAGAACTCACATTCAGAGCCCAAACCCTCAGCTGCCTACAGTAACTGCTCGAAGAGGAATTACATTCTGCACCGGCCTCAGAAAGAGCCGGGGGCCGCGGAAAGGACACGGGGACAGAAGCGAAGGGGCCTTTGGCGTCTTTAAGTACCCGCTAAGCACCGAACGTCCCTAAGCCGTGGGAACTGAGCCCGGCTTCCAACAGCAACTACCCGGAGGGCGGATGAGAAGGAACAGAGAAATAAACGAGGGAAGCACCACTGACCGTGCCGAGGAGGGCGGAGGGCTCCGGCTGCGTGTCCTTGGGCGCGGCGCCGGGCGGCGGCGGAGGGAAGTTGGGGCTGAAAACCATGAGGTCGCTCTTGGCCGCGCCGTCCGCCACGCACAGGCTGCGGCTGTGGCGCTGCGAGTACGACCAGCTGCCCACTTCGCTGGCGCACACCAGCGTCGTGGGCCCGGGCCCCGAGAGCACGGCCGCCCGCGGCGCCCAGCGCGACGCCCCGTACAGCACCACGGCCAGCAGGAACAGGCTGGACACGGCGCAGATGGCCACCACCAGCCACACGTTGGTGGCCGCGCCGGCCGCCCCGGCACCCGCGTCCGCGCCCGGCGCCGCCCGCGACGACGACGACGGCGATCCCGCGGCCGCGGCCAGCGCCGCCTCGGCCGCCTCCACCAGCGACACGCTGAGCGTGGCCGTGGCCGAGCGCGCCGGCTCGCCGTGGTCGCGCACGACGATGAGCAGCCGGTGGCGAGGCCCGTCCGCCTCGTCCAGCGCCCGCGCCGTGCTCACCTCGCCGCTGTAGAGCCCGACGCGGAAGGGGCCCTTGCCCCGCGGCTCCCACAGCTCGTAGCGCAGCCACGCGTTGTAGCCCGAGTCGGCGTCCACGGCGCGGATCTTGGCCACCACCTGCCCCGCCGGCGCCCCCCACGCCGCCCACGCCCACAGCGTGTCCGACGCCGACACCGAGCCCCCCGCCGCCTGCGCCGCCCGCGCCGCCTCGGCCGCCGCGCCGCCCGCCTCCGGCGCCGAGCCCGCGGGCGGCAGCAGCGCCGGCGCGTTGTCGTTCTCGTCCAGCACGAAGAGCTGCACCGTGGCGTTGCCGCACAGCGGCGGCTCCCCCGCGTCCACCGCGCGCACCTCGAACTGCAGCACCTGCAGCTCCTCGTAGTCCAGCGGCTGCAGCGCCCACAGACGCCCGCTCTCCGCGTCCACCGACACGTAGCTCGACGCCGGCCGCCACCCGCCGCCCGCCGCCCCCGACCACGACGACCACGACGACGACGACGCGGCCGCCGCGCCGCCCTCCCACACCGAGTAGCTGACGCGCCCGTTGCCCGCCTCGTCCGGGTCCCGCGCCCACAGCCGCGCCAGCTCCGCGCCCGCCGCGTTGTTCTCCCGCGCCAGCACCGTGTACACGGCCTGCGCGAACGCCGGCGCGTTGTCGTTCACGTCCGACACCGGCACCCGCAGCCCGCGGCTGGCGCGCAGCGCCGGCGCCCCGCCGTCCTCCGCACGCACCTCCACCTCGTACTCCGACACCCGCTCCCGGTCCAGCGCCTCGCGCAGCACCAGCGAGTACGAGCCCGCGAACGTCGCCTCCAGACCGAACGGCGACGCCGGCCACACCCAGCACCGCACGCGCCCGTTCGCCCCCGAGTCCCGGTCCGACACGCTCAGCAGGGCCACCACCGTCCCCACCGCCGCGTCCTCCGACACCGGCACCGACAGCGACGTCACCCGCACCTCCGGCGCGTTGTCGTTCACGTCCAGCACCTCCAGCACCACCTTGCAGTGACCCGACAGCGGGGGCGTCCCCTTATCTGTCGCGTCCACTTGCAGGCGATAGAGATTATCTTCCTCAAAGTCTAAGTCACCCCTTAGACGGATCTCTCCGCTGTTTTTGTCAATTCTGAAAACATCTCTTCCACCCTGAGGTGACAGGATCTGAAGCGAATAAGAAATATTACCGTTTGCCCCCTCATCCAAATCCGTTGCATTTAGTCGAGTCACCAAAGTGCCGCGTTCTGCATTTTCGGGTAGCTGCACTTTATACACCGACTGGTTGAATTGGGGCGCGTTGTCGTTCACATCCAGCACCGAGATCACCATCTCCACTGTCCCTGTCAGAGACGGCCGGCCCCCGTCACTCGCCGTCAGCACCAACCGGTGAACGGGAATCGTCTCTCGGTCCAGCGGCTTCCTGAGCACCAGGAATACGGACTCACCGCCCTCCTCGGTTTTTTGCAAGTCCAGAGAGAAATGCTCGCTGTAGCTGAGTGTGTAGGAGAGCTGCGCGTTTGCTCCGATATCCGCATCTGATGCGCCCTCCAGCGGGATCTGAAACCCAGGAGGGGAGGTCTCCGATAAATTGAGGTTTTTTCGTGCGGCGGGGAAGATGGGGGCATTGTCGTTGATGTCGGTGACCTCCAGCTCCACATGGAAGACGCGCAGCGGCCGCTCCACCAGCACCTCCAGGCGCAGCGCGCACGGCGCGCTCTTGCCGCACAGCTCCTCCCGGTCCAGCCGCGAGCTCACCAGCAGCGCGCCGCTCGCCCCGCTCACCTCCACGCTCGCCCGCCGGCCCTGCGCCACCAGCCGCAGCCGCCGCGCCTCCGCCTCGCCCGCCTCCAGGCCCAGGTCCTGCGCCAGACGGCCCACCACCGTGCCGGCCTCGGCTTCCTCCGGCACCGAGTACCGCACCTGCCCGCCCGCCAGCGCCCAGGCCGCCTGCAGCACCAGCACCCGCAGCGCCGCACGACAACGCTCCCCCATCGCCGCCGCCGCCGCCGCCGCTCTCTCCGCCGCTGCTGCGGCCGCCGCTGTGTGTGCCGGGCCCGGCCCGGTCCCGCACGGCTCCCCGCCGCCGCCCGGACGCACCGGCTCTGCTGCCCGGCCCGCGCCGCCCCCCCGCGCTCACAGCCGGGCTCTCCGCCGCACCGGGGCGGAGCCGCCCACACGCCGTTCCCGAGCCTGCAGCGACACCGTGCGCTGCTCCGCCGCCTCACACGCTCACACACAGCGCCTCTGCCTCCGCCCCGCGATGGGTATGTTTTCTGCCGTGTCTTCTGTCGTGCTACTCTTTTTCCCCTTATATCTTCCTTTTTCTTTGAAAGTAGACCTTCATTTCTTCTTTTCTTTCTTCGCTGCCTTTTCATTTTTCTTGCATCCTGCGGTTCCTTCTTCACGGACATTTTTCCTTTCTCTTTCCTTTTTGTCTTTGTACTCTTTTCCTTTTCTTCCTTGACTGTCTTATTTTTTCCTCCTTTTTATGCCACTCTCCATTCTATCCGCTCCTTTCCCTTCTCTTTCCCGGCACCTGTATTCTTTAGCTGCACTGGAAACTCGTCAGTGTCCTCTGCCACCGCGGAGATCATTAAATGCGGAACCATCACCGCTAATTACAGAGTATCATTGCTGGAGAGCTGTGCTGCTCTTATCAAAGGTGTTAGGAACCAACTCCTCTCAATGTCTACAGATGTGGTCGGTGCGTCCTGGTCAGCTCTTTTATCCTCTGTTTTGTATTTCCATTCTGCCCTTCTTTCTACTTTCATTGTGGTTTGGAATGGTGTTGCTGGTTGGGTTCCGGTTTTTGGGAGTGGAGTAGTTTTTTAGTTATATTGTTTTCATTGTAGCGAGTTCAATATTTTCTTTACTACTTCGGCTACTACTGCTATTATTATGAATATTTTTACTATTAATACCGCACCTCCGGCACATTGTCGTTCACATCCAGCACCTCAAGCTCCACGCTGCAGTGACGGGAAAGTGGAGGAGCCCCTTTATCTCTTGCTTCGATCTCCAGGTCATATGACTGAATCTCCTCGAAATCCAGATGCCCGTTTGTCCACCACTTGTCCTTCGGTAAAACTTCCCATTTCTCTACCGTGCAATGATTTCTTCCATTGTTTCTGTTATTCCACTTTTTCTTTGTCCTTTTTCCTTTTTCATCTCCCTGTTTATCTTCTTCTTTTTCTTTGCTTTGTCTTTTCCCTGCTTATCTTCTTCTTTTTGTTTGCTTTTTTCTTTCTCTCCTAGCTGTGTGGTCTTTCCCTCTCCTTCTCTATCGCTGCCATCCTTGTATCTTCTAGAATTTTTCCACTTGAGGAAATGTTTTTAGAATACTTACTCCACCACGTCATGAAGCACAGACAGCCCCTTTAGCAAAAGGGCGCTCCCAGCTCTCATTCCTCATGACAGAGATTTGCCTTCTGGTTATGCTCCACAACGGTGCGCCTGCTGCTTCCTCTCCCTTCAGGATCAAAGCCACATTTGGATCCTTCAGTCAAGTCAACGACCCGATAAATAAATCGACAAAGCAATCACATCATAAAGAACACCTTTGTTACATCAGAGAAGAGCCCACACATTTAGATATCTAATACAAAAAAAGGCTCCAGACTCTAAATGACCCAAGGAAGTCTCTGTTTTGCAAAATCAAAAGCAGACTCCACTATGATAATCCTCCAAGAATGCAGAAAAAAAAGAAGCATGATGACAAAACATTCCTCATTTACCTCGATGAAGAACAATTCGGCCAGACAAATTTTTCACCTGCAGATCTATTAAAAAATTCACCACGGCATCACCACTGAAAGCATCCTCGGCATGCCCAACACATCTGCTCCTAGAAAAGCATTAAGGTCACCTCTCCATCTGTCTTTGCTGCCCACTTCTCACCCGGTGCCAGGGAGCAGCAGAAATGAACGAGAGCACACAATGGTGCTCCAAACCTACACGAATGTTAATTCAGGCAAAACTCGGTCGATCCAACATGAAGATACCACAGCTGGACAGGAACCAAAGTACAGCTTGTCTCACACAGAGCCTCTGCTGGTAGCAGTAACTCACCTGTAGCATCACTAGTTGCTTCTTCACAAAAACTAACCCCAGCACCAGGAGAATTTCTTTGAAAGGACACTGTCCCTTAATGCCAGCTAGAAGACCAGCACCAGGGAGATGACTGATGCAATGTCCCAAAAAAAGGATGCTAGAACTAAATAAATTTCAAAAAGTCTTCTGGTTGACCAACAAAATTTCGCATCAAAAAAAAGGGACTAAAGGCACGCATGGCAAGTCACTTGATAAGCTGTAATATCACAGGGAACAACACCAAGCAAGAATACTCAGAACTGCTGGAGGTCCTGAGAGGATCCCACAAAAGCAGCACTGCAGGGTGGGATGTTGGGGAAGATGAATCAGGGAAACATTATAAATATAATTGCTTAGCAAAAGATTCTGAAAATATGACACCTATAATCGAAATAGAAATGAAAGCTTACTTTGAGTTGTAGGGTACTGAGTCTTAATTACTATATAACCTGAAAACAATAGCATAGCTAGTTAAAGGAGAATCTCTTTTGATTGAACAATACCTTTCTGCTGGCTGATGGATCCAAAGGTCAATGTGGCAAAACAGAAGTCTAAAGAGTAGTTTTTAGAGTTTAAAAAATAATACAGTATGGTAATATAATAGCTCTTACAGGCTGTATGTAGATTCTATAGGATTTTGTGTCTTATATTGGTTACTCACTGTAAATTAGAAGATTCATCACAAAAGGAAATACAATGCATTGTAACAAAGACCTCGCTCTCTTAACTCTCTTACCTCTTGACTCTTACCTCTCCTCTTAACTCTTAACTCTTATCCTTCCTCATCCCCCTGTTCTCGCTCTCTCCTGCTCTCTTCCCCCTGCCCTTTGCTCTCTCGCTCCCTTCTCTCTCAGCTCTCACCCTGCTGTACTTTCTCCCTCTCTCTTTGGGACTTCAGCCCAGGCTGGTGGCTGAAGGCAAGGCCCTTTTACCCACGACCCTTGCAATAAAATCACATGTTCGAGAATATACAGGTCAGCAGAATTCCTTGTCCCAGCCGTCCGCAGATTTGCCTACAGTGGATGTTTTCTCAAGGCTTTCTATTGGCATCATCTCTCACTCTAAGGCATGGGAAATGAGATCTCCACAGCTAGCCAGACATTCTCCACAAGTTCCTCCACAAGCACATACATTGTGTTCCATACAGCAACTCCATTTTCCTGGGACAACAATACTCCTTCTTAAATTCACCCTCCCCATCACACAGGCCCAGCCCCTATTTAGTGCCACACGCAGGATCACTGCCAAAATATCCAACATTGCTCAACCTCAGAAACATGCTCTGTCTGTAAACCCACTCTGCATGTGATCTGGGCCCTTGTGCTTCCTCATCTTCTTTCATGATCACCACAAATGATATACAGTCTAAAATTATCTGACAGGCTTTTCCCAGCTACATGACCTTCACCATGAATGCTTTCCTCCTTTTCAGCAAGTGTAGGCAAAAATGCCAAAGAACTGGACGTATAGCTCATAAATATTTAGTGCCACATGCAGGATCACTGCCAAAATATACAACATTGCTCAAACTCAGCAAAATACTCTGTCCTTACACCCCACTCTGCATACGATCCAGATACTTGTGCTTCCTAATCTTCCTTCATTATCAACAAAAACGACATATGGAATGTGTAAAACCCACACAGCATCTGGCAGGCTCTTCCCAGATACATGACCTTCAGCAGTAACTCTTTCCTCATTTTCAACAAGAGTAGGCAAAAATGCCAAAGAACTGTATGTTACAGTTCATAAAATTCTGTGATTTGAGCTGTGGCAGTTCTGATCCCAGTCTACACAAATTTGTTTCTTCAAGAGAAACTTGGAAAGTAACAAAGCACAGGACCACTCACAGTGTCAACCAAGTGGGATAACGTGTACCACATGAACAGGGATAATCAGGCAGGTTTCAGGGTCTTCCTGCAAATATCAGAACCATCCACATGTGACATCAGGACACACCATCTCTACTGAGACCAATTGTGCAGTGCACAAGTAAAGGAAGTTGAGCACATAAAGATTAAAATCCTTGTAAACCCCACCTGAGGAGGAGCAAGGAACCATCACAGCAAAATCTACATCTGTGGGAACTACTGTGGAAGCACACAACTACACGAGGACAGCAAGTTTAGGTGTTCCCCTCCCACAACACCATGAACCTGAACAAGTTGTTCCATCAGACAACACTCAGCAGTCTCCATCTCACCACCTCTTACCAACACAGGGCCTACATCAGGCTGGGAGCAGCAGAAGACACAGTCCCTGGTGGAGAGACTCCGAACTGCAAAGGACATTGAGGACATTTCTGTATCACACTCTCACCTCATTATCAGGAAGGCCTCCCACTCCAGACCCTCAGGACCAAGGAAAGCATCCTCAGCAAGAACACACCCTTCCCATCCTGTCTCGCCCTTTCCTCTAAAACTCCCTCACTCCCCCGCTCTGAGACCTGTTCTAAAGACAAATATATAACCTCATGATATTTTCTTATGACAAGATCCATGGTCTCTGCAAGGATTTATCAGTTTCCCACACAAGCCTTTCTGCCACTCATGGTCACCCTTCCCATCATAAAAGGGCCAGGCCCTACTCAGTACAACAGATCACAGTTTCCTTTCCTTCCACAAGGTTCAACATGACCATTGCTTATCCTTGCCAGCAATGACGCACCAGAAAACTCCACGGATGGTATCATCAGCACTGTCTATGGCAGATGTTCTGCTTCTGACACCTCATCTTTTGCACGGCTTCTCTATTGGAATACTGTTTTCGAAGGTGATATTGGAACCTCTAAACAGCAGTGGCACTGATTTTGTGCTCCCAGGGAAGAACCAATACTGTGGGGAGGACACTAACACATGATACTGCCTGTGTACCAGGATGTTATTTAAGAATTCGTGGGGAATGGTGATTCTTTGATTTTGGGGGCAATTTGTTTGTTTGTTCATTACAGAAGGGAAGATTTCCACTTTTAAAGCCCTCTTAGAGTCTTGATCATTGACGTTACAACTGATACAAATTTTGAGAGAACATTAAAGGACAGTGCACTTCACACTGTGTCTCTGGTCATGAATATAAATCCAAAGGAATGCAGGCAGCAGGAAAACAACAAAACAATTTCACTCTTCAAACACACACCTTGGGTCGTCTCCCTGAATACTTTATACACTCTTCTCCCTGAGTACTTTATACTACTACCCACAACAACATGATACTTACAAAAGGATGAAAGGAACATCATCGGAAATTTTTGCCACAGCTACATTATTTTCTAAATAAGTCTCAGAAAAGAATGACAATAGGGAATTATTGTCCTTGAATTCCCACATTTCACATTGCATCAGACCTTCACACATGACAATAATAAAAGGAGAGAAGGGCAGTTTTCAATGAAAATACAAATGAATACCAGCACAACCAACACTCAGCAGGGGCAGTGAGGTGGTACACAGTGCCTGCGGGCCTGTCACCGCCACAGCCCGGCTGTCTTCAACTCCTTCACCCAGCTCGGGTGGAAATGCTACACACCAGCATCAGAACCCCCTTCTTGTCTGCAAATCTCACACCTCCGGGCACTGCTTGTCGCACGGGACACTAATTTAATTTTTGAGCAGAACAACTCACATTCAGAGCCCAAACCCTCAGCTGCCTACAGTAACTGCTCGAAAGGGAATTACATTCTGCACCGGCCTCAGAAAGAGCCGGGGCCCGCGGAAAGGACACGGGGACAGATGCGAAGGGGCTTTTGGCGTCCTTAAGCACCCGCTAAGTACCGAACGTCCCTAAGCCGTGGGAACTGAGCCCGGCTTCCAACAGCAACTACCCGGAGGGCGGATGAGAAGGAACAGAGAAATGAACGAGGGAAGCATCACTGACCGTGCCGAGGAGGGCGGAGGGCTCCGGCTGCGTGTCCTTGGGCGCGGCGCCGGGCGGCGGCGGAGGGAAGTTGGGGCTGAAAACCATGAGGTCGCTCTTGGCCGCGCCGTCCGCCACGCACAGGCTGCGGCTGTGGCGCTGCGAGTACGACCAGCTGCCCACTTCGCTGGCGCACACCAGCGTCGTGGGCCCGGGCCCCGAGAGCACGGCCGCCCGCGGCGCCCAGCGCGACGCCCCGTACAGCACCACGGCCAGCAGGAACAGGCTGGACACGGCGCAGATGGCCACCACCAGCCACACGTTGGTGGCCGCGCCGGCCGCCCCGGCACCCGCGTCCGCGCCCGGCGCCGCCCGCGACGACGACGACGATCCCGCGGCCGCGGCCAGCGCCGCCTCGGCCGCCTCCACCAGCGACACGCTGAGCGTGGCCGTGGCCGAGCGCGCCGGCTCGCCGTGGTCGCGCACGACGATGAGCAGCCGGTGGCGAGGCCCGTCCGCCTCGTCCAGCGCCCGCGCCGTGCTCACCTCGCCGCTGTAGAGCCCGACGCGGAAGGGGCCCTTGCCCCGCGGCTCCCACAGCTCGTAGCGCAGCCACGCGTTGTAGCCCGAGTCGGCGTCCACGGCGCGGATCTTGGCCACCACCTGCCCCGCCGGCGCCCCCCACGCCGCCCACGCCCACAGCGTGTCCGACGCCGACACCGAGCCCCCCGCCGCCTGCGCCGCCCGCGCCGCCTCGGCCGCCGCGCCGCCCGCCTCCGGCGCCGAGCCCGCGGGCGGCAGCAGCGCCGGCGCGTTGTCGTTCTCGTCCAGCACGAAGAGCTGCACCGTGGCGTTGCCGCACAGCGGCGGCTCCCCCGCGTCCACCGCGCGCACCTCGAACTGCAGCACTTGCAGCTCCTCGTAGTCCAGCGGCTGCAGCGCCCACAGACGCCCGCTCTCCGCGTCCACCGACACGTAGCTCGACGCCGGCCGCCACCCGCCGCCCGCCGCCCCCGACCACGACGACCACGACGACGACGACGCGGCCGCCGCGCCGCCCTCCCACACCGAGTAGCTGACGCGCCCGTTGCCCGCCTCGTCCGGGTCCCGCGCCCACAGCCGCGCCAGCTCCGCGCCCGCCGCGTTGTTCTCCCGCGCCAGCACCGTGTACACGGCCTGCGCGAACGCCGGCGCGTTGTCGTTCACGTCCGACACCGGCACCCGCAGCCCGCGGCTGGCGCGCAGCGCCGGCGCCCCGCCGTCCTCCGCACGCACCTCCACCTCGTACTCCGACACCCGCTCCCGGTCCAGCGCCTCGCGCAGCACCAGCGAGTACGAGCCCGCGAACGTCGCCTCCAGACCGAACGGCGACGCCGGCCACACCCAGCACCGCACGCGCCCGTTCGCCCCCGAGTCCCGGTCCGACACGCTCAGCAGGGCCACCACCGTCCCCACCGCCGCGTCCTCCGACACCGGCACCGACAGCGACGTCACCCGCACCTCCGGCGCGTTGTCGTTCACGTCCAGCACCTCCAGCACCACCTTGCAGTGACCCGACAGCGGGGGCGTCCCCTTATCTGTCGCGTCCACTTGCAGGCGATAGAGACTATCTTCCTCAAAGTCTAAGTCACCCCTTAGACGGATCTCTCCGCTGTTTTTGTCAATTCTGAAAACATCCCTTCCACCCTGAGGGGACAGGATCTGAAGCGAATAAGAAATATTACCGTTTGCCCCCTCATCCAAATCCGTTGCATTTAGTCTAGTCACCAAAGTGCCGCGTTCTGCATTTTCGGGCAACTGCACTCTATACACCGACTGGTTGAACTGGGGCGCGTTGTCATTCACATCCACCACCGAGATCACCAGCTCCATTGTCCCTGTCAGAGACGGCCGGCCCCCGTCACTCGCCGTCAGCACCAACCGGTGAACGGGAATCGTCTCGCGGTCCAGCGGCTTCCTGAGCACCAGGAATAAGGACTCACCATCTTCCTCGGTTTTTTGCAAGTCCAGAGAGAAATGCTCGCTGTAGCTCAGTGTGTAGGAGAGCTGCGCGTTCGCTCCGATATCCGCATCCGAAGCACCCTCCAGCGGGATCTGAAACCCAGGAGGGGAGTTCTCCGATAAACTGAGGTTTTTTCGGGCGGCGGGGAAGATGGGGGCATTGTCGTTGATGTCGGTGACCTCCAGCTCCACATGGAAGACGCGCAGCGGCCGCTCCACCAGCACCTCCAGGCGCAGCGCGCACGGCGCGCTCTTGCCGCACAGCTCCTCCCGGTCCAGCCGCGAGCTCACCAGCAGCGCGCCGCTCGCCCCGCTCACCTCCACGCTCGCCCGCCGGCCCTGCGCCACCAGCCGCAGCCGCCGCGCCTCCGCCTCGCCCGCCTCCAGGCCCAGGTCCTGCGCCAGACGGCCCACCACCGTGCCGGCCTCGGCTTCCTCCGGCACCGAGTACCGCACCTGCCCGCCCGCCAGCGCCCAGGCCGCCTGCAGCACCAGCACCCGCAGCGCCGCACGACAACGCTCCCCCATCGCCGCCGCCGCTCTCTCCGCCGCTGCTGCGGCCGCCGCTGTGTGTGCCGGGCCCGGCCCGGTCCCGCACGGCTCCCCGCCGCCGCCCGGACGCACCGGCTCTGCTGCCCGGCCCGCGCCGCCCCCCCGCGCTCACAGCCGGGCTCTCCGCCGCACCGGGGCGGAGCCGCCCACACGCCGTTCCCGAGCCTGCAGCGACACCGTGCGCTGCTCCGCCGCCTCACACGCTCACACACAGCGCCTCTGCCTCCGCTCCATCACGGCCGTGCCTTGTGCGCTCTGTCCCTCTGAGCTCTTCTTATTGTTCTTACCTCCTTTCCTTTATCGCCTCCTTTCTGCTTGCATAGGTTAATTTCTTTCCCTCCTCTTCTCCGTCCTTTCTTCTTTCCTTTTTTTTCTCTGCCTTCTTTCGCTTTTTCTTTCCCTTCTTTTACCTTCTCTTCCCATAGTAGTTTTCCCATTCCTTCCTGTTGTTGTGCATCCTGATCGCCATCCTTTTCATTTATTACCCTGCGGTTTCTTAAAGTCATTTTCCTTTCCAGTCTTTGCTGCTGTTTTCCCGCGCCGGAAATTCGCCAGTTGCCTTCTGCGTTGCTGTGGAGGCCATCAAAGTCGGAGCTCTCCGCTCTTAATTACGGTATGTTAATACTCGTTATGCTATATCACAATAGTTATGATATATCAGCGTGAATTACGGTATATCAGCTCTCATTATGCTCTATCAGCGCTAACTAAGCTATATCAACGCTAACTACGGTATCAGAGCTGGGGTGTGGTGCTCGAACCGGGAAAAGGCTGTTAGGCTCCAACTCTACTCAGCGTCTAAACATAAGGTCGGTGCCTGTTGACGAGGTTATCTTCCTTTTTTTCTCTTCAGTTGTCTTCTCTCTTTGTTACCTCCCGGCTCCCTTTCTGTCTTACTTTGGACTTCTGTAGTCGCCTTCATTGATATATCCTTTTCTCCTTCATTTTCTTCTGCTATTCTTATTCTTCTTTTTTTTCCTCGCTTTCCTTTCTGTTTTCTGGTTCTCTTTTCTATGTCTTATTCATGTTCTTAACTGTCTTTATTTTTTTTACGTCCTCCTTCTCATTTGCTTTCCTTATCCCTTATGTCCTTCTATTTCCTTTACAAATATTCCTTCCAAATGTTTATATAATACTCTCAGTGAACTTGTCCTTCGGTAAAACTTCCCATTTCTCTACCGTGCAATGATTTCTTCCATTGTTTCTGTTATTCCACTTTTTCTTTGTCCTTTTTCCTTTTTCATCTCCCTGTTTATCTTCTTCTTTTTCTTTGCTTTGTCTTTTCCTTGCTTATCTTCTTCTTTTTGTTTGCTTTTTTCTTTCTCTCTAAGCTGTGTGGTCTTTTCCTCTCCTTCTCTATCGCTGCCATCCTTGTATCTTCTAGAATTTTTCCACTTGAGGAAATGTTTTTAGAATACTTACTCCACCACGTCATGAAGCACAGACAGCCCCTTTAGCAAAAGGGCGCTCCCAGCTCTCATTCCTCATGACAGAGATTTGCCTTCTGGTTATGCTCCACAACGGTGCGCCTGCCGCTTCCTCTCCCTTCAGGATCAAAGCCACATTTGGACCCTTCAGTCATCTCAACGACCCGAGAAATAAATCGACAAAGCAATCACATCATAAAGAACATCTTTGTTACATCAGAGAAGAGCCCACCCATTCAGACATAATACAAAAAATGTTCCAGAGTCTAAGTGACCCAAAGGGAGTCTTTCCTTTGCAAAATCAATCCCATCAGAGTCTAGCAAGATAATGCTCCAAGAATGCTGAAAAAAAAAAAAAAAAAAAAAAAATCAATATGCCAACACATTCGCCATTTACGTCGATGAAGAACAATTTTGCCTGACTCACTATTCACCTGCAGAGCTATTAAAAAATTCACCACGGCATTGTCACGGAAAGCATCCTCGGCATTCCCAACACATCTCCTCCTAGAAAAGCATTAAGGTCACCTCTCCATCTGTCTTTGCTGCCCACTTCTCACCCGGTGCCAGGGAGCAGCAGAAATGAATGAGAGCACAAAATGGTGCCCCAAACCTACAGGAATTTTAATTCAGGCAAAACTCGGTAGATCAAACAAGAAGATACCACAGCGGGACAGGAACCAAAGTACACCTTGTGTCACACAGAGCCTCTGCTGGTAGCACTAACTCACCTGTAGCATCACTGGTTGCTTCTTCAGAAAAAAGGAACTCCAGCACCAGGAGTATTTCTTTGAAAGGACACTGTCCCTTAAAGCCAGCTGGAAGACCAACACCAGGGAGATGACTGATGCAATGTCCCAGAAAAGGATGGCAGAACCATATAAAGTTCAAAAAGTCTTCTGTTTGACCAAGAAAATTCCACATCAATGGCAAGGGACTAAAGGCACGCATGGCAAGTCACTTGATAAGCTGTTATATCACAGGGAACAACACCAAGCAAGAATACTCAGAACTGCTGGAGGTCCTGAGAGGATCCCACAAAAGCAGCCCTGCAGGCTGGGATGTTAGGGAAGATGAATCAGGGAAACCTTATAAATATAATTGCTTAGCAAAAGATTCTGAAAATACGACACCTATAATCGAAATAGAAATGAAAGCTTACTTTGAGTTGTAGGGTACTGAGTCTTAGTTACTATATAACCTGAAAACAATAGCCTGGATACCCGAATGAGAATCTCTTTTGATTGAACAATACCTTTCTGCTGGCTGAGGGATCCAAAGGTCAATGTGGCAAAACAGAAGTCTAAAGAGTATTTTCCAGAGTTTAAAATATAACACAGTATGGTAATATAGTAGCTCTTATAGGCTGTATGTAGATTTTATAGGATTTTGTGTCTTATATCGGTTAGTCACTGTAAATTAGAATATTCATCACAAAAGGAAATACAATGCATTGTAACAAAGACCTCGCTCTCTTAACTCTTACCTCTCCTCTTAACCCTTAGCTCTTACCCTTCCTCATCCCCCTGTTCTCGCTCTCTCCTGCTCTCTTCCCCCTGCCCTTTGCTCTCTCGCTCCCTTCTCTCTCAGCTCTCACCCTGCTGTTCTTTCTCCCTCTCTCTTTGGGACTTCAGCCCAGGCTGGTGGCTGAAGGCAAGGCCCTTTTACCCACGACCCTTGCAATAAAATCACATGTTCGAGAATATACAGGTCAGCAGAATTCCTTGTCCCAGCCGTCCGCAGATTTGCCTACAGTGGATGTTTTCTCAAGGCTTTCTATTGGCATCATCTCTCACTCTAAGGCATGGGAAATGAGATCTCCACAGCTAACCAGACATTCTCTACAAGTTCCTCCACAAGCACATACATTGTGTTCCACTCAGCAGCTCCATTTTCTTGGGAAAACAATCCTCCTTCTCAAATTCACCCTCCCCATCACACAGGCCCAGCCCCTATTTAGTGCCACACGCAGGATCACTGCCAAAATATCCAACATTGCTCAACCTCAGAAACATGCTCTGTCTGTAAACCCACTCTGCATAAGATCTGGGCCCTTGTGCTTCCTCATCTTCTTTCATGATCACCACAAATCATATACAGTCTAAAATAATCTGACAGGCTTTTCCCAGCTACATGACCTTCACCATGAATGCTTTCCTCCTTTTCAGCAAGTGTAGGCAAAAATGCCAAAGAACTGGACGTATAGCTCATAAATATTTAGTGCCACATGCAGGATCACTGCCAAAATATACAACATTGCTCAAACTCAGCAAAATACTCTGTCCTTACACCCCACTGTGCATACGATCCAGATCCTTGTGCTTCCTAATCTTCCTTCATTATCAACAAAAACGACATATGGAATGTGTAAAACCCACACAGCATCTGGCAGGCCCTTCCCAGACACATGACCTTCAGCAGTAATGCTTTCCTCATTTTCAACAAGAGTAGGCAAAAATGCCAAAGAACTGTATGTTACAGTTCATAAAATTCTGTGATTTGAGCTGTGGCAGTTCTGATCCCAGTCTACACAAATTTGTTTCTTCAAGAGAAACTTGGAAAGTAACAAAGCACAGGACCACTCACAGTGTCAACCAAGTGGGACAACTTGTACCACATGAACAGGGATAATCAGGCAGGTTTCAGGGTCTTCCTGCAATTATCAGAACCATCCACATGTGACATCAGGACACACCATCTCTACTGAGACCAATTGTGCAGTGCACAAGTAAAGGAAGTTGAGCACATAAAGATTAAAATCCTTGTAAACCCCACCTGAGGAGGAGCAAGGAACCATCACAGCAAAATCTACAGCTGTGGGAACTACTGTGGAAGCCCACAACTACACGAGGACAGCAAGTTTAGGTGTTCCCCTCCCACAACACCATGAACCTGAACAAGTTGTTCCATCAGACAACACCCAGCACTCTCCATCTCACCACCTCTTACCAACACAGGGCCTACATCAGGCAGGGAGCAGCAGAAGACACAGTCCCTGGTGGAGAGACTCCGAACTGCAAAGGACATTGAGGACATTCCTGTATCACACTCTCATCTCATTATCAGGAAGGCCTCCCACTCCAGACCCTTAGCACCAAAGAAAGTATCCTCAGCAAGAACACTCCCTTCCCATCCTGTCTCACCCTTTCCTCTAAAACTCCTTCCCTCCCCTACTCTGAGACCTGTTCTAAAGACAAATATATAATCTCATGATATTTTCTTATGACAAGATCCAAGGTCTCTCCAAGGATTTTCAGTTTCCCACACAAGCCTTTCTGCCACTCATGGTCACCCTTCCCATCATAAAAGGGCCAGGCCCTACTCAGTACAACAGATCACAGTTTCCTTTCCTTCCACAAGGTTCCACATGACCATTGCTTATCCTTGCCAGCAATGACACACCAGAAAAATCCACAAATGGTATCATCAACACCGTCTATGGCAGATGTTCTGCTTCTGACACCTCATCTTTTGCACGGCTTCTCTATTGGAATATTGTTTTCGAAGGTGATATTGGAACCTCTAAACAGCAGTGGCACTAATTTTGTGCTCCCAGGGAAGAACCAATACTGTGGGGAGGACACTAACACATGATACTGCCTGTGTACCAGGATGTTATTTAAGAATTCGTGGGGAATGGTGATTCTTTAATGTTGGGGGCAATTTGTTTGTTTGTTCATTACAGAAGGGAAGATTTCCACTTTTAAAGCCCTCTTAGAGTCTTGATCATTGACGTTACAACTGATACAAATTTTGAGAGAACATTAAAGGACAGTGCACTTCACACTGTGTCTCTGGTCATGAATATAAATCCAAAGGAACGCAGGCAGCAGGAAAACAACAAAACAATTTCCCTCTTCAAACACACACCTTGGGTCGTCTCCCTGAATACTTTATACACTCTTCTCCCTGAGTACTTTATACTACTACCCACAACAACATGATACTTACAAAAGGATCAAAGGAACATCATCGGAAATTTTTGCCACAGCTACATTATTTTCTAAGTGAGTCTCAGAAAAGAATGACAATAGGGAATTATTGTCCTTGAATTCCCACATTTCACATTGCATCAGACCTTCACACATGACAATAATAAAAGGAGAGAAGGGCAGTTTTCAATGAAAAGACAAATGAATACCAGCACAACCAACACTCAGCAGGGGCAGTGAGGTGGTACACAGTGCCTGCGGGTCTGTCACCGCCACAGCCCGGCTGTCTTCAACTCCTTCACCCAGCTCGGTTGGAAATGCTACACACCAGCATCAGAACCCCCTTCTTGTCTGCAAATCTCACACCTCCGGGCACTGCTTGTAGCATGGGACAGTAATTTAACTCTAGAGCAGAACAACTCACATTCAGAGCCCAAACCCTCAGCTGCCTACAGTAACTGTTCGAAGGAGATGTCATATTTACATTCTGGACCATCCTCAAAAAGAGCCGGGGGCCGCGGAAAGGACACGGGGACAGATGCGAAGGGGCCTTTGGCGTCTTTAAGCACTCGCTAAGTACCGAACGTCCCTAAGCCGTGGGAACTGAGCCCGGCTTACAACAGCAACTACCCGGAGGGCAGATGAGAAGGAACAGAGAAATGAACGAGGGAAGCACCACTGACCGTGCCGAGGAGGGCGGAGGGCTCCGGCTGCGTGTCCTTGGGCGCGGCGCCGGGCGGCGGCGGAGGGAAGTTGGGGCTGAAAACCATGAGGTCGCTCTTGGCCGCGCCGTCCGCCACGCACAGGCTGCGGCTGTGGCGCTGCGAGTACGACCAGCTGCCCACTTCGCTGGCGCACACCAGCGTCGTGGGCCCGGGCCCCGAGAGCACGGCCGCCCGCGGCGCCCAGCGCGACGCCCCGTACAGCACCACGGCCAGCAGGAACAGGCTGGACACGGCGCAGATGGCCACCACCAGCCACACGTTGGTGGCCGCGCCGGCCGCCCCGGCACCCGCGTCCGCGCCCGGCGCCGCCCGCGACGACGACGACGGCGATCCCGCGGCCGCGGCCAGCGCCGCCTCCACCAGCGACACGCTGAGCGTGGCCGTGGCCGAGCGCGCCGGCTCGCCGTGGTCGCGCACGACGATGAGCAGCCGGTGGCGAGGCCCGTCCGCCTCGTCCAGCGCCCGCGCCGTGCTCACCTCGCCGCTGTAGAGCCCGACGCGGAAGGGGCCCTTGCCCCGCGGCTCCCACAGCTCGTAGCGCAGCCACGCGTTGTAGCCCGAGTCGGCGTCCACGGCGCGGATCTTGGCCACCACCTGCCCCGCCGGCGCCCCCCACGCCGCCCACGCCCACAGCGTGTCCGACGCCGACACCGAGCCCCCCGCCGCCTGCGCCGCCCGCGCCGCCTCGGCCGCCGCGCCGCCCGCCTCCGGCGCCGAGCCCGCGGGCGGCAGCAGCGCCGGCGCGTTGTCGTTCTCGTCCAGCACGAAGAGCTGCACCGTGGCGTTGCCGCACAGCGGCGGCTCCCCCGCGTCCACCGCGCGCACCTCGAACTGCAGCACCTGCAGCTCCTCGTAGTCCAGCGGCTGCAGCGCCCACAGACGCCCGCTCTCCGCGTCCACCGACACGTAGCTCGACGCCGGCCGCCACCCGCCGCCCGCCGCCCCCGACCACGACGACCACGACGACGACGACGCGGCCGCCGCGCCGCCCTCCCACACCGAGTAGCTGACGCGCCCGTTGCCCGCCTCGTCCGGGTCCCGCGCCCACAGCCGCGCCAGCTCCGCGCCCGCCGCGTTGTTCTCCCGCGCCAGCACCGTGTACACGGCCTGCGCGAACGCCGGCGCGTTGTCGTTCACGTCCGACACCGGCACCCGCAGCCCGCGGCTGGCGCGCAGCGCCGGCGCCCCGCCGTCCTCCGCACGCACCTCCACCTCGTACTCCGACACCCGCTCCCGGTCCAGCGCCTCGCGCAGCACCAGCGAGTACGAGCCCGCGAACGTCGCCTCCAGACCGAACGGCGACGCCGGCCACACCCAGCACCGCACGCGCCCGTTCGCCCCCGAGTCCCGGTCCGACACGCTCAGCAGGGCCACCACCGTCCCCACCGCCGCGTCCTCCGACACCGGCACCGACAGCGACGTCACCCGCACCTCCGGCGCGTTGTCGTTCACGTCCAGCACCTGCAATTCCACGCTGCAATGACCTGACAGTGGGGGCGTCCCGTGGTCTCTCGCCTCAATACGAAAATCAAATATACTGACTTCTTCGAAGTCGAGAGCTCCCGTGAGGTGAATCTCCCCCGTCTCCGGATTAACGGAAATCACATCTCTTCCACTCGGGGGAACGAAACTTGTTGCAGCAAAAGTAATTTCACTGTTAATTCCCTCGTCCGCATCCGTGGCATTCACCCGCCCCACGAGCGTCCCCACGGTAGCATTTTCAGGCAGTTGCACTTTATACACCGACTGGTTGAATTGGGGCGCGTTGTCGTTCACATCCACCACCAAGATCACCAGCTCCATTGTCCCTGTCAGAGACGGCCGGCCCCCGTCACTCGCCGTCAGCACCAACCGGTGAACGGGAATCGTCTCGCGGTCCAGAGATTTCGTTAAAACAAGTTCGGGTACAAGATTTCGCTCATTCGACTTTTGTAAATCCAGAGAGAAATACTCGCTGGGGCTGAGTGTGTAGGAGAGCTGCGCGTTCGATCCGATATCCGCATCCGAAGCACCCTCCAGCGGGAAACGAGACCCCGGCAGAGTGGTGAATTCCGCGATGCTGAGGTTTTTTCGGGCGGCGGGGAAGATGGGGGCATTGTCGTTGATGTCGGTGACCTCCAGCTCCACATGGAAGACGCGCAGCGGCCGCTCCACCAGCACCTCCAGGCGCAGCGCGCACGGCGCGCTCTTGCCGCACAGCTCCTCCCGGTCCAGCCGCGAGCTCACCAGCAGCGCGCCGCTCGCCCCGCTCACCTCCACGCTCGCCCGCCGGCCCTGCGCCACCAGCCGCAGCCGCCGCGCCTCCGCCTCGCCCGCCTCCAGGCCCAGGTCCTGCGCCAGACGGCCCACCACCGTGCCGGCCTCGGCTTCCTCCGGCACCGAGTACCGCACCTGCCCGCCCGCCAGCGCCCAGGCCGCCTGCAGCACCAGCACCCGCAGCGCCGCACGACAACGCTCCCCCATCGCCGCCGCCGCCGCCGCCGCTCTCTCCGCCGCTGCTGCGGCCGCCGCTGTGTGTGCCGGGCCCGGCCCGGTCCCGCACGGCTCCCCGCCGCCGCCCGGACGCACCGGCTCTGCTGCCCGGCCCGCGCCGCCCCCCCGCGCTCACAGCCGGGCTCTCCGCCGCACCGGGGCGGAGCCGCCCACACGCCGTTCCCGAGCCTGCAGCGACACCGTGCGCTGCTCCGCCGCCTCACACGCTCACACACAGCGCCTCTGCCTCCGCCCCGCGATGGGTATGTTTTCTGCCGTGTCTTCTGTCGTGCTACTCTTTTTCCCCTTATATCTTCCTTTTTCTTTGAAAGTAGACCTTCATTTCTTCTTTTCTTTCTTCCCTGCCTTTTCCTTTTTCTTGCATCCTGCGGTTCCTTCTTTACGGACATTTTTCCTTTCTCTTTCCTTTTTTTCTTTGTACTCTTTTCCGTTTCTTTCTTGACTGTCTTTTTTTCCTCCTTTTTATGCCACTCTCCATTCTATCCGCTCCTTTCCCTTCTCTTTCCACCCACCTGTATTCTTTAGCTGCACTGGAAACTCGTCAGTGTCCTCTGCCACCGCGGAGATCATTAAATGCGGAACCATCACCGCTAATAACAGAATATCGTTGCTGGAGAGCTGTGCTGCTCTTATCAAAGGGGTTAGGAACCAACTCCTCTCAATGTCTACAGATGTGGCCGGTGCGTCCTGGTCAGCTCTTTTATCCTCTGTTTTGTATTTCCATTCTGCCCTTCTTTCTACTTTCATTGTGGTTTGGAATGGTGTTGCTGGTTGGGCTCCGGTTTTTGGGAGGGGAGTAGTTTTTTAGTTATGTTGTTTTCATTGTAGCGAGTTCAATATTTTCTTTACTACTTCGGCTACTACTGCTATTATTATGAATATTTTTACTATTAATACCGCACCTCCGGCGCATTTTCGTTCACATCCAGCACCTCAAGCTCCACGCTGCAGGAAAGTGGAGGAGCCCCTTTATCCCTTGCTTCGATCTCCAGGTCATATGACTGAATCTCCTCGAAATCCAGATGCCCGTTTGTCCACCACTTGTCCTTCGGTAAAACTTCCCATTTCTCTACCGTGCAATGATTTCTTCCACTGTTTCTGTTATTCCACTTTTTCTTTGTCCTTTTTCCTTTTTCATCTCCCTGTTTATCTTCTTCTTTTTCGTTGCTTTGTCTTTTCCCTGCTTATCTTCTTCTTTTTGTTTGCTTTTTTCTTTCTCTCTAAGCTGTGTGGTCTTTCCCTCTCCTTCTCTACCGCTGCCATCCTTGTATCTTCTAGAATTTTTCCACTTGAGGAAATGTTTTTAGAATACTTACTCCACCACGTCATGAAGCACAGACAGGCCCTTTAGCAAAAGGGCGCTCCCAGCTCTCATTCCTCATGACAGAGATTTGCCTTCTGGTTATGCTCCACAACGGTGCGCCTGCTGCTTCCTCTCCCTTCAGGATCAAAGCCACATTTGGACCCTTCAGTCATCTCAACGACCCGATAAATAAATCGACAAAGCAATCACATCATAAAGAACAGCTTTGTTACATCAGAGAAGAGCCCACCCATTCAGACACCTAATACAAAAAATGCTCCAGAGTCTAAAGTGACCCAAGGGAGTCTCTGTTTTGCAAAATGAAATCCAGCAGACTCCAGCATGAAAAGCCTCCAAGAATGCTGGAAAAAAAGAAGCATGATGACAAAACATTCCTCATTTACCTCGATGAAGAACAATTCGGCCAGACAAATTTTTCACCTGCAGATCTATTAAAAAATTCACCACGGCATCACCACTGAAAGCATCCTCGGCATGCCCAACACATCTGCTCCTAGAAAAGCATTGAGGTCACCTCTCCATCTGTCTTTGCTGCCCACTTCTCACCCGGTGCCAGGGAGCAGCAGAAATGAATGAGAGCACACAATGGTGCTCCAAACCTACACGAATGTTAATTCAGGCAAAACTTGGTCGATCCAACATGAAGATACCACAGCTGGACAGGAACCAAAGTACACCTTGTGTCACACAGAGCCTCTGCTGGTAGCACTAACTCACCTGTAGCATCACTAGTTGCTTCTTCACAAAAACTAACCCCAGCACCAGGAGAATTTCTTTGAAAGGACACTGTCCCTTAAAGCCAGCTAGAAGACCAGCACCAGGGAGATGACTGATGCAATGTCCAAAAAAAGGCTGCTAGAACTAAATAAAGTTCAAAAAGTCTTCTGGATGACCAAGAAAAATCCACATCAATGGCAAGGGACTAAAGGCACACATGGCAAGTCACTTGATAAGCTGTAATATCACAGGGAACAACACCAAGCAAGAATACTAAGAACTCCTGGAGGTCCTGAGAGGATCCCACAAAAGCAGCACTGCAGGGTGGGATGTTGGGGAAGATGAATCAGGGAAACATTATAAATATAATTGCTTAGCAAAAGATTCTGAAAATATGAAACCTATAATCGAAATAGAAATGAAAGCTTACTTTGAGTTGTAGGGTACTGAGTCTTAATTACTATATAACCTGAAAACAATAGCATACCTAGTTGAAGGAGAATCTCTTTTGATTGAACAATACCTTTCTGCTGGCTGAGGGATCCAAAGGTCAATGTGGCAAAACAGAAGTCTAAAGAGTAGTTTTTAGAGTTTAAAAAATAATACAGTATGGTAATATAATAGCTCTTACAGGCTGTATGTAGATTCTATAGGATTTTGTGTCTTATATCGGTTAGTCACTGTAAATTAGAAGATTCATCACAAAAGGAAATACAATGCATTGTAACAAAGACCTCGCTCTCTTAACTCTCTTACCTCTAGACTCTTACCTCTCCTCTTAACTCTTAACTCTTATCCTTCCTCATCCCCCTGTTCTCGCTCTCTCCTGCTCTCTTCCCCCTACCCTTTGCTCTCTCGCTCCCTTCTCTCTCAGCTCTCACCCTGCTGTACTTTCTCCCTCTCTCTTTGGGCCTTCTCTTCAGCCGAGGCTGGTGGATGAAGGCAAGGCCCTTTTATCCACGACCCTTGCAATAAACCCACATGTTCTAGAATATACAGGTCAGCAGAATTCCTTGTCCCAGCCGTCTGCAGATTTGCCTACAGTGGATGTTTTCTCAAGGCTTTCTATTGGCATCATCTCTCACTCTAAGGCATGGGAAATGAGATCTCCACAGCTAACCAGACATTCTCCACAAGTTCCTCCACAAGCACATACATTGTGTTCCACTCAGCAGCTCCATTTTCCTGGGAAAACAATCCTCCTTCTCAAATTCACCCTCCCCATCACACAGGCCCAGCCCCTATTTAGTGCCACACGCAGGATCACTGCCAAAATATCCAACATTGCTCAACCTCAGAAACATGATCTGTCTGTAAACCCACTCTGCATAAGATCTGGGCCCTTGTGCTTCCTCATCTTCTTTCATGATCACCACAAATGATATACAGTCTAAAATTATCTGACAGGCTTTTCCCAGCTACATGACCTTCAGCATGAATGCTTTCCACCTTTTCAGCAAGTGTACGCAAAAATGCCAAAGAACTGGACGTATAGCTCATAAATATTTAGTGCCACATGCAGGATCACTGCCAAAATATACAACATTGCTCAAACTCAGCAGAATACTCTGTCCTTACACCCCACTGTGCATACGATCCAGATCCTTGTGCTTCCTAATCTTCCTTCATTATCAACAAAAACGACATATGGAATGTGTAAAACCCACACAGCATCTGGCAGGCTCTTCCCAGATACATGACCTTCAGCAGTAATGCTTTCCTCATTTTCAACAAGAGTAGGCAAAAATGCCAAAGAACTGTATGTTACAGTTCATAAAATTCTGTGATTTGAGCTGTGGCAGTTCTGATCCCAGTCTACACAAATTTGTTTCTTCAAGAGAAACTTGGAAAGTAACAAAGCACAGGACCACTCACAGTGTCAACCAAGTGGGATAACGTGTACCACATGAACAGGGATAATCAGGCAGGTTTCAGGGTCTTCCTGCAATTATCAGAACCATCCACATGTGACATCAGGACACACCATCTCTACTGAGACCAATTGTGCAGTGCACAAGTAAAGGAAGTTGAGCACATAAAGATTAAAATCCTTGTAAACCCCACCTGAGGAGGAGCAAGAAACCATCACAGCAAAATCTACAGTCGTGGACACTACTGTGGAAGCCCACAGCTACACGAGGACAGCAAGTTAGGTGTTCCCCTCCCACAACACCATGAACCTGAACAAGTTGTTCCATCAGACAACACTCAGCACTCTCCATCTCACCACCTCTTACCAACACAGGGCCTACATCAGGCAGGAAGCAGCAGAAGACACAGTCTCTGGTGGAGAGACTCCGAACTGCAAAGGACATTGAGGACATTTCTGTATCACACTCTCATCTCATTGTCAGGAAGGCCTCCCACTCCAGACCCTCAGGACCAAGGAAAGCATCCTCAGAAAGAACACTCCCTTCCCATCCTGTCTCACCCTTTCCTCTAAAACTCCTTCCCTCCCCTACTCTGAGACCTGTTCTAAAGACAAATATATGACCTCATGGTATTTTCTTATGACAAGATCCAAGGTCTCTCCAAGGATTTTCAGTTTCCCACACAAGCCTTTCTGCCACTCATGGTCACCCTTCCCATCATAAAAGGGCCAGGCCCTACTCAGTACAACAGATCACAGTTTCCTTTCCTTCCACAAGGTTCCACATGACCATTGCTTAACCTTCCCAGCAATGACACACCAGAAAAATCCACAAATGGTATCATCAACACCGTCTATGGCAGATGTTCTGCTGCTGACGCCTCATCTTCTGCACTGCTTCTCTATTGGAATATTGTTTTCGAAGGTGATATTGGAACCTCTAAACAGCAGTGGCACTGATTTTGTGCTCCCAGGGAAGAACCAATACTGTGGGGAGGACACTAACACATGATACTGCCTGTGTACCAGGATGCTATTTAAAGAATTCGTGGGGAAAGGTGATTCTTTGATGTTGGGCTTGATTTGTTTGTTTGTTCATTACAGAAGGGGAGATTTCCACTTTTAAAGCCCTCTTAGAGTCTTGATCATTGACGTTACAACTGATACAAATTTTGAGAGAACATTAAAGGAAAGTGCACTTCACACTGTGTCTCTGGTCATGAATATAAATCCAAAGGAACGCAGGCAGCAGGAAAACAACAAAACAATTTCCCTCTTCAAACACACACCTTGGGTCGTCTCCCTGAATACTTTATACACTCTTCTCCCTGAGTACTTTATACTACTACCCACAACAACATGATACTTACAAAAGGATCAAAGGAACATCATCGGAAATTTTTGCCGCAGCTACATTATTTTCTAAATGAGTCTCAGAAAAGAATGACAATAGGGAATTATTGTCCTTGAATTCCCACATTTCACATTGCATCAGACCTTCACACATGACAATAATAAAAGGAGAGAAGGGCAGTTTTCAATGAAAAGACAAATGAATACCAGCACAACCAACACTCAGCAGGGGCAGTGAGGTGGTACACAGTGCCTGCGGGTCTGTCACCGCCACAGCCCGGCTGTCTTCAACTCCTTCACCCAGCTCGGGTGGAAATGCTACACACCAGCATCAGAACCCCCTTCTTGTCTGCAAATCTCACACCTCCGGGCACTGCTTGTAGCATGGGACAGTAATTTAACTCTAGAGCAGAACAACTCACATTCAGAGCCCAAACCCTCAGCTGCCTACAGTAACTGTTCGAAGGAGATGTCATATTTACATTCTGGACCATCCTCAAAAAGAGCCGGGGCCCGCGGAAAGGACACGGGGACAGATGCGAAGGGGCCTTTGGCGTCTTTAAGCACTCGCTAAGTACCAAACGTCCCTAAGCCGTGGGAACTGAGCCCGGCTTCCAACAGCAACTACCCGGAGGGCAGATGAGAAGGAACAGAGAAATGAACGAGGGAAGCACCACTGACCGTGCCGAGGAGGGCGGAGGGCTCCGGCTGCGTGTCCTTGGGCGCGGCGCCGGGCGGCGGCGGAGGGAAGTTGGGGCTGAAAACCATGAGGTCGCTCTTGGCCGCGCCGTCCGCCACGCACAGGCTGCGGCTGTGGCGCTGCGAGTACGACCAGCTGCCCACTTCGCTGGCGCACACCAGCGTCGTGGGCCCGGGCCCCGAGAGCACGGCCGCCCGCGGCGCCCAGCGCGACGCCCCGTACAGCACCACGGCCAGCAGGAACAGGCTGGACACGGCGCAGATAGCCACCACCAGCCACACGTTGGTGGCCGCGCCGGCCGCCCCGGCACCCGCGTCCGCGCCCGGCGCCGCCCGCGACGACGACGACGACGACGATCCCGCGGCCGCGGCCAGCGCCGCCTCGGCCGCCTCCACCAGCGACACGCTGAGCGTGGCCGTGGCCGAGCGCGCCGGCTCGCCGTGGTCGCGCACGACGATGAGCAGCCGGTGGCGAGGCCCGTCCGCCTCGTCCAGCGCCCGCGCCGTGCTCACCTCGCCGCTGTAGAGCCCGACGCGGAAGGGGCCCTTGCCCCGCGGCTCCCACAGCTCGTAGCGCAGCCACGCGTTGTAGCCCGAGTCGGCGTCCACGGCGCGGATCTTGGCCACCACCTGCCCCGCCGGCGCCCCCCACGCCGCCCACGCCCACAGCGTGTCCGACGCCGACACCGAGCCCCCCGCCGCCTGCGCCGCCCGCGCCGCCTCGGCCGCCGCGCCGCCCGCCTCCGGCGCCGAGCCCGCGGGCGGCAGCAGCGCCGGCGCGTTGTCGTTCTCGTCCAGCACGAAGAGCTGCACCGTGGCGTTGCCGCACAGCGGCGGCTCCCCCGCGTCCACCGCGCGCACCTCGAACTGCAGCACCTGCAGCTCCTCGTAGTCCAGCGGCTGCAGCGCCCACAGACGCCCGCTCTCCGCGTCCACCGACACGTAGCTCGACGCCGGCCGCCACCCGCCGCCCGCCGCCCCCGACCACGACGACCACGACGACGACGCGGCCGCCGCGCCGCCCTCCCACACCGAGTAGCTGACGCGCCCGTTGCCCGCCTCGTCCGGGTCCCGCGCCCACAGCCGCGCCAGCTCCGCGCCCGCCGCGTTGTTCTCCCGCGCCAGCACCGTGTACACGGCCTGCGCGAACGCCGGCGCGTTGTCGTTCACGTCCGACACCGGCACCCGCAGCCCGCGGCTGGCGCGCAGCGCCGGCGCCCCGCCGTCCTCCGCACGCACCTCCACCTCGTACTCCGACACCCGCTCCCGGTCCAGCGCCTCGCGCAGCACCAGCGAGTACGAGCCCGCGAACGTCGCCTCCAGACCGAACGGCGACGCCGGCCACACCCAGCACCGCACGCGCCCGTTCGCCCCCGAGTCCCGGTCCGACACGCTCAGCAGGGCCACCACCGTCCCCACCGCCGCGTCCTCCGACACCGGCACCGACAGCGACGTCACCCGCACCTCCGGCGCGTTGTCGTTCACGTCCAGCACCTGCAATTCCACGCTGCAATGACCTGACAGTGGGGGCGTCCCGTGGTCTCTCGCCTCAATACGAAAATCAAATACACTGACTTCTTCGAAGTCGAGAGCCCCCGTGAGGTGAATCTCCCCCGTCTTCGGATTAATGGAAATCACATCTTTTCCACTCGGGGGAATGAAGCTGATCGCGGTAAAGGTCATGTCGCTATTACTTCCCAAATCCGGATCCGAGGCATTCACCCGCCCCACGAGCGTCCCCACGGCAGCATTCTCCGCAAGCTGCACTTTATACACCGACTGGTTGAACTGGGGCGCGTTGTCGTTAGCGTCCAAAACTGAGATCACCAGCTCCATTGTCCCTGTCAGAGACGGCCGGCCCGCGTCACTTGCCGTCAGCACCAACCGGTGAACGGGAATCGTCTCGCGGTCCAGAGATTTTCTTAAAACAAGTTCGGGTATAAGATTTCGCTCATTCGACTTTTGTACATCCAGAGAGAAATACTCGCTGGGGCTGAGTGTGTAGGAGAGCTGCGCGTTCGATCCGATATCCGCATCCGATGCGCCCTCCAGCGGGAAACGAGACCCCGGCACAGACGATTCCGCGATGCTGAGGTTTTTTCGGGCGGCGGGGAAGATGGGGGCATTGTCGTTGATGTCGGTGACCTCCAGCTCCACATGGAAGACGCGCAGCGGCCGCTCCACCAGCACCTCCAGGCGCAGCGCGCACGGCGCGCTCTTGCCGCACAGCTCCTCCCGGTCCAGCCGCGAGCTCACCAGCAGCGCGCCGCTCGCCCCGCTCACCTCCACGCTCGCCCGCCGGCCCTGCGCCACCAGCCGCAGCCGCCGCGCCTCCGCCTCGCCCGCCTCCAGGCCCAGGTCCTGCGCCAGACGGCCCACCACCGTGCCGGCCTCGGCTTCCTCCGGCACCGAGTACCGCACCTGCCCGCCCGCCAGCGCCCAGGCCGCCTGCAGCACCAGCACCCGCAGCGCCGCACGACAACGCTCCCCCATCGCCGCCGCCGCCGCCGCTCTCTCCGCCGCTGCTGCGGCCGCCGCTGTGTGTGCCGGGCCCGGCCCGGTCCCGCACGGCTCCCCGCCGCCGCCCGGACGCACCGGCTCTGCTGCCCGGCCCGCGCCGCCCCCCCGCGCTCACAGCCGGGCTCTCCGCCGCACCGGGGCGGAGCCGCCCACACGCCGTTCCCGAGCCTGCAGCGACACCGTGCGCTGCTCCGCCGCCTCACACGCTCACACACAGCGCCTCTGCCTCCGCTCCCTATTGCCGTGCCTTCTGCGCTCTGTCCCTCTGAGCTCTTCTTATTGTTCTTACCTCTTTTCCTTTATCGCCTCCTTTCTGCTTGCATAGGTTCATTTCTTTCCCTCCTCTTCTCCTTCTTTTCTTCCTTTCATTTTTTTTTCTCTGTCTTCTTTCGCTTTTTCTTTCCCTTCTTTTACCTTCTCTTCCCATAGTAGTTTTCCCATTCCTTTCTGTTGCGCTTCCTGATCGCCATCCTTTTCATTTATTACCCTGCGGTTTCTTAAAGTAATTTTCCTTTCCAGTCTTTGCTGCTGTTTTCCCGTGCCGGAAATTCGCCAGTTGCCTTCTGCGTTGCTGTGGAGGCCATCAAAGTCGGAGCTCTCCCCTCTTAATTACGATATATCAGCACTCATTATGCTCTATCAGCGCTAACTAAGCTATATCAACGCTAACTACGGTATCAGAGCTGGGGTGTGGTGCTCGAACCGGGAAAACGCTGTTAGGCTCCAACTCTACTCAGCGTCTAAACATAAGGCCGGTGCCTGTCGATGAGGTTATCTTCCTTTTTTTTTCTCTTCAGTTGTCTTCTCCATTGTTACCTCCCGGCTCCCTTTCTGTCTTACTTTTTACTTGTGTAGTCGCCTTCATTTATATATCCTTTTCTCCTTCATTTTCTTCTGCTATTCTTATTCTTCTTTTTTCTTGCTTTCCTTTCTATTTTCTGGTTCTCTTTTCTATGTCATATTCATGTTGTTAACTGTCATATTTTTTACGCCCCCCTTCTCATTTCCTTTCCTTATCCCTTATGTCCTTCTATTTCCTTTACTAATATTCCTTCCAAATGTTTATATAAAACTCTCAGTGAACTTGTCCTTCGGTAAAACTTCCCATTTCTCTACCGTGCAATGATTTCTTCCATTGTTTCTGTTATTCCACTTTTTCTTTGTCCTTTTTCCTTTTTCATCTCCCTGTTTATCTTCTTCTTTTTCGTTGCTTTGTCTTTTCCCTGCTTATCTTCTTCTTTTTGTTTGCTATTTTCTTTCTCTCCAAGCTGTGTGGTCTTTTCCTCTTCTTCTCTATTGCTGCCATCCTTGTATCTTCTAGAATTTTTCCACTTGAGGAAATGTTTTTAGAATACTTACTCCACCACCTCATGAAGCACAGACAGGCCCTATAGCAAAAGACCGCTCCCAGCTCTCATTGCTCATGACAGGGATTTGCCTTCTGGTTATGCTCCACAACGGTGCGCCTGCCGCTTCCTCTCCCTTCAGGATCAAAGCCACATTTGGACCCTTCAGTCAAGTCAACGACCCGAGAAATAAATCGACAAAGCAATCACATCATAAAGAACACCTTTGTTACATCAGAGAAGAGCCCACACATTTAGATATCTAATACAAAAAAAGGCTCCAGAGTCTAAGTGACCCAAGGAAGTCTCTGTTTTGCAAAATCAAACCCAGCAGACTCCACTATGATAAGCCTCCAAGAATGCTGAAAAAAAAAGAAGCATGATGACAGCACTGTCCTCATTTGCCTCGATGAAGAACAATTCGGCCAGACAAATTTTTCACCTGCAGATCTATTAAAAAATTCACCACGGCATTGTCACGGAAAGCATGCCCAACACATCTCCTCCTAGAAAAGCATTAAGGTCACCTCTCCATCTGTCTTTGCTGCCCACTTCTCACCCGGGGACAGGGAGCAGCAGAAATGAATGAGAGCATACAATGGTGCCCCAAACCTACAGGAATTTTAATTCAGGCAAAACTCGGTCGATCACACATGAAGATACCACAGCTGGACAGGAACCAAAGTACACCTTGTCTCACACAGAGCCTCTTCTGGTAGCACTAACTCACCTGTAGCATCACTGGTTGCTTCTTCAGAAAAAGGAACTCCAGCACCAGGAGTATTTCTTTGAAAGGACACTGTCCCTTAAAGCCATCTGGAAGACCAACACCAGGGAGATGACTGATGCAGTGTCCCAGAAAAGGCTGCAGAACTATATAAAGTTCAAAAAGTCTTCTGGTTGACCAACAAAATTTCGCATCAATGGCAAGGGACTAAAGGCATGCATGGCAAGTCACTTGATAAGCTGTAATATCACAGGGAACAACACCAAGCAAGAATACTGAGAACTGCTGGAGGTCCTGAGAGGATCCCACAAGAGCAGCACTACATGGTGGGTGCTTTCTCAAGGATTCCTATTGGAATCCTCTACCACTCTAAGGCATGGGAAATGAGATCTCCACAGCTAACCAGACATTCTCCACAAGTTCCTCCACAGTGACACAGACTGTGTTCTACCCAACACCTTCATTTTCCTGGAGCAACACTCCTCCCCACTCAAATTCACCCTCCAAACCACATAGGCCCAGGCCCTATTTAGTGCCACACGCAGGATCACTGCCAAAATATCCAACCTAATCCCACAGAATTCTGCATGAGAACATGCTCTCCACTCCCAAGACATCCATTCTGAGAAATACATTAGAGGCCACCCTCCATCTGTGCTTGCTGCTAACTGCTCAAACCATGCTGGAAGAAGCAAGAAAGAAATGAGAGCGACTGTGGTCTAATCTGGGAGTTATACAGTATTTCAGGTTGGAAGGAGGCCACAAGGATTGTTGAGTCCAACTCCCAATCTAGACACATTTGGTCAATCTAAGATGAAGACACCACAAGTAAAGAGGAAGAAAGTTTCAGCTGTCTCTCAGACTCATCTTCAGCAAGAAGCCACTTACCTGTAGCATCACTGCTTGCTTCTTCAGAAAAGAAATATTCTCAGAGCAGCAAATTGCTTCTAACACTAGCAGAGACTGTTTGGTACAACGGATAGAAAATAATGATGTGCATCCTAGAAAAGCCTTGGAATCATTGGGCAAAGCTCAGCGCACTTCTATCACGAGGGATGGGCACCCTAAAGCTAAGGAAGGACATTGTCTCAACATCAGCCTCAGCTCAGGAGCATGGAAAAGTCATCCTACACACTGATGGAAAATTACCCAAATGTTTGCAACCAGAAAGCTGCCAAAACTCAGTATTTCGTATTGTCTGGTATTACCAACACATTGCAAACACGAGAGACAGAAAAACAAGACAGTGAGAGCTTGGTAAGAAGGGAGAAGAAAGACAAATAATCCAGTCCCACTGTATTGAAATGCAGGAAGAGAACAATGGGGCGTAAGGATATGCAGAACTTCTGGAGAAATCCCAGGTATTAGTAATGTCTGTGGAGCCTCTTCTTGATATTTTCTAATAGAATCCTCCGTCTCACATCCTGGGAAACGGCAACTCCACCTGAGCACACATTCTCCATTCCTTCACCAAAGACACAACTGTTCTGCAGATCATCTCCCTCAGGCAAGAGTCTTCCCTGCTAAAGCTCATCCTCATCACATGCCCAGGCCATACCTTGTGCCACTTGCAGAATCTCTTTCACAATATCACAAAACCTGCCATAACATTGTCCTTTGCATATCCTCACCTTCCCTTACAACTGGCACAAGGAATATCTCGAGGGATATGAAGCCCCCCACACTCTGGCAGATTCTTCTCATCTGCCTACACATCATGATTTATGCCTTTTCAGCAATCTCTGGTGGAAATACCACAGAACATGAGAACTGACTCCTCAAGAACTTTATGACATAAAGGCATGTCTGTTGTCACCCCTGTCGGAGTCGCGGGATGGCCAGCCTCATGCTATCATGGTCAGCTGGCATCGATTTATTGCTCTAAAGTCATCATACTTATACAGACAGTAATTAGCTCATACATATGCACAAAGCGAACATTCTTATTGGTGCCTACATCCTTACCTAAGTATTACATACATGTCTCTTAGTAACAACCACAAATTCCTTATCATGTCCTTCAGCTCCCTTATCTTGCAGCTACAACTTATCACATAAGCAGGATGTACATCCTGTTGTTGCATTCCGACCTTGATGCCTAAATTCCAACCAGCTGCATAGCATCGTGGCCTTTTCTATGCAGCCACTCTGTAGCAAGACTCTCCACACACCCCAGTCCACATGGAGCTGACACTTTGAGAGAATGAGAGCAAATGCCAAAGCACAAAGCACCCCATCATATCAGCTGGATGGGAGAATTTGTACCATGGAGAACCACAGCTGGGCTGCTGTGCAGGGATTTGTGTGTACATCAGACATCAGCCACCTGTGACAACACGACACCTAAATTCTACCAAGAATAAATTTTCAAGTCTTTAAGTGTGGGAAGTTGAATGAACAGAAATGACGTCCACATTACCACGTGCCTTTAAAAATTACCCTGAGGAGGCCCAAGGAACCATCATGGAAAGAACTGTGGCTATGGAAGCCACTATAGATGCCCACCACAATACAAGGACGGGAGGATGAAGTGCTACTCTCCTAGAAAAAGTTGTCCTAAATTGGAATCAAAGAGTTGATTGGGAATTAGCCAGTCTCCATGCCACACCCTCTTTACTGACACCTTGTCTGCCTCAGGCAGACAACAGCACAAGGGATGTCTCTGGTGGGAAATATTCATAACTTCAAAGGACATGATGGGCATTAAACTACCATGGAATTAACTCAGCACCCAGAAGGCCTTCAACTCCATACCTTTAGGAGCCCAGGAATGGATCTTGGGAAGGAAACCTGTGCTCATCCTGCCCCATCATTTTCTCTACTCATCCCCCATTCCCTACTCTGGGACGTGTTCTCCAGACAACAGCATCAGCTCACATTCTTGTCTTCTTATGACACGGCCCGTGGTCTTCCCAAGGATTTCCAGTCCCCACACACTGTGAGGTCACACTTCATATTATGACATGGTCAGGGCCTACTCAGCCCCACTGCCGTGTTCACCTCATCTCCTGTGGCTCCCCCAGCCTCAGCCGGAAACATTACATTGGAGAATATTGTTTATAGAGGTGATGTCAGGACAACTCTAAAGGCAATGGCCATTGACAGAACGTTGTGAAAGACCAACCCAAATGCTGAAAAATACATCAGTGCCAGCAATGATACCTACTGCACAGGAAAATGAGGTGTCCAGTATGGATTGTGGGGTGTTTTTGTTGTTGTTCTTGGGGGATTTTTGTTTGTTTCTTTGTTTAATAGTGTTTACCAGGCGTTTTCAAGCAAGTGGCTGATGAATGCAAATAATAACATAACATGCAAACAGGACAGTGTATGGTCATGCCACCTCACTGGACAATGCAGCTGCAATCCACTTCAGAAAGGCAAGACAAAGAAAAGAAAACATACACTTCAGGTCACAATCCTCTGCCTGCACACCTTCTACTGGTAACTAGAATAAAATCACACTTGCAGAAAGAACAGAGAAAAAGTGTATAAGAACTTCCCTGCTTCCACAATGAATCTGGTAAGCCAAGAAAATGGGAGAAATTACACCAAGAGAAGAGAGAATAGTGAAGTCACATTTATCATCTTGCATCACCTCCCTGATGGAGGAGAGTCAAACAAGAGTACTGAGTTCTTCATAGGAAACCACATTAAGTACCAGCATGATCAGCAGTCAGCAACAGTGACAGCACAGTGAATAGTACCTAGGGGACTGTCTCATGACATGGTGCACGTCTCCCCAGGGACTTTAAGTGCCATTAGACACATCTCACTCCTCCAGGTCAACCTTGATACCAGGAAATGGCCAGGGTGTCCACAATGCCATAGCCACATTCGCCTCTGCAACCTGTCACTGCCCCCTTCACCTCCACAGGGCTCACTGCAGCTTCTGCACACTACTGCCAGCAATGAGAGCACCATCAAAAACATACAGATGGTGTCATATAGACCATGCCCAGCGCTCTACTCCTTCTAAAACTGATGTCAGAATAACACCAAATGACGATGGCATTGATTTCATGTTGTAATAGAATGAATTATCGTTGTCAAGGACCCCAGTATAAAGTAGGAGAATTTATGTTTCAAGTTTTGTTACTATGCTTTCTTCTTAGGGATTTTGGTGCTTGCTTGGCTGGGTGAGTGTATTCTTTCTTGGCAAATTTCCAGGGCTTTTGAAAGGACATGGCTCCTGATACAAATATTCCAAGAATATCACAACAAGCCAGTGTAGGTCACGCCAATTCTCTGGCCAGGAATGCAAGTCTACAACCATTCCTTCAATGACAGCACAAACCCCAACACAGCTGATGTTATATATGCTGTGCTCAGCAGACTCCCTGTAGTTGACCCTTCATCTTTTCTGCTGCTTCAGCTATTCTGGGTGGAAATCCTAATCACCTGCAAGTTCTGTCACTCTCCTGAAATGCTGGACATCTATTTGTAGACACAGTTACCAGGAGATCTCTAATGATAACAAGCATTGATTACATGATCCCATGGAAAGAAACAACTCCTGATGAACACAGCAGGGTAAGGGATAATATCCTTTAGAGGTACATTTGTGTATTTTAAGAGACTGTTTCTGGATAACTCAAAACTCTGCTGCTGGGGCTACAAATATCGAAAGAATGTTATGACAAGCAAGTGTCAATCTCCAGGCAGAAAAAATAAAGTACATAAAATGACTTTGAGCAGAGAGGGGGTTATGGAAAAAAACAATTCCATTTTCTTACACTGACCCTGAAATTCCAACCCCTCCGTAAACCGATTATAATGCTATCCAGAAAATCCACCACAGCGGGAGAAACCCTTGAGGCCTCAACTGTAACCTTTCAGCACGTCACTTGAACAGAGCAGGAAAGAGGGCACAGGTTTTGACAGTGTTGATACCGGCTCAATCAGCACTCAGGAAAGGCAGTTCAGCGGTCCATGGTGCCTGGGGGATTGTCACCACTACATCCTGCGTGTCTTCACCTCCTTCAGCAAGCGAGGGTTAAAATGTTACACACCAGCAAGGGAAAGTGCTGTCAGCAGAGCTGACACCTCGGTGCACCTATTCTTACAGTCAAGAGAGATTTCTTTCTAGGGGATAGCAAACGTAGGAGAGAACAACCCTCACTCAAAGCAACAAACTCAGCCACGGTCCGTAAATTTCCTGCAGGATCCCGGAAGACATTTCCCCAGCTCACTAACAACTGGAGAGCCCCGGAAAGTACCCTCCGGCAGATAAAAAGGTGCCGTTACGATTTTAAAGATTCAGCCAACATTCCACTGCCCTCAGGCCGTGGGGCCGGAGCCACGCTACAAACAGGAACTGCATTGGGGACTGTGAGATTTGGCCGAGGGGGGAGAGAAGGAGTAAAGGCGAGCAAAGCAGTGCCACTGACCGTGCCGAGGAGGGCGGAGGGCTCCGGCTGCGTGTCCTTGGGCGCGGCGCCGGGCGGCGGCGGAGGGAAGTTGGGGCTGAAAACCATGAGGTCGCTCTTGGCCGCGCCGTCCGCCACGCACAGGCTGCGGCTGTGGCGCTGCGAGTACGACCAGCTGCCCACTTCGCTGGCGCACACCAGCGTCGTGGGCCCGGGCCCCGAGAGCACGGCCGCCCGCGGCGCCCAGCGCGACGCCCCGTACAGCACCACGGCCAGCAGGAACAGGCTGGACACGGCGCAGATAGCCACCACCAGCCACACGTTGGTGGCCGCGCCGGCCGCCCCGGCACCCGCGTCCGCGCCCGGCGCCGCCCGCGACGACGACGACGACGACGATCCCGCGGCCGCGGCCAGCGCCGCCTCGGCCGCCTCCACCAGCGACACGCTGAGCGTGGCCGTGGCCGAGCGCGCCGGCTCGCCGGGGTCGCGCACGACGATGAGCAGCCGGTGGCGAGGCCCGTCCGCCTCGTCCAGCGCCCGCGCCGTGCTCACCTCGCCGCTGTAGAGCCCGACGCGGAAGGGGCCCTTGCCCCGCGGCTCCCACAGCTCGTAGCGCAGCCACGCGTTGTAGCCCGAGTCGGCGTCCACGGCGCGGATCTTGGCCACCACCTGCCCCGCCGGCGCCCCCCACGCCGCCCACGCCCACAGCGTGTCCGACGCCGACACCGAGCCCCCCGCCGCCTGCGCCGCCCGCGCCGCCTCGGCCGCCGCGCCGCCCGCCTCCGGCGCCGAGCCCGCGGGCGGCAGCAGCGCCGGCGCGTTGTCGTTCTCGTCCAGCACGAAGAGCTGCACCGTGGCGTTGCCGCACAGCGGCGGCTCCCCCGCGTCCACCGCGCGCACCTCGAACTGCAGCACCTGCAGCTCCTCGTAGTCCAGCGGCTGCAGCGCCCACAGACGCCCGCTCTCCGCGTCCACCGACACGTAGCTCGACGCCGGCCGCCACCCGCCGCCCGCCGCCCCCGACCACGACGACCACGACGACCACGACGACGACGCGGCCGCCGCGCCGCCCTCCCACACCGAGTAGCTGACGCGCCCGTTGCCCGCCTCGTCCGGGTCCCGCGCCCACAGCCGCGCCAGCTCCGCGCCCGCCGCGTTGTTCTCCCGCGCCAGCACCGTGTACACGGCCTGCGCGAACGCCGGCGCGTTGTCGTTCACGTCCGACACCGGCACCCGCAGCCCGCGGCTGGCGCGCAGCGCCGGCGCCCCGCCGTCCTCCGCACGCACCTCCACCTCGTACTCCGACACCCGCTCCCGGTCCAGCGCCTCGCGCAGCACCAGCGAGTACGAGCCCGCGAACGTCGCCTCCAGACCGAACGGCGACGCCGGCCACACCCAGCACCGCACGCGCCCGTTCGCCCCCGAGTCCCGGTCCGACACGCTCAGCAGGGCCACCACCGTCCCCACCGCCGCGTCCTCCGACACCGGCACCGACAGCGACGTCACCCGCACCTCCGGCGCGTTGTCGTTCACGTCCAGCACCTCCAGCTCCAAGCTGCAGTGACCCGACAGCGGAGGAGTCCCTTTATCTCTTGCTTCGATCTCGAGGTCATATGACTGAACCTCCTCGAAATCCAGTTGCCCGTTTGTCCTTACTTCCCCGGAATTTTTGTCAATTATGAATAGGTCCTGAACTTCAGAAGAAATCATTTCGCTAAAAGAATAATCTATTTCTCGATTACTTCCCTCATCTTTATCTGTCGCTTTTAACTGAAAAAACACGGTTCCCGGGGCTGTATTTTCCGGCAGCTGCACTTTATACACCGACTGGTTGAACTGGGGCGCGTTGTCGTTCGCATCCACCACCAAGATCACCAGCTCCATTGTCCCTGTCAGAGACGGCCGGCCCCCGTCACTCGCCGTCAGCACCAACCGGTGAACGGGAATCGTCTCGCGGTCCAGAGATTTCCTTAATACAAGCAATACAGAGACTTTTTTTTCATCTTTGGATTTCACTTCCAAGCTAAAATACTCGCTGGGGCTGAGTATGTAGGAGAGCTGCGCGTTCGATCCGATATCCGCATCCGAAGCACCCTCCAGCGGGAAACGAGACCCCGGCACAGACGATTCCGCGATGCTGAGGTTTTTTCGGGCGGCGGGGAAGATGGGGGCATTGTCGTTGATGTCGGTGACCTCCAGCTCCACATGGAAGACGCGCAGCGGCCGCTCCACCAGCACCTCCAGGCGCAGCGCGCACGGCGCGCTCTTGCCGCACAGCTCCTCCCGGTCCAGCCGCGAGCTCACCAGCAGCGCGCCGCTCGCCCCGCTCACCTCCACGCTCGCCCGCCGGCCCTGCGCCACCAGCCGCAGCCGCCGCGCCTCCGCCTCGCCCGCCTCCAGGCCCAGGTCCTGCGCCAGACGGCCCACCACCGTGCCGGCCTCGGCTTCCTCCGGCACCGAGTACCGCACCTGCCCGCCCGCCAGCGCCCAGGCCGCCTGCAGCACCAGCACCCGCAGCGCCGCACGACAACGCTCCCCCATCGCCGCCGCCGCTCTCTCCGCCGCTGCTGCGGCCGCCGCTGTGTGTGCCGGGCCCGGCCCGGTCCCGCACGGCTCCCCGCCGCCGCCCGGACGCACCGGCTCTGCTGCCCGGCCCGCGCCGCCCCCCCGCGCTCACAGCCGGGCTCTCCGCCGCACCGGGGCGGAGCCGCCCACACGCCGTTCCCGAGCCTGCAGCGACACCGTGCGCTGCTCCGCCGCCTCACACGCTCACACACAGCGCCTCTGCCTCCGCTCCCTCACGGCCGTGCCCTCTGCCGTGCGTCCCACGGCTCTTCTTTTGATTTTCTTTTTTTTTTTTTCCTCATCTTTTTTCCTTTATCGCTTCCTATTTTCTTGCACAGGCTTATTTCTTTACGTCCTCTTCCCCTTCCTTTCTTCCTTCCATTTTTTCTATTTTTTTTATTCGTTTGCCTTTCATTTCTCTTTCCTACTTATTCCTTTATAGTCTCCCTATTCTTTTCTAGTGTCGCGTTTCCTGCTCACTGTCCTTCCCTTTTATTGCCCTGTCCTAATCTTTGAGCCATTTTCTCTTCCTTTCCAATCTTGGTTCTTCTTTACCCGCGCTGGAAATCCGCCAGTTGCCTCCGGCGCCGCGGTGGTGGAGACGATCTAACTTGGTGCTCTCAGGACTAATTAAGCTATATCACCGCTAAATATGCTCCATCAGCGCTAATATGCTATATCAGAAATAATTACGGTATATCAGCGTCGGGGCGCTGTGCTCGAACCCGGGAAAAGGCTGTTGGGGACCAGCTCTACTCAGCGTCTAAAGATAAGGTCGGTGCCTGATGATCAAGTCCTTCATCTGCCTGCTTTTCTCTTCCATTCTCTTCTTTCTTTGTTACTTCATTGCTTCCTTTCCTTCCTACGTGTTGTTTGTATAGTACCCTTCATTGATATATCCTTTCGTCCTCCATTTTCTTCAGCTATTCTTACTCTTCTTTTTTCTCTTTTTTTCCATCTGTTTCCTGGTTCCCTTTCCTATGTCTTCTTCATGTTCTTAACTGTCTTATTTTTTACCTCCTCTTGTCACTTTCCTTATCACTTATGTCCTTCTATTTCGTTCACTAATAATCCTTCCGAATGTTTATATAACACGCTCAATGAACAAGTCCTTTGGAAAAAATCCTCATTCCTCTTCCTTGCAACGATTCCTTCCATTGCTGCTCTTATTCCACTTCTTCTTTGTCCTTTTTCCTTTTTCTTCTTGCTTTCTTTTTTTTCTTCTTCTTCTTTTTTGCTTCTTTGTTCTTCTTTCTCTCTTCACTGTGCAGTATTTCCCTCTCCTTCCATTCTTGCTGCCATCCTTGTATCTTCTATTAATTTTTTCCACTGAAGGACATGTTTTTAAAACAGGTACATCACCATGTCATGAAGCACAGATTGGTCCTTTAGCAAAATGGCGCTCACAGCTCTCATTCCTCATGACAGGGATTTGCTTTCTTCCTTTCCTCCATTAACATGCACCTGCAGATTCCTCCCCCTTCAGAATCAAAGCCACATTTGGAGCCTTCAGTCATCTCAACCACCCGAGAAATAAATCAACAAAGCAATCACATCTTAAAGAACAGCTTTGTTACATCAGAGAAGAGCCCACACATTCAGACATCTAATACAAAAAAACGTTACAGTGTCTAAGTGACCCAAGGAAGTCTCTCCTTTGCAAAATCAAACCCAGCAGACTCCAGCATGATAAACCTCCAAGAATGCAGAAAAAAAAGAAGGCAAGATGCCATCACATTCCTCATTTGCCTCGATGAAGAACAATTCGGCCTGACTCACTATTCACCTCCAGAGCTATTAAAAAATTCACCACGGCGTTGTCACGGAAAGCATCCTCGGCATGCCCAACACATCTCCTCCTAGAAAAGCATTAAGGTCACCTCTCCATCTGTCTTTGCTGCCCACTTCTCACCCGGTGCCAGGGAGCAGCAGAAATGAATGAGAGCACACAATGGTGCTCCAAACCTACAGGAATTTTAATTCAGGCAAAACTCGGTCGATCACACGTGAAGATACCACAGCTGGACAGGAACCAAAGTACACCTTGTGTCACACAGAACCTTTTCTGGTAGCACTAACTCACCTGTAGCATCACTGGTTGCTTCTTCACAAAAACTAACTCCAGCACCAGGAGTATTTCTTTGAAAGGACACTGTCCCTTAAAGCCAGCTAGAAGACCAGCACCAAGGAGATGGCTGATGCAATGTCCCAATAAAGGATGGCAGAACTGTACAAAGTTCAAAAAATCTTCTGGTTGACCAAGAAATATCCACATCAATGGCAAGGGACTAAAGGCACGCATGGCAAGTCACTTGATAAGCTGTAATATCACAGGGAACAACACCAAGCAAGAATACTGAGAACTGCTGGAGGTCCTGAGAGGATCCCACAAAAGCAGCACTGCAGGGTGGGATGTTGGGGAAGATGAATCAGGGAAACCTTATAAACATAATTGCTTAGAAAAAGATTCTGAAAATATGAAACCTATAATCGAAATAGAAATGAAAGCTTACTCTGAGTTGTAGGGTACTGAGTCTTAGTTACTATATAACCTGAAAACAATAGCATACCTAGTTGAAGGAGAATCTCTTTTGATTGAACAATACCTTTCTGCTGGCTGAGGGATCCAAAGGTCAATGTAGCAAAACAGAAGTCTAAAGAGTAGTTTTTAGAGTTTAAAAAATAACACAGTATGGTAATATAGTAGTTCTTATAGGCTGTATGTAGACTCTATAGGATTTTGTGTCTTATATTGGTTAGTCACTGTAAATTAGAATATTCGTCACAAAAGGAAATACAATGTATTGTAACAAAGACCTCGCTCTCTTAACTCTCTTACCTCTTGACCCTTACACTTCCTCATCCCCCTATTCTCGCTCTCTCCTGCTCTCTTCGCCCTGCCCTTTGCTCTCTCGCTCCCTTCTCTCTCAGCTCTCACCCTGCTGTACTTTCTCCCTCTCTCTTTGGGACTTCAGTCGAGGCTGGTGGCTGAAGGTAAGGCCCTTTTACCCACGACCCTTGCAATAAAACCACATATTCGAGAATATACAGGTCAGCAGAATTCCTTGTCCCAGCCGTCCGCAGATTTGCCTACAGTGGATGTTTCCTCAAGGCTTTCTATTGGCATCATCTCTCACTCTAAGGCAGGGGAAATGAGATCTCCACAGCTAACCAGACATTCTCCACAAGTTCCTCCACAAGCACATACATTGTGTTCCACGCAGCAGCTCCATTTTCCTGGGACAACAATCCTCCTTCTCAAATTCACCCTCCCCATCACACAGGCCCAGCCCCTATTTAGTGCCACACGCAGGATCACTGCCAAAATATCCAACATTGCTCAACCTCAGAAACATGCTCTGTCTGTAAACCCACTCTGCATATGGTCCAGACCCTTGTGCTTCCTCATCTTCTTTCATGATCACCACAAATGATATACAGTCTAAAATTATCTGACAGGCTTTTCCCAGCTACGTGATCTTCAGCATTAATGCTTTCCACCTTTTCAGCAAGTGTACGCAAAAATGCCAAAGAACTGGACGTATAGCTCATAAATATTTAGTGCCACATGCAGGATCACTGCCAAAATATACAACATTGCTCAAACTCAGCAGAATACTCTGTCCTTACACCCCACTCTGCATACGATCCAGATCCTTGTGCTTCCTAATCTTCCTTCATTATCAACAAAAACGACATATGGAATGTGTAAAACCCACACAGCATCTGGCAGGCTCTTCCCAGATACATGACCTTCAGCAGTAATGCTTTCCTCCTTTTCAACAAGAGTAGGCAAAAATGCCAAAGAACTGTATGTTACAGTTCATAAAGTTCTCTGATTTGAGCTGTGGCAGTTCTGATCCCAGTCCACACAAATTTGTTTCTTCAAGAGAAACTTGGAAACTGCCAAAGCACAGGACCACTCGCAATATCAACCATGTGGGACAACTTGTACCACATGAACTGGGATAATCAGGCAGGTTTCAGGGTCTTCCTGCAAATATCAGAACCATCCACATGTGACATCAGGACACACCATCTCTACTGAGACCAATTGTGCAGTGCACAAGTAAAGGAAGTTGAGCACATAAAGATTATAAATCCTTGTAAACCCCACCTGAGGAGGAGCAAGGAACCATCACAGCAAAATCTACATCTGTGGAGACTACTGTGGAAGCCCACAACTACACGAGGACAGCAAGTTTAGGTGTTCCCCTCCCACAACACCATGAACCTGAACAAGCTGTTCCATCAGACAACACCCAGCACTCTCCATCTCACCACCTCTTACCAACACAGGGCCTACATCAGGCAGGAAGCAGCAGAAGACAGAGTCCCTGGTGGAGAGACTCCTAACTGCAAAGGACATTGAGGACATTTCTGTATCACACTCTCACCTCATTATCAGGAAGGCCTCCCACTCCAGACCCTTAGGACCAAGGAAAGCATCCTCAGCAAGAACACTCTTTTCACATCCTGTCTCACCCTTTCCTGTAAAAATCCTTCACTCCTCCACTCTGAGATCTGTTCTAAAGACAAATATATAATCTCACGATATTTTCATATGACAAGATCCAAGGTCTCTGCAAGGACTGATTTATCAGTTTCCCACACAAGCCTTTCTGCTGCTCATGGTCACCCTTCCCATCAGAAAAGGGCCAGGCCCTACTCGGTACAACAGATCACAGTTTCCTTTCCTTCCACAAGGTTCCACATGACCTCTCCTTTGCAAAATCAAACCCAGCAGACTCCAGCATGATAAGCCTCCAAGAATGCTGAAAAATTGCTTATCCTTCCCAGCAATGACGCACCAGAAAAATCCATGGACGGTATCATCAACACCGTCTATGGCAGATGTTCTGCTGCTGACACCTCATCTTTTACACTGCTTTTCTATGGGAATACTATTTTCGAAGGTGATATTGGAACCTCTAAACAGCAGTGGCATTGATTTTGTGCTCCCAGGGAAGAACCGATACTGTGGGGAGGACACTAACACATGATACTGCCTGTGTACCAGGATGCTATTTAGGAATTGGTGGTGAAAAGTGGTTCTTTGATGTTGGGGGCGATTTGTTTGTTCATTACAGAAGGGAAGATTTCCACTTTTAAGGCCCTCTTAGAGTATTGATCATTGACGACACAATTGATGCAAATTTCGACAGAACAACAAAGAAGGACAGTGCACTTCACACTGTGTCTCTGGTCAGGAACACAAATCCTAAGAAATGCAGGCAGCAGGAAAACAAGAAAATAATTTCCCTCTTCCAAGACATATATTCGGTCATCTACCTGAATACTTTATACTTTATACAATCTTCTCCCTCTGTACTTTATACTACTACCCACAACAACATGATACTTGGAAAAGGATCTTAAGAACATCATTGGAAATTACTGCCAGAGCTACATTATTTTCTAAACGAGTTTCAGAGTAGAAGGAAAATAGAGAAAAACTGTCCTTGAATATCCACTTTTCACCTTGCATCAGACCTTCAGACATGACTACAATTGAAGAGTAGGCCAGTTTTCAATGAAAACACAAGTGAATACCAGCACAACCAACAGTCAGCAAGGGCAATGAGGTGGTACACAGTGCCTGCGGGTCTGTCACCGCCACAGCCCGGCTGTCTTCAACTCCTTCACCCAGCTCGGATGGAAATGCTACACAACAGCAGTAGAACCCCCTTCTTCTCTGCAAATCTCACACCTCCGGGCAATGCTTGTCGCACGGGACGGTAATTTGAGTCTACAGCAGAACAACTCACATTCAGAGCCCAAACCCTCAGCTGCCTACAGTAACTGCTCGAAAGGGAATTACATTCTGCACCGGCCTCAGAAAGAGCCGAGGCCCGCGGAAAGGACACGGGGACAGATGCGAAGGGGCCTTTGGCGTCCTTAAGCACCCGCAAAGTACCGAACGTCCCTAAGCCGTGGGAACTGAGACCGGCTTACAACAGCAACTACCCGGAGGGCGGATGAGAAGGAAGAGAGAAATGAACGAGGGAAGCACCACTGACCGTGCCGAGGAGGGCGGAGGGCTCCGGCTGCGTGTCCTTGGGCGCGGCGCCGGGCGGCGGCGGAGGGAAGTTGGGGCTGAAAACCATGAGGTCGCTCTTGGCCGCGCCGTCCGCCACGCACAGGCTGCGGCTGTGGCGCTGCGAGTACGACCAGCTGCCCACTTCGCTGGCGCACACCAGCGTCGTGGGCCCGGGCCCCGAGAGCACGGCCGCCCGCGGCGCCCAGCGCGACGCCCCGTACAGCACCACGGCCAGCAGGAACAGGCTGGACACGGCGCAGATGGCCACCACCAGCCACACGTTGGTGGCCGCGCCGGCCGCCCCGGCACCCGCGTCCGCGCCCGGCGCCGCCCGCGACGACGACGACGACGATCCCGCGGCCGCGGCCAGCGCCGCCTCGGCCGCCTCCACCAGCGACACGCTGAGCGTGGCCGTGGCCGAGCGCGCCGGCTCGCCGTGGTCGCGCACGACGATGAGCAGCCGGTGGCGAGGCCCGTCCGCCTCGTCCAGCGCCCGCGCCGTGCTCACCTCGCCGCTGTAGAGCCCGACGCGGAAGGGGCCCTTGCCCCGCGGCTCCCACAGCTCGTAGCGCAGCCACGCGTTGTAGCCCGAGTCGGCGTCCACGGCGCGGATCTTGGCCACCACCTGCCCCGCCGGCGCCCCCCACGCCGCCCACGCCCACAGCGTGTCCGACGCCGACACCGAGCCCCCCGCCGCCTGCGCCGCCCGCGCCGCCTCGGCCGCCGCGCCGCCCGCCTCCGGCGCCGAGCCCGCGGGCGGCAGCAGCGCCGGCGCGTTGTCGTTCTCGTCCAGCACGAAGAGCTGCACCGTGGCGTTGCCGCACAGCGGCGGCTCCCCCGCGTCCACCGCGCGCACCTCGAACTGCAGCACCTGCAGCTCCTCGTAGTCCAGCGGCTGCAGCGCCCACAGACGCCCGCTCTCCGCGTCCACCGACACGTAGCTCGACGCCGGCCGCCACCCGCCGCCCGCCGCCCCCGACCACGACGACCACGACGACGACGACGCGGCCGCCGCGCCGCCCTCCCACACCGAGTAGCTGACGCGCCCGTTGCCCGCCTCGTCCGGGTCCCGCGCCCACAGCCGCGCCAGCTCCGCGCCCGCCGCGTTGTTCTCCCGCGCCAGCACCGTGTACACGGCCTGCGCGAACGCCGGCGCGTTGTCGTTCACGTCCGACACCGGCACCCGCAGCCCGCGGCTGGCGCGCAGCGCCGGCGCCCCGCCGTCCTCCGCACGCACCTCCACCTCGTACTCCGACACCCGCTCCCGGTCCAGCGCCTCGCGCAGCACCAGCGAGTACGAGCCCGCGAACGTCGCCTCCAGACCGAACGGCGACGCCGGCCACACCCAGCACCGCACGCGCCCGTTCGCCCCCGAGTCCCGGTCCGACACGCTCAGCAGGGCCACCACCGTCCCCACCGCCGCGTCCTCCGACACCGGCACCGACAGCGACGTCACCCGCACCTCCGGCGCGTTGTCGTTCACGTCCAGCACCTGCAATTCCACGCTGCAGTGACCCGACAGCGGGGGTGTCCCATGGTCTCTCGCCTCAATACGAAAATCAAATACACTGACATCCTCGAAGTCGAGAGCGCCCGTGAGGTGAACCTCCCCAGTCTTCGGATTGACAGAAATCACATCTCTTCCACTCGGGGGAACGAAACTTTTTGCAGCAAATGTAATTTCACTGTTAATGCCCTCGTCCGCATCCGTGGCATTCACCCGCCCCACGAGCGTCCCCACGGTAGCATTTTCCGGCAGCTGCACTTTATACACGGATTGGTTGAACTGGGGCGCGTTGTCGTTCACATCCGCCACAGTGATCACCAGCTCCATTGTCCCTGTCAGAGACGGCCGGCCCCCGTCACTCGCCGTCAGCACCAACCGGTGAACGGGAATCGTCTCGCGGTCCAGAGATTTTGTTAAAATAAGTTCGGGTACAAGATTTCGCTCATTCGATTTTTGTAAATCCAGGGAGAAATAGTCGCTGGGGCTGAGTGTGTAGGAGAGCTGCGCGTTCGATCCGATATCCGCATCCGAAGCACCATCCAGCGGGATTAGGAACCCAGGAGGAGAGTTCTCCGATAAACTGAGGTTTTTTCGTGCGGCGGGGAAGATGGGGGCATTGTCGTTGATGTCGGTGACCTCCAGCTCCACATGGAAGACGCGCAGCGGCCGCTCCACCAGCACCTCCAGGCGCAGCGCGCACGGCGCGCTCTTGCCGCACAGCTCCTCCCGGTCCAGCCGCGAGCTCACCAGCAGCGCGCCGCTCGCCCCGCTCACCTCCACGCTCGCCCGCCGGCCCTGCGCCACCAGCCGCAGCCGCCGCGCCTCCGCCTCGCCCGCCTCCAGGCCCAGGTCCTGCGCCAGACGGCCCACCACCGTGCCGGCCTCGGCTTCCTCCGGCACCGAGTACCGCACCTGCCCGCCCGCCAGCGCCCAGGCCGCCTGCAGCACCAGCACCCGCAGCGCCGCACGACAACGCTCCCCCATCGCCGCCGCCGCTCTCTCCGCCGCTGCTGCGGCCGCCGCTGTGTGTGCCGGGCCCGGCCCGGTCCCGCACGGCTCCCCGCCGCCGCCCGGACGCACCGGCTCTGCTGCCCGGCCCGCGCCGCCCCCCCGCGCTCACAGCCGGGCTCTCCGCCGCACCGGGGCGGAGCCGCCCACACGCCGTTCCCGAGCCTGCAGCGACACCGTGCGCTGCTCCGCCGCCTCACACGCTCACACACAGCGCCTCTGCTCCGCTCCCTAATGCCGTGCTTGTGCGGTCTGTCATCCTGAGCTCTTCTTATTGTTCTTACCTCCTTTCCTTTATCGACTCCTTTCTGCTTGCATAGGTTCATTTCTTTCCCTCCTCTTCTCCGTCCTTTCTTCTTTCCTTTTTTTTCTCTGCCTTATTTCGCTTTTTCTTTCCCGTCTTTTACCTTCTCTTCCCATAGTAGTTTTCCCATTCCTTTCTGTTGTTGCGCATCCTGATCGCCATCCTTTTCATTTATTACCCTGCGGTTTCTAAGTCATTTTCCTTTCCAGTCTTTGCTGCTGTTTTCCCGCGCCGGAAATTCGCCAGTTGCCTATTGCGTTGCTGTGAACGCCATCAAAGTCGGAGCTCTCCGCTCTTAATTACGGTATATTAATACTCGTTATGCTATATCACAATAGTTATGATATATCCGCGTGAATTACGGTATATCAGCACTCATTATGCTCTATCAGCGCTAACTAAGCTATATCTACGGTATCAGAGCTGGGGTGTGGTGCTCGAACCGGGAAAAGGCTCTTAGGCTCCAACTCTACTCAGCGTCTAAACATAAGGCCGGTGCCTGCTGATGAGGTTATCTTCCTTTTTTTCTCTTCAGTTGTCATCCCTCTTTGTTACCTCCCGGCTCCCTTTCTGTCTTACTTTTGACTTCTGTAGTCGCCTTCATTGATATATCCTTTTCTCCTTCATTTTCTTCTGCTATTCTTATTCTTCTTTTTTTCCTCGTTTTCCTTTCGAATTTCTGGTTCTCTTTTCTATGTCTTATTCATGTTCTTAACTGTCATTTTTTTTACGTCCTCCTTCTCATTTGCTTTCCTTATCCCTTATGTCCTTCTATTTCCTTTACTAATATTCCTTCCAAATGTTTATATAAAACTCTCAGTGAACTTGTCCTTCGGTAAAACTTCCCATTTCTCTACCGTGCAATGATTTCTTCCATTGTTTCTGTTATTCCACTTTTTCTTTGTCCTTTTTCCTTTTTCATCTCCCTGTTTATATTCTTCTTTTTCTTTGCTTTGTCTTTTCCCTGCTTATCTTCTTCTTTTTGTTTGCTTTTTTCTTTCTCTCCTAGCTGTGTGATCTTTCCCTCTCCTTCTCTATTGCTGCCATCCTTCTATCTTCTAGAACTTTTCCACTTGAGGAAATGTTTTTAGAATACTTACTCCACCATGTCATGAAGCACAGACAGGCCCTATAGCAAAAGGGCGCTCGCAGCTCTCATTCCTCATGACAGGGATTTGCTTTCTTCCTTTCCTCCATTAACATGCACCTGCAGCTTCCTTTCCCTTCAGGATCAAAACCACATTTGGACCCTTCAGTCATCTCAACGACCCAAGAAATCAATCGACAAAGCAATCACATCTTAAAGAACAGCTTTGTTACATCAGAGAAGAGCCCACCCATTCAGACGTAATACAAAAAAGGTTCCAGAGTCTAAGTGACCCAAAGGAAGTCTTTCCTTTGCAAAATCAATCCCATCAGAGTCTAGCAAGATAATCCTCCAAGAATGCTAGCGAAAAAAAAAAAAAAAAAAAAAAAAAAAAAAAAAAAAAAAAAAGGCAAGATGCCATAACATTCCTCGTTTACCTCGATGAAGAACAATTCGGCCTGACTCACACCTGCAGAGCTATTAAAAATTCACCACGGCGTTGTCACGGAAAGCATCCTCGGCATTCCCAACACATCTCCTCCTAGAAAAGCATTAAGGTCACCTCTCCATCTGTCTTTGCTGCCCACTTCTCACCCGGTGCCAGGGAGCAGCAGAAATGAATGAGAGCACACAATGGTGCTCCAATCCTACAGGAATTTTAATTCAGGCAAAACTCGGTCGATCCAACATTAAGATACCACAGCTGAACAGGAACCAAAGTACAGCTTGTGTCACACAGAGCCTCTTCTGGTAGCACTAACTCACCTGTAGCATCACTGGTTGCTTCTTCACAAAAACTAACCCCAGCACCAGGAGTATTTCTTTGAAAGGACACTGTCCCTTAAAGCCAGCTAGAAGACCAACACCAGGGAGATGACCGATGCAATGTCCCAAAAAAAGGCTGCTAGAACTAAATAAATTTCAAAAAGTCTTCTGGATAACCAAGAAAAATCCGCATCAATGGCAAGGGACTAAAGGCACGCATGGCAAGTCACTTGATAAGCTGTAATATCACAGGGAACAACACCAAGCAAGAATACTGAGAACTGCTGGAGGTCCTGAGAGGATCCCACAAGAGCAGCACTACAGGGTAGGATGTTGGGGAAGATGAATCAGGGAAACATTATAAATATAATTGCTTAGCAAAAGATTCTGAAAATATGAAACCTATAATCGAAATAGAAATGAAAGCTTACTTTGAGTTGTAGGGTACTGAGTCTTAGTTACTATATAACCTGAAAACAATAGCATACCTAGTTGAAGGAGAATGTCTTTTGATTGAACAATACCTTTCTGCTGGCTGAGGGATCCAAAGGTCAATGTGGCAAAACAGGAGTCTAAAGAGTAGTTTCTAGAGTTTAAAAAATAATACAGCATGGTAATATAGTAGCTCTTATAAGCTGTATGTAGATTCTATAGGATTTTGTGTCTTATATCGGTTAGTCACTGTAAATTAGAAGATTCATCACAAAAGGAAACCTAATGTATTGTAACAAAGACCTCGCTCTCTTAACTCTCTTACCTCTAGACTCTTACCTCTCCTCTTAACTCTCAACTCTTATCCTTCCTGATCCCCCTATTCTCGCTCTCTCTCTCTCACTCTTCCCCCGGCCCTTTGCTCTCTCGCTCCCTTCTCTCTCAGCTCTCACCCTGCTGTTCTTTCTCCCTCTCTCTTTGGGACTCCCCTCCAGCCCAGGCTGGTGGCTGAAGGCAAGGCCCTTTTACCCACGACCCTTGCAATAAAACCACATATTCGAGAATATACAGGTCAGCAGAATTCCTTGTCCCAGCCGTCCGCAGATTTGCCTACAGTGGATGTTTCCTCAAGGCTTTTAATTGGCATCATCTCTCACTCTAAGGCAGGGGAAATGAGATCTCCACAGCTAACCAGACATTCTCCACAAGTTCCTCCACAAGGACATACATTGTCTTCCACTCAGCAGCTCCATTTTCCTGGGACAACAATCCTCCTTCTCAAATTCACCCTCCCCATCACACAGGCCCAGCCCCTATTTAGTGCCACACGCAGGATCACTGCCAAAATATCCAACATTGCTCAACCTCAGAAACATGCTCTGTCTGTAAACTCACTCTGCATATGGTCCAGGCCCTTGTGCTTCCTCATCTTCTTTCATTATCACCACAAATGATATAAAGTCTAAAATAATCTGACAGGCTTTTCCCAGCTACGTGATCTTCAGCATTAATGCTTTCCTCCTTTTCAGCAAGTGTACGCAAAAATGCCAAAGAACGGGACATTATAGCTCATACTCTGTGATTGGAGCTGTGAGTGCTCTGATCCTAGTCCACACAAATTTATTTATTCAAGAGAACACAGCAAGTGCCAAAGCACAAGAGCACCCATAATGTCAACCATAGGGTACAACTTGTACCACATGAACAGGGATAATCAGGCAGGTTTCAGGGTCTTCCTGCAAATATCAGAACCATCCACATGTGACATCAGGACACACCATCTCTACTGAGACCAACTGAGCAGTGCACAAGTAAAGGAAGTTGAGCACATGAAGATTATAAATCCTTGTAAACCCCACCTGAGGAGGAGCAAGAAACCATCACAGCAAAATCTACATCTCTGGACACTACTGTGGAAGCCCACAATTACACAAGGACAGCAAGTTTAGGTGTTCCCCTCCCACAACACCTTGAACCTGAACAAGTTGTTCCATCAGACAACACTCAGCACTCTCCATCTCGCCACCTCTTACCAACACAGGGCCTACATCAGGCAGGGAGCAGCAGAAGACACAGTCCCTGGTGGAGAGACTCCGAACTGCAAAGGACATTGAGGACATTTCTGTATCACACTCTCACCTCATTATCAGAAAGGCCTCCCACTCCAGACCCTTAGGACCAAGGAAAGCATCCTCAGCAAGAACACTCCCTTCCCATCTTGTCTCACCCTTTCCTCTAAAACTCCCTCACTCCCCCGCTCTGAGACCTGTTCTAAAGACAAATATATGACCTCATGGTATTTTCTTATGACAAGATCCAAGGTCTCTCCAAGGATTTTCAGTTTCCCACACAAGCCTTTCTGCTGCTCATGGTCACCCTTCCCATCAGAAAAAGGCCAGGCCCTTCTCGGTACAACAGATCACAGTTTCCTTTCCTTCCACAAGGTTCCACATGACCATTGCTTATCCTTGCCAGCAATGACACACCATAAAAATCCACGGATGGTATCATCAACACCGTGTATGGCAGATGTTCTGCTGCTGACACCTCATCTTCTGCACTGCTTCTCTATGGCAATATTATTTTACAAGGTGATATTGGAACCTCTAAACAGCAGTGGCACTGATTTTGTGATCCCAGGGAAGAACCAATACTGTGCGGAGGACAGTAACACATGCTACTGCCTGTGTACCAGGATGCTATTTAAGAATTGGTGGGGAAAGGAGATTCTTTGATGTTGGGGGCTATTTGTTTGTTCAATACTGAAATGAAGATTTCCACTTTTAAAGCCCTCGTAGAGTATTGATCATTGACGTAACAAATTATAAAAATTTCGAGAGAACATCAAAAAAGGACAGTGTACTTCACACTGTGTCTCTGGTCAGGAACACAAATCCTAAGAAATGCAGGCAGCAGGAAAGCAAGAAAATAATTTCCCTCTTCAAAGACATATATTCAGTCATCTACCTGAATACTTTATACTTTATACAATCTTCTCCCTCTGTACTTTATACTACTACCCACAACAACATGATACTTGGAAAAGGATCTTAAGAACATCATTGGAAATTACTGCCAGAGCTACATTATTTTCTAAACCAGTCTCAGAGTAGAAGGAAAATAGAGAAAAACTGTCCTTGAATATCCACTTTTCACCTTGCATCATACCTTCACACATGACTACAATTAAAGAGTAGGCCAGTTTTCAATGAAAAGACAAATGAATACCAGCACAACCAACACACCGCAAGGACAATGAGGTGGTACACAGTGCCTGCGGGTCTGTCACCGCCACAGCCCAGCTGTCTTCAACTCCTTCACCCAGCTCGGGTGGAAATGCTACACATCAGCATCAGAACCCCCTTCTTGTCTGCAAATCTCACACCTCCGGGCACTGCTTGTCGCACGGGACGGTAACTTGAGTCTACAGCAGAACAACTCACATTCAGAGCCCAAACCCTCAGCTGCCTACATTAACTGCTCGAAGGGGAATTACATTCTGCACCGGCCTCAGAAAGAGCCGGGGCCCGCGGAAAGGACACGGGGACAGATGCGAAGGGGCTTTTGGCGTCCTTAAGCACCCGCTAAGTACCGAACGTCCCTAAGCCGAGGGAACTGAGCCCGGCTTCCAACAGCAACTACCCGGAGGGCGGATGAGAAGGAACAGAGAAATGAACGAGGGAAGCACCACTGACCGTGCCGAGGAGGGCGGAGGGCTCCGGCTGCGTATCCTTGGGAGCGGCGCCGGGCGGCGGCGGAGGGAAGTTGGGGCTGAAAACCATGAGGTCGCTCTTGGCCGCGCCGTCCGCCACGCACAGGCTGCGGCTGTGGCGCTGCGAGTACGACCAGCTGCCCACTTCGCTGGCGCACACCAGCGTCGTGGGCCCGGGCCCCGAGAGCACGGCCGCCCGCGGCGCCCAGCGCGACGCCCCGTACAGCACCACGGCCAGCAGGAACAGGCTGGACACGGCGCAGATGGCCACCACCAGCCACACGTTGGTGGCCGCGCCGGCCGCCCCGGCACCCGCGTCCGCGCCCGGCGCCGCCCGCGACGACGACGACGACGATCCCGCGGCCGCGGCCAGCGCCGCCTCGGCCGCCTCCACCAGCGACACGCTGAGCGTGGCCGTGGCCGAGCGCGCCGGCTCGCCGTGGTCGCGCACGACGATGAGCAGCCGGTGGCGAGGCCCGTCCGCCTCGTCCAGCGCCCGCGCCGTGCTCACCTCGCCGCTGTAGAGCCCGACGCGGAAGGGGCCCTTGCCCCGCGGCTCCCACAGCTCGTAGCGCAGCCACGCGTTGTAGCCCGAGTCGGCGTCCACGGCGCGGATCTTGGCCACCACCTGCCCCGCCGGCGCCCCCCACGCCGCCCACGCCCACAGCGTGTCCGACGCCGACACCGAGCCCCCCGCCGCCTGCGCCGCCCGCGCCGCCTCGGCCGCCGCGCCGCCCGCCTCCGGCGCCGAGCCCGCGGGCGGCAGCAGCGCCGGCGCGTTGTCGTTCTCGTCCAGCACGAAGAGCTGCACCGTGGCGTTGCCGCACAGCGGCGGCTCCCCCGCGTCCACCGCGCGCACCTCGAACTGCAGCACCTGCAGCTCCTCGTAGTCCAGCGGCTGCAGCGCCCACAGACGCCCGCTCTCCGCGTCCACCGACACGTAGCTCGACGCCGGCCGCCACTCGCCGCCCGCCGCCCCCGACCACGACGACCACGACGACGACGCGGCCGCCGCGCCGCCCTCCCACACCGAGTAGCTGACGCGCCCGTTGCCCGCCTCGTCCGGGTCCCGCGCCCACAGCCGCGCCAGCTCCGCGCCCGCCGCGTTGTTCTCCCGCGCCAGCACCGTGTACACGGCCTGCGCGAACGCCGGCGCGTTGTCGTTCACGTCCGACACCGGCACCCGCAGCCCGCGGCTGGCGCGCAGCGCCGGCGCCCCCGCCGTCCTCCGCACGCACCTCCACCTCGTACTCCGACACCCGCTCCCGGTCCAGCGCCTCGCGCAGCACCAGCGAGTACGAGCCCGCGAACGTCGCCTCCAGACCGAACGGCGACGCCGGCCACACCCAGCACCGCACGCGCCCGTTCGCCCCCGAGTCCCGGTCCGACACGCTCAGCAGGGCCACCACCGTCCCCACCGCCGCGTCCTCCGACACCGGCACCGACAGCGACGTCACCCGCACCTCCGGCGCGTTGTCGTTCACGTCCAGCACCTGCAATTCCACGCTGCAATGACCTGACAGTGAAGGCGTCCCGTGGTCTCTCGCCTCAATACGAAAATCAAATACACTGACTTCTTCGAAGTCGAGAGCTCCTGTGAGGTGAATCTCCCCCGTCTCCGGATTAACGGAAATCACATCTCTTCCACCCGGAGGAATGAAACTGATCGCCGTAAAGGTCATCTCGCTATTACTTCCCAAATCCGGATCCGTGGCATTCACCCGCCCCACGAGGGTCCCCACGTCAGCATTCTCCGGCAGCTGCACTTTATACACCGACTGATTGAACTGGGGCGCGTTGTCGTTCGCATCCACCACCAAGATCACCAGCTCCATTGTCCCTGTCAGAGACGGCCGGCCCCCGTCACTCGCCGTCAGCACCAACCGGTGAACGGGAATCGTCTCGCGGTCCAGAGATTTCGTTAATAAGAGTTCGGGTATAAGATTTCGCTCATTCGACTTTTGTAAATCGAGAGAGAAATACTCGCTGGGGCTGAGTGTGTAGGAGAGCTGCGCGTTCGATCCGATATCCGCATCCGAAGCACCCTCCAGCGGGAAACGAGACCCCGGCACAGACGATTCCGCGATGCTGAGGTTTTTTCGTGCGGCGGGGAAGATGGGGGCATTGTCGTTGATGTCGGTGACCTCCAGCTCCACATGGAAGACGCGCAGCGGCCGCTCCACCAGCACCTCCAGGCGCAGCGCGCACGGCGCGCTCTTGCCGCACAGCTCCTCCCGGTCCAGCCGCGAGCTCACCAGCAGCGCGCCGCTCGCCCCGCTCACCTCCACGCTCGCCCGCCGGCCCTGCGCCACCAGCCGCAGCCGCCGCGCCTCCGCCTCGCCCGCCTCCAGGCCCAGGTCCTGCGCCAGACGGCCCACCACCGTGCCGGCCTCGGCTTCCTCCGGCACCGAGTACCGCACCTGCCCGCCCGCCAGCGCCCAGGCCGCCTGCAGCACCAGCACCCGCAGCGCCGCACGACAACGCTCCCCATCGCCGCCGCCGCTCTCTCCGCCGCTGCTGCGGCCGCCGCTGTGTGTGCCGGGCCCGGCCCGGTCCCGCACGGCTCCCCGCCGCCGCCCGGACGCACCGGCTCTGCTGCCCGGCCCGCGCCGCCCCCCCGCGCTCACAGCCGGGCTCTCCGCCGCACCGGGGCGGAGCCGCCCACACGCCGTTCCCGAGCCTGCAGCGACACCGTGCGCTGCTCCGCCGCCTCACACGCTCACACACAGCGCCTCTGCCTCCGCCCCGCGATGGGTATGTTTTCTGCCGTGTCTTCTGTCGTGCTACTCTTTTTTCCCCTTATATCTTCCATTTTCTTTAAAAGTAGTCCTTCATTTCTTCTTTCTCTTTCTTCGCTGCCTTTTCCTTTTTCTTGCATCCTGCAGTTCCTTCTTTACGGACATTTTTCCTTTCTCTTTCCTTTTTTTCTTTGTACTCTTTTCCGTTTCTTCCTTGACTGTCTTTTTTTTCCTCCTTTTTATGCCACTCTTCATTCTATCCGCTCCTTTCCCTTCTCTTTCCACCCACCGGTATTCTTTAGCTGCACTGGAAACTCGTCAGTGTCCTCTGTCACCGCGGAGATCATTAAATGCGGAACCATCACTGCTAATTACAGAATATCATTGCTGGAGAGCTGTGCTGCTCTTATCAAAGGTGTTAGGAACCAACTCCTCTCAATGTCTACAGATGTGGTCGGTGCGTGCTGGTCAGCTCTTTATCCTCTGTTTTGTATTTCCATTCTGCCCTTCTTTCTACTTTCATTGTGGTTTGGAATGGTGTTGCTGGTTGGTTCCGGTTTTTGGGAGTGGAGTAGTTTTTTTAGTTATATTGTTTTCATTGTAGCGAGTTCAATATTTTCTTTACTACTTCTGCTACTACTGCTATTATTATGAATATTATTACTATTAATACCGCACCTCCGGCGCATTGTCGTTCACATCCAGCACCTCAAGCTCCACGCTGCAGGAAAGTGGAGGAGCCCCTTTATCTCTTGCTTCGATCTCGAGGTCATATGACTGAATCTCCTCGAAATCCAGATGCCCGTTTGTCCACCACTTGTCCTTCGGTAAAACTTCCCATTTCTCTACCGTGCAATGATTTCTTCCACTGTTTCTGTTATTCCACTTTTTTCTTTGTCCTTTTTCCTTTTTCATCTCCCTGTTTTATCTTCTTCTTTTCGTTGCTTTGTCTTTTCCCTGCTTATCTTCTTCTTTTTGTTTGCTTTTTCTTTCTCTCCTAGCTGTGTGGTCTTTCCCTCTTCTTCTCTATCGCTGCCATCCTTGTATCTTCTAGAATTTTTCCACTTGAGGAAATGTTTTTAGAATACTTACTCCACCACGTCATCAAGCACTGACAGGCCCTTTAGCAAAAGGGCGCTCCCAGCTCTCATTCCTCATGACAGGAATTTGCCTTCTGGTTATGCTCCACAACGGTGCGCCTGCTGCTTCCTCTCCCTTCAGGATCAAAGCCACATTTGGACCCTTCAGTCATCTCAACGACCCGATAAATAAATCGACAAAGCAATCACATCATAAAGAACAGATGTATTACATCAGAGAAGAGCCCACCCATTCAGACACCTAATACAAAAACCGTTCCAGTGTCTAAGTGACCCAAGGGAGTCTCTCCTTTGCAAAATGAAATCCAGCAGACTCCAGCATGAAAAGCCTCCAAGAATGCTGAAAAAAAAAAAAAAAAAAAAAACAGGCAAGATGCCAAAACATTTCTCATTTACCTCGATGAAGAACAATTCGGCCTGACTCACACCTGCAGAGCTATTAAAAATTCACCACAGCATCGTCACGGAAAGCATCCTCGGCATGCCCAACACATCTCCTCCTAGAAAAGCATTGAGGTCACCTCTCATCTGTCTTTGCTGCCCACTTCTCACCCGGTGCCAGGGAGCAGCAGAAATGAATGAGAGCACACAATGGTGCTCCAATCCTACAGGAATTTTGATTCAGGCAAAACTTGGTCAATCCAACATGAAGATACCACAGCTGGACAGGAACCAAAGTACACCTTGTGTCACACAGAGCCTCTGCTGGTAGCACTAACTCACCTGTAGCATCACTGGTTGCTTCTTCACAAAAACTAACTCCAGCACCAGGAGTATTTCTTTGAAAGGACACTGTCCCTTAATGCCAGATGGAAGACCAACACCAGGGAGATGACTGATGCAATGTCCCAAAAAACGATGGCAGAACTGCACAAAGTTCAAAGAGCCTCCTGGTTCACCAACAAAATTTCGCATCAATGGCAAGGAAACTAAAGGCACGCATGGCAAGTCACTTGATAGCTGTAATATCACAGGGAACAACACCAAGCAAGAATACTGAGAACTGCTGGAGGTCCTGAGAGTATCCCACAAGAGCAGCACTACAGGGTGGGTGCTTTCTCAAGGATTTCTATTGGAATCCTCTACCACTCTAAGGCATGGGAAATGAGATCTCCACAGCTAACCAGACATTCTCCACAAGTTCCTCCACAGTGACACACACTGTGTTCTACCCAACAGCTTCATTTTCCTGGGACAACACTCCTCCCCACTCAAATTCACCCTCCAAATCACATAGGCCCAGGCCCTATTTAGTGCCACATGCAGGATCACTGCCGAAATATCCAACCTAATCCCACAGAATTCTGCATGAGAACATGCTCTCCACTCCCAAGACATCCATTCTGAGAAATACATTAGAGGCCACCCTCCATCTGTGCTTGCTGCCAACTGCTCAAACCATGCTGGAAGAAGCAAGAACGAAATGAGAGCAGACTGTGGTCTAATCTGGGAGTTATACAATATTTCAGGTTGGAAGGAAAGCCACAAGGATTGTTAAATCCAACTCCCAACCTAGACACATTTGGTCAATCCAAGATGAAGACACCACAACTAAAGAGGCAGAAAGGTTCAGCTGTCTCTCAGACTCATCTCCTTCAGCAAGAAGCCACTTACCTGTAGCATCACTGCTTGCTTCTTCAGAAAAGAAATATTCTCAGAGCAGCAAACTGCTTCTAACACTAGCAGAGACTATTGGGTACAACAGATAGAAAATATTGATGTGCATTCTAGAAAAGCCTTGGAATCAGTGGGCAAAGCTCAGCACACTTCTATCATGAGGGAGGGGCACACTGGAGCTAAGGAAAGACATTGTCTCAACATCAGCGTCAGCTCAGGAGCATGGAAAAGTCATCCTACACACTGATAGAAAATTACCCAAATGTTTGCAACCAGAAAGCTGCCAAAACTCAGTATTTCGTATTGTCTGGTATTACCAACACATTGCTAACATGAGAGACAGAAAAGCAAGACTGTGAGAGCTTGGTAAGAAGGGAGAAGAAACACAAATAATCCAGCTCCACTGTATTGAAATGCAGGAAGAGAACACTGGGGCGTAAGGATATGCAAAACTTCTGGAGAAATCCCAGGTATTAGTAATGTCTGTGGAGCCTCTTCTTGATATTTTCTAATAGAATCCTCTGTCTCACATCCTGGGAAACACCAACCCTGCCTGAGCACACATTCTCCAGTCCTTCACCAAAGACACAACTGTTCTGCAGATCATCTCCCTCAGGCAAGAGCCTTCCCTGCTAAAGCTCATCCTCATCACATGCCCAGGCCATACCTTGTGCCACTTGCAGAATCTCTTTCACAATACCACAAAACCTGCTAAAACATTGTCCTTTGCATATCCTCACCTTCCCTTACAACTGGCACAAGGAACATCTCGAGGGATATGAAGCCCCCCACACTCTGGCAGATTCCTCTCATCTGCCTACACATCATGATTTATGCCTTTTCAGCAATCTCTGGTGGAAATACCACAGAACATAAGAACTGACTCCTTAAGAACTTTATGACATAAAGGCATGTCTGTTGTCACCCCAGTCCACATGGAGTTGGCACTTTGAGAGAATGAGAGCAAATGCCAAAGCACAAAGCACCCCATCATATCAGCTGGATGGGAGAATTTGTACCATGGAGAACCACAGCTGGGCTGCTGTGCAGGGATTTGTGTGTACATCAGACTTCAGAATCAGCCACCTGTGAAAACAGGACATGTAACTTCAACCAAGGGGAAATTTTCAAGTCCCCAACTATGGGAAGTTGGACGCACAGAAATGATATCCACATTAACATGTGCCCTTAAAAATTACCCTGAGGCCAGAGGGACCATCATGGAAAGATCTGTAGCTCTGGAAGCCACTATAGATGCCCACCATTACACAAGGACGGGAGGCTTACGTGCTACTCTCCTAGAAAAAGTTGTCCTAAATAGGAATCAAAAAGTTCATTGGGAATTACCCAGCACTCTGCATGCCACACCCTCTTTACTGACACCTTGTCTGCCTCAGGCAGACAACAGCACAAGGGATGTCTCTGGTGGGAAATATTCATAACCTCAAAGGACATGATGGGCATTAAACTACCATGGAATTAACTCAGCACCCAGAAGGCCTTCAACTCCATACCTTCAGGAGCCCAGGAATGGATCTTGGGAAAGAAACCTGTGCCCATCCTGCATCGTCCTTTCCTCTACTCATCCCCCATTCCCTACTCTGGGACGTGTTCTCCAGACAACAGCATCAGCTCACATTCTTGTCTTCTTATGACACAACCCGTGGTCTTCCCAAGGATTTCCAGTCCCCACACACTGTGAGGTCACACTTCATATTATGACATGGTCAGGGCCTACTCAGCCCCACTGCCGTGTTCACCTCATCTCCTGTGGCTCCCCCAGCCTCAGCTGGAAACATTACATTGGAGAATATTGTTTATAGAGGTGATGTCAGGACAACTCTAAAGGCAATGGCCATTGACAGAACGCTGTGAAAGACCAACCCAAATGCTGAAAAATACATCAGTGCAAACAATGATACCTACTGCACAGGAAAATATGGTGTCCAGTATGGATTGTGGGGCGTTTTTTGTTGTTGTTCTTGGGGGATTTTTGTTTGTTTCTTTGTTTAAGAGGGTTTTCCAGGGGTTTTCAAGCAAATGGCTGGAGAATGCAAATAATAATATAACATGCAAACAGGACAGTGTATGGTCATGCCACCTCACTGGACAATCCAGCTGCAATCCACATCAGAAAGGCACGACCAAGAAAAGAAAACATACACTTCAGGTCACAATCCTCTGCCTGCACACCTTCTACTGGCAGCTAGAATAAAAACATAATTGCAGAAATAACTTAGGAAAAGTGTATAAGAACTTCCCTGCTTCCACAATGACTCTGGTAAGCCAAGAAAATGTGGGAAATTACACCATGAGGAGAGAGAACAGTGAAGTCACAATTGTCATCTTGCATCACCTCCCTGATGGAGGAGAGTCAAACAAGAGTACTGAGTTCTTCATAGGAAACCACATTAAATACCAGCATGATCAGCAGTCAGCAACAGTGACAGCACAGTGAATAGTACCTATGGCACTGTCTCATGACATGGTGCACGTCTCCCCAGGGACTTTCAGTGCCATTAGACACATCTCACTCCTCCAGGTCAACCTTAATACCAGGAAATGGCCAGGGCCTCCACAATGCCACAGCCACATTCACCTCTGCAACCTGTCACTGCCCCCCTTCACCTCCACAGGGCTCACTGCAGCTTCTGCACACTACTGCCAGCAATGAGAGCACCATCAAAAACATACAGATGGTGTCATATAGACCATGCCCAGCGCTCTACTCCTTCTAAAGGTGATGTCAGAATAACTCCAAATGACGATGGCAATGACTCCGTGTTGTGATAGAACAACTCAATCATTAACAAGCACTCCAACATAAAAGATTGTATTTTTTCTATAGGAGAATTTATATTCCAAGCTTTCTGATTAGCGGTTTTGGTGCTTGCTTGGCTGGGTGAGGGTATTCTTTGTTAGAAAATTTCCAGGGCTTTTGAAAGGACGTGGCACCTGATACAAATATTCCAAGAATATCACAACAAGCCAGTGTAGGTCACGCCAATTCTCTAGCCAGGAATGCAAGTCTACAGCCATTCCTTCAATGACAGCACAAAGCCCCCATACAGCTGATGTTATATATGCTGTGCTCAGCAGACTCCCTGTAGTTGACCCTTCATCTTTTCTGCTGCTTCAGCTATTCTGGGTGGAAATCGTAATCACCTGCAAGTTCTGTCACTCTCCTGAAATGCTGGACATCTATTTGTAGACACAGTTACCAGGAGATTTCTATTGATAACAAGCATTGATTTCATGATCCCATGGAAAGAAACAACTCCTGATGAACACAGCAGTGTAAATGATATTGTCCTTAGAGGTACATTTGTGTATTTTAAGAGACTGTTTCTGGATAATTCACAACTTTGCCATGGGTGATACAAATATTGAAAGAATGTTGTGACAAGCAAGTGTCAATCCCCAGGCATGAAAAAAAAAATAAAAATACATAGAATGATTTTGAGCAAAGAGGGGGTTATGGAAAAAACCAATTCCGTTTTCTTACACTGACCCTGAATTTACAACCCCTGCGTAAAACGATTATAATGCTATGTAGAAAATCCACCACAGAGGGAGAAAGCCTTGAGGCCTCAACTGTAACCTTTCAGCACGTCACTTGAACTGGGTAGGAAAGAGGGCACAGGTTTTGACAATGTTGATACCGGCTCAATCAGCACTCAGCAAAGGCAGTTCAGCGGTCCATGGTGCCTGGGGGATTGTCACCACTACATCCTGCGTGTCTTCACCTCCTTCAGCAAGCGAGGGTTAAAATGTTACACACCAGCAAGGGAAAGTGCTGTCAGCAGAGCTGACACCTCGGTGCACCTATTCTCACAGTCAACAGAGATTTCTTTCTAGGGCATAGCAAACATACGAGAGAACAACCCTCACTCAAAGCAACAAACTCAGCCACGGTCCGTAAATTTGCTGCAGAATCCCGGAAGACATTTCCCCAGCTCACTAACAGCTGGGGAGCTCCGGAAAGTACCCTCCGGCAGATAAAAAGGTGCCGTTACGATTCTAAAGATTCAGCCAACATTCCACTGTCCTCAGGCCCTATTTAGTGCCACACGCAGGATCACTGCCAAAATATCCAACATTGCTGATCCTCAGAAACATGCTCTCTCTGTAAACTCACTCTGCATATGATCTGGGCCCTTGTGCTTCCTCATCTTCTTTCATGATCACCACAAATGATATACAGTCTAAAATTATCTGACAGGCTTTTCCCAGCTACACGACCTTCAGCATAAATGCTTTCCTCCTTTTCAGCAAGAGTAGGCAAAAATGCCAAAGGACTGGACGTTATAGCTCATAAATATTCTGTGATTGGAGCTGTGGCAGTTCTGATCCCAGTCCACACAAATTTATTTCTTCAAGAGAACACAGCAAGTGCCAAAGCACAAGAGCACCCACAGTGTCAACCAAGTGGGACAACGTGTACCACATGAACTGGGATAATCAGGCAGGTTTCAGGGTCTTCCTGCAAATATCAGAACCATCCACATGTGACATCAGGACACACCATCTCTACTGAGACCAACTGAGCAGTGCACAAGTAAAGGAAGTTGAGCACATAAAGATTATAAATCCTTGTAAATCCCACCTGAGGAGGAGCAAGAAACCATCACAGCAAAATCTACATCTCTGGACACTACTGTGGAAGCCCACAACTACACGAGGACAGCAAGTTTAGGTGTTCCCCTCCCACAACACCTTGAACCTGAACAAGTTGTTCCATCAGACAACACTCAGCACTCTCCATCTCACCACCTCTTACCAACACAGGGCCTACATCAGGCAGGAAGCAGCAGAAGACACAGTCCCTGGTGGAGAGACTCCGAACTGCAAAGGACATTGAGGACATTTCTGTATCACACTCTCACCTCATTATCAGGAAGGCCTCCCACTCCAGACCCTTAGGACCAAGGAAAGCATCCTCAGCAAGAACACTCCCTTCCCATCCTGTCTCACCCTTTCCTCTAAAACTCCTTCCCTCCCCTACCCTGAGATCTGTTCTAAAGACAAATATATAACCTCATGATATTTTCTTATAACATGATCTATGGTCTGCCCAAGGATTTTGAGTTTCCCACACAAGCCTTTCTGCTGCTCATGGTCACCCCTCCCATCAGAAAAGGGCCAGGCCCTACTCGGTACAAGAGATCACAGTTTCCTTTCCTTCCACAAGGTTCCACATGACCATTGCTTATCCTTGCCAGCAATGACACACCAGAAAAATCCACGGACGGTATCATCAACACCGTGTATGGCAGATGTTCTGCTGCTGACACCTCATCTTTTGCACTGCTTCTCTATGGGAATGCTATTTTCGAAGGTAATGCTGGAACCTCTAAACAGCAGTGGCACTGATTTTGTCCTCCCAGGGAAGAACCAATACTGTGCGGAGGACAGTAACACATGCTACTGCCTGTGTACCAGGATAATATTTAAGAATTGGTGGGGAAAGGAGATTCTTTGATGTTGGGGGCTATTTGTTTCTTCATTACAGAAGGGAAGATTTACACTTTTAAAGCTCTCTTAGAGTCTTGATCACTAATGTGACAATTGTTGCGAATTTCGAGAGAACATCAAAAAAGGACAGTGTACTTTACACTCGGTCTCTGGTCAGGAACACAAATCCTCAGGAAAGTGGGCAGCAGGAAAACAAATCACTTTCCATCTTGAAACACATACCTTGGCTCGTCGCCTTGAATACATTACACACTCTTCTCCCTGTGTACTTTATAGTACTAACCAGAACAGCATGATACTTGCAAAAAGATCATAGAAAAATAATTGGAAATCTTTACCAAAACTACCCTATTTTCTATATGAGTCGCAGAGTAGATCGATAATAGGGAACTATTGTCCTTGAACATCCACTTTTCACCTTGCATCAGACCTTCACACATGATTATAATTAAACAAGAGCAGGGCAGTTTTCAATGAAAAGACAAACAACAGCACAACCAACAGTCAGCAAGGGCACTGAGGTGGTACACAGTGCCTGCGGGTCTGTCACCGCCACAGCCCGGCTGTCTTCAACTCCTTCACCCAGCTCCGGTGGAAATGCTACACATCAGCAGCAGAAACCCCTTCTTGTCTGCAAATCTCACACCTCCGGGCACTGCTTGTCGCACGGGACAGTGATTTAATAACAGAGCAGAACAACTCACATTCAGAGCTCAAACCCTCAGCTGCCTACATTAACTGCTCGAAGGGGCTATCATATTTACATTCTGGACCGTAATCTGAAAGACCCGGGGGCCGCGGAAAGGACACGGGGACAGATGCGAAGGTGTCTTTGGCGTCTTTAAGCACCCGCTAAATACCGAACGTCCCTAAGCCGTGGGAACTGAGCCCGGCTTCCAACAGCAACTACCCGGAGGGCGGATGAGAAAGAGCAAAGAAATGAACGAGGGAAGCACCACTGACCGTGCCGAGGAGGGCGGAGGGCTCCGGCTGCGTGTCCTTGGGCGCGGCGCCGGGCGGCGGCGGAGGGAAGTTGGGGCTGAAAACCATGAGGTCGCTCTTGGCCGCGCCGTCCGCCACGCACAGGCTGCGGCTGTGGCGCTGCGAGTACGACCAGCTGTCCACTTCGCTGGCGCACACCAGCGTCGTGGGCCCGGGCCCCGAGAGCACGGCCGCCCGCGGCGCCCAGCGCGACGCCCCGTACAGCACCACGGCCAGCAGGAACAGGCTGGACACGGCGCAGATGGCCACCACCAGCCACACGTTGGTGGCCGCGCCGGCCGCCCCGGCACCCGCGTCCGCGCCCGGCGCCGCCCGCGACGACGACGACGACGACGATCCCGCGGCCGCGGCCAGCGCCGCCTCGGCCGCCTCCACCAGCGACACGCTGAGCGTGGCCGTGGCCGAGCGCGCCGGCTCGCCGTGGTCGCGCACGACGATGAGCAGCCGGTGGCGAGGCCCGTCCGCCTCGTCCAGCGCCCGCGCCGTGCTCACCTCGCCGCTGTAGAGCCCGACGCGGAAGGGGCCCTTGCCCCGCGGCTCCCACAGCTCGTAGCGCAGCCACGCGTTGTAGCCCGAGTCGGCGTCCACGGCGCGGATCTTGGCCACCACCTGCCCCGCCGGCGCCCCCCACGCCGCCCACGCCCACAGCGTGTCCGACGCCGACACCGAGCCCCCCGCCGCCTGCGCCGCCCGCGCCGCCTCGGCCGCCGCGCCGCCCGCCTCCGGCGCCGAGCCCGCGGGCGGCAGCAGCGCCGGCGCGTTGTCGTTCTCGTCCAGCACGAAGAGCTGCACCGTGGCGTTGCCGCACAGCGGCGGCTCCCCCGCGTCCACCGCGCGCACCTCGAACTGCAGCACCTGCAGCTCCTCGTAGTCCAGCGGCTGCAGCGCCCACAGACGCCCGCTCTCCGCGTCCACCGACACGTAGCTCGACGCCGGCCGCCACCCGCCGCCCGCCGCCCCCGACCACGACGACCACGACGACGACGCGGCCGCCGCGCCGCCCTCCCACACCGAGTAGCTGACGCGCCCGTTGCCCGCCTCGTCCGGGTCCCGCGCCCACAGCCGCGCCAGCTCCGCGCCCGCCGCGTTGTTCTCCCGCGCCAGCACCGTGTACACGGCCTGCGCGAACGCCGGCGCGTTGTCGTTCACGTCCGACACCGGCACCCGCAGCCCGCGGCTGGCGCGCAGCGCCGGCGCCCCGCCGTCCTCCGCACGCACCTCCACCTCGTACTCCGACACCCGCTCCCGGTCCAGCGCCTCGCGCAGCACCAGCGAGTACGAGCCCGCGAACGTCGCCTCCAGACCGAACGGCGACGCCGGCCACACCCAGCACCGCACGCGCCCGTTCGCCCCCGAGTCCCGGTCCGACACGCTCAGCAGGGCCACCACCGTCCCCACCGCCGCGTCCTCCGACACCGGCACCGACAGCGACGTCACCCGCACCTCCGGCGCGTTGTCGTTCACGTCCAGCACCTCCAGCACCACCTTGCAGTGACCCGACAGCGGGGGTGTCCCGTGGTCTCTCGCCTCAATACGAAAATTAAATACACTGACATCCTCGAAGTCTAGAGCGCCCGTGAGGTGGATCTCCCCCGTCTTCGGATTGACAGAAATCACATCTCTTCCACTCGGAGGAATGAAGTTTGTCACGGCATAGGTCACCTCACTGTTACTTCCCTCGTCCGCATCCGTGGCATTCACCCTCATCACCAGCGTCCCCACCGCAGCGCTCTCCGGAAGCTGCACTGTGTACACAGACTGGTTGAATTGGGGCGCATTGTCGTTCGTGTCCAAAACTGAGATCACCAGCTCCATTGTCCCTGTCAGAGACGGCCGGCCCCCGTCACTCGCCGTCAGCACCAACCGGTGAACGGGAATCGTCTCGCGGTCCAGAGATTTCGTTAAGACGAGTTTCCGGTTCAATATTTTCACCGTTCGATTTTTGTAAATCCAGAGAGAAATACTCGCTGGGGCTGAGTGTGTAGGAGAGCTGCGCGTTCGCTCCGATATCCGCATCCGAAGCACCATCCAGCGGGAATCGGAACCCCGGCAGAGTGGTCCATTCCGCGATGCTGAGGGTTTTTCGTGCGGCGGGGAAGATGGGGGCATTGTCGTTGATGTCGGTGACCTCCAGCTCCACATGGAAGACGCGCAGCGGCCGCTCCACCAGCACCTCCAGGCGCAGCGCGCACGGCGCGCTCTTGCCGCACAGCTCCTCCCGGTCCAGCCGCGAGCTCACCAGCAGCGCGCCGCTCGCCCCGCTCACCTCCACGCTCGCCCGCCGGCCCTGCGCCACCAGCCGCAGCCGCCGCGCCTCCGCCTCGCCCGCCTCCAGGCCCAGGTCCTGCGCCAGACGGCCCACCACCGTGCCGGCCTCGGCTTCCTCCGGCACCGAGTACCGCACCTGCCCGCCCGCCAGCGCCCAGGCCGCCTGCAGCACCAGCACCCGCAGCGCCGCACGACAACGCTCCCCCATCGCCGCCGCCGCTCTCTCCGCCGCTGCTGCGGCCGCCGCTGTGTGTGCCGGGCCCGGCCCGGTCCCGCACGGCTCCCCGCCGCCGCCCGGACGCACCGGCTCTGCTGCCCGGCCCGCGCCGCCCCCCCGCGCTCACAGCCGGGCTCTCCGCCGCACCGGGGCGGAGCCGCCCACACGCCGTTCCCGAGCCTGCAGCGACACCGTGCGCTGCTCCGCCGCCTCACACGCTCACACACAGCGCCTCTGCCTCCGCCCCGCGATGGGTATGTTTTCTGCCGTGTCTTCTGTCGTGCTACTCTTTTTTCCCCTTATATCTTCCATTTTCTTTAAAAGTAGTCCTTCATTTCTTCTTTCTCTTTCTTCGCTGCCTTTTCCTTTTTCTTGCATCCTGCAGTTCCTTCTTTACGGACATTTTTCCTTTCTCTTTCCTTTTTTTCTTTGTACTCTTTTCCGTTTCTTCCTTGACTGTCTTTTTTTTCCTCCTTTTTATGCCACTCTTCATTCTATCCGCTCCTTTCCCTTCTCTTTCCACCCACCGGTATTCTTTAGCTGCACTGGAAACTCGTCAGTGTCCTCTGTCACCGCGGAGATCATTAAATGCGGAACCATCACTGCTAATTACAGAATATCATTGCTGGAGAGCTGTGCTGCTCTTATCAAAGGTGTTAGGAACCAACTCCTCTCAATGTCTACAGATGTGGTCGGTGCGTGCTGGTCAGCTCTTTTATCCTCTGTTTTGTATTTCCATTCTGCCCTTCTTTCTACTTTCATTGTGGTTTGGAATGGTGTTGCTGGTTGGTTCCGGTTTTTGGGAGTGGAGTAGTTTTTTAGTTATATTGTTTTCATTGTAGCGAGTTCAATATTTTCTTTACTACTTCTGCTACTACTGCTATTATTATGAATATTATTACTATTAATACCGCACCTCCGGCGCATTGTCGTTCACATCCAGCACCTCAAGCTCCACGCTGCAGGAAAGTGGAGGAGCCCCTTTATCTCTTGCTTCGATCTCGAGGTCATATGACTGAATCTCCTCGAAATCCAGATGCCCGTTTGTCCACCACTTGTCCTTCGGTAAAACTTCCCATTTCTCTACCGTGCAATGATTTCTTCCACTGTTTCTGTTATTCCACTTTTTCTTTGTCCTTTTTCCTTTTTCATCTCCCTGTTTATCTTCTTCTTTTTCGTTGCTTTGTCTTTTCCCTGCTTATCTTCTTCTTTTTGTTTGCTTTTTTCTTTCTCTCCTAGCTGTGTGGTCTTTCCCTCTTCTTCTCTATCGCTGCCATCCTTGTATCTTCTAGAATTTTTCCACTTGAGGAAATGTTTTTAGAATACTTACTCCACCACGTCATCAAGCACTGACAGGCCCTTTAGCAAAAGGGCGCTCCCAGCTCTCATTCCTCATGACAGGAATTTGCCTTCTGGTTATGCTCCACAACGGTGCGCCTGCTGCTTCCTCTCCCTTCAGGATCAAAGCCACATTTGGACCCTTCAGTCATCTCAACGACCCGATAAATAAATCGACAAAGCAATCACATCATAAAGAACAGATGTATTACATCAGAGAAGAGCCCACCCATTCAGACACCTAATACAAAAACCGTTCCAGTGTCTAAGTGACCCAAGGGAGTCTCTCCTTTGCAAAATGAAATCCAGCAGACTCCAGCATGAAAAGCCTCCAAGAATGCTGAAAAAAAAAAAAAAAAAAAAAAACAGGCAAGATGCCAAAACATTTCTCATTTACCTCGATGAAGAACAATTCGGCCTGACTCACACCTGCAGAGCTATTAAAAATTCACCACAGCATCGTCACGGAAAGCATCCTCGGCATGCCCAACACATCTCCTCCTAGAAAAGCATTGAGGTCACCTCTCCATCTGTCTTTGCTGCCCACTTCTCACCCGGTGCCAGGGAGCAGCAGAAATGAATGAGAGCACACAATGGTGCTCCAATCCTACAGGAATTTTGATTCAGGCAAAACTTGGTCAATCCAACATGAAGATACCACAGCTGGACAGGAACCAAAGTACACCTTGTGTCACACAGAGCCTCTGCTGGTAGCACTAACTCACCTGTAGCATCACTGGTTGCTTCTTCACAAAAACTAACTCCAGCACCAGGAGTATTTCTTTGAAAGGACACTGTCCCTTAATGCCAGATGGAAGACCAACACCAGGGAGATGACTGATGCAATGTCCCAAAAAACGATGGCAGAACTGCACAAAGTTCAAAGAGCCTCCTGGTTCACCAACAAAATTTCGCATCAATGGCAAGGAACTAAAGGCACGCATGGCAAGTCACTTGATAGCTGTAATATCACAGGGAACAACACCAAGCAAGAATACTGAGAACTGCTGGAGGTCCTGAGAGTATCCCACAAGAGCAGCACTACAGGGTGGGTGCTTTCTCAAGGATTTCTATTGGAATCCTCTACCACTCTAAGGCATGGGAAATGAGATCTCCACAGCTAACCAGACATTCTCCACAAGTTCCTCCACAGTGACACACACTGTGTTCTACCCAACAGCTTCATTTTCCTGGGACAACACTCCTCCCCACTCAAATTCACCCTCCAAATCACATAGGCCCAGGCCCTATTTAGTGCCACATGCAGGATCACTGCCGAAATATCCAACCTAATCCCACAGAATTCTGCATGAGAACATGCTCTCCACTCCCAAGACATCCATTCTGAGAAATACATTAGAGGCCACCCTCCATCTGTGCTTGCTGCCAACTGCTCAAACCATGCTGGAAGAAGCAAGAACGAAATGAGAGCAGACTGTGGTCTAATCTGGGAGTTATACAATATTTCAGGTTGGAAGGAAAGCCACAAGGATTGTTAAATCCAACTCCCAACCTAGACACATTTGGTCAATCCAAGATGAAGACACCACAACTAAAGAGGCAGAAAGGTTCAGCTGTCTCTCAGACTCATCTCCTTCAGCAAGAAGCCACTTACCTGTAGCATCACTGCTTGCTTCTTCAGAAAAGAAATATTCTCAGAGCAGCAAACTGCTTCTAACACTAGCAGAGACTATTGGGTACAACAGATAGAAAATATTGATGTGCATTCTAGAAAAGCCTTGGAATCAGTGGGCAAAGCTCAGCACACTTCTATCATGAGGGAGGGGCACACTGGAGCTAAGGAAAGACATTGTCTCAACATCAGCGTCAGCTCAGGAGCATGGAAAAGTCATCCTACACACTGATAGAAAATTACCCAAATGTTTGCAACCAGAAAGCTGCCAAAACTCAGTATTTCGTATTGTCTGGTATTACCAACACATTGCTAACATGAGAGACAGAAAAGCAAGACTGTGAGAGCTTGGTAAGAAGGGAGAAGAAACACAAATAATCCAGCTCCACTGTATTGAAATGCAGGAAGAGAACACTGGGGCGTAAGGATATGCAAAACTTCTGGAGAAATCCCAGGTATTAGTAATGTCTGTGGAGCCTCTTCTTGATATTTTCTAATAGAATCCTCTGTCTCACATCCTGGGAAACACCAACCCTGCCTGAGCACACATTCTCCAGTCCTTCACCAAAGACACAACTGTTCTGCAGATCATCTCCCTCAGGCAAGAGCCTTCCCTGCTAAAGCTCATCCTCATCACATGCCCAGGCCATACCTTGTGCCACTTGCAGAATCTCTTTCACAATACCACAAAACCTGCTAAAACATTGTCCTTTGCATATCCTCACCTTCCCTTACAACTGGCACAAGGAACATCTCGAGGGATATGAAGCCCCCCACACTCTGGCAGATTCCTCTCATCTGCCTACACATCATGATTTATGCCTTTTCAGCAATCTCTGGTGGAAATACCACAGAACATAAGAACTGACTCCTTAAGAACTTTATGACATAAAGGCATGTCTGTTGTCACCCCAGTCCACATGGAGTTGGCACTTTGAGAGAATGAGAGCAAATGCCAAAGCACAAAGCACCCCATCATATCAGCTGGATGGGAGAATTTGTACCATGGAGAACCACAGCTGGGCTGCTGTGCAGGGATTTGTGTGTACATCAGACTTCAGAATCAGCCACCTGTGAAAACAGGACATGTAACTTCAACCAAGGGGAAATTTTCAAGTCCCCAACTATGGGAAGTTGGGACGCACAGAAATGATATCCACATTAACATGTGCCCTTAAAAATTACCCTGAGGCCAGAGGGACCATCATGGAAAGATCTGTAGCTCTGGAAGCCACTATAGATGCCCACCATTACACAAGGACGGGAGGCTTACGTGCTACTCTCCTAGAAAAAGTTGTCCTAAATAGGAATCAAAAAGTTCATTGGGAATTACCCAGCACTCTGCATGCCACACCCTCTTTACTGACACCTTGTCTGCCTCAGGCAGACACAGCACAAGGGATGTCTCTGGTGGGAAATATTCATAACCTCAAAGGACATGATGGGCATTAAACTACCATGGAATTAACTCAGCACCCAGAAGGCCTTCAACTCCATACCTTCAGGAGCCCAGGAATGGATCTTGGGAAAGAAACCTGTGCCCATCCTGCATCGTCCTTTCCTCTACTCATCCCCCATTCCCTACTCTGGGACGTGTTCTCCAGACAACAGCATCAGCTCACATTCTTGTCTTCTTATGACACAACCCGTGGTCTTCCCAAGGATTTCCAGTCCCCACACACTGTGAGGTCACACTTCATATTATGACATGGTCAGGGCCTACTCAGCCCCACTGCCGTGTTCACCTCATCTCCTGTGGCTCCCCCAGCCTCAGCTGGAAACATTACATTGGAGAATATTGTTTATAGAGGTGATGTCAGGACAACTCTAAAGGCAATGGCCATTGACAGAACGCTGTGAAAGACCAACCCAAATGCTGAAAAATACATCAGTGCAAACAATGATACCTACTGCACAGGAAAATATGGTGTCCAGTATGGATTGTGGGGCGTTTTTTGTTGTTGTTCTTGGGGGATTTTTGTTTGTTTCTTTGTTTAAGAGGGTTTTCCAGGGGTTTTCAAGCAAATGGCTGGAGAATGCAAATAATAATATAACATGCAAACAGGACAGTGTATGGTCATGCCACCTCACTGGACAATCCAGCTGCAATCCACATCAGAAAGGCACGACCAAGAAAAGAAAACATACACTTCAGGTCACAATCCTCTGCCTGCACACCTTCTACTGGCAGCTAGAATAAAAACATAATTGCAGAAATAACTTAGGAAAAGTGTATAAGAACTTCCCTGCTTCCACAATGACTCTGGTAAGCCAAGAAAATGTGGGAAATTACACCATGAGGAGAGAGAACAGTGAAGTCACAATTGTCATCTTGCATCACCTCCCTGATGGAGGAGAGTCAAACAAGAGTACTGAGTTCTTCATAGGAAACCACATTAAATACCAGCATGATCAGCAGTCAGCAACAGTGACAGCACAGTGAATAGTACCTATGGCACTGTCTCATGACATGGTGCACGTCTCCCCAGGGACTTTCAGTGCCATTAGACACATCTCACTCCTCCAGGTCAACCTTAATACCAGGAAATGGCCAGGGCCTCCACAATGCCACAGCCACATTCACCTCTGCAACCTGTCACTGCCCCCTTCACCTCCACAGGGCTCACTGCAGCTTCTGCACACTACTGCCAGCAATGAGAGCACCATCAAAAACATACAGATGGTGTCATATAGACCATGCCCAGCGCTCTACTCCTTCTAAAGGTGATGTCAGAATAACTCCAAATGACGATGGCAATGACTCCGTGTTGTGATAGAACAACTCAATCATTAACAAGCACTCCAACATAAAAGATTGTATTTTTTCTATAGGAGAATTTATATTCCAAGCTTTGTTATTAGGGATTTTGGTGCTTGCTTGGCTGGGTGAGGGTATTCTTTGTTAGAAAATTTCCAGGGCTTTTGAAAGGACGTGGCACCTGATACAAATATTCCAAGAATATCACAACAAGCCAGTGTAGGTCACGCCAATTCTCTAGCCAGGAATGCAAGTCTACAGCCATTCCTTCAATGACAGCACAAAGCCCCCATACAGCTGATGTTATATATGCTGTGCTCAGCAGACTCCCTGTAGTTGACCCTTCATCTTTTCTGCTGCTTCAGCTATTCTGGGTGGAAATCGTAATCACCTGCAAGTTCTGTCACTCTCCTGAAATGCTGGACATCTATTTGTAGACACAGTTACCAGGAGATTTCTATTGATAACAAGCATTGATTTCATGATCCATGGAAAGAAACAACTCCTGATGAACACAGCAGTGTAAATGATATTGTCCTTAGAGGTACATTTGTGTATTTTAAGAGACTGTTTCTGGATAATTCACAACTTTGCCATGGGTGATACAAATATTGAAAGAATGTTGTGACAAGCAAGTGTCAATCCCCAGGCATGAAAAAAAAAATAAAAATACATAGAATGATTTTGAGCAAAGAGGGGGTTATGGAAAAAACCAATTCCGTTTTCTTACACTGACCCTGAATTTACAACCCCTGCGTAAAACGATTATAATGCTATGTAGAAAATCCACCACAGAGGGAGAAAGCCTTGAGGCCTCAACTGTAACCTTTCAGCACGTCACTTGAACTGGGTAGGAAAGAGGGCACAGGTTTTGACAATGTTGATACCGGCTCAATCAGCACTCAGCAAAGGCAGTTCAGCGGTCCATGGTGCCTGGGGGATTGTCACCACTACATCCTGCGTGTCTTCACCTCCTTCAGCAAGCGAGGGTTAAAATGTTACACACCAGCAAGGGAAAGTGCTGTCAGCAGAGCTGACACCTCGGTGCACCTATTCTCACAGTCAACAGAGATTTCTTTCTAGGGCATAGCAAACATACGAGAGAACAACCCTCACTCAAAGCAACAAACTCAGCCACGGTCCGTAAATTTGCTGCAGAATCCCGGAAGACATTTCCCCAGCTCACTAACAGCTGGGGAGCTCCGGAAAGTACCCTCCGGCAGATAAAAAGGTGCCGTTACGATTCTAAAGATTCAGCCAACATTCCACTGTCCTCAGGCCCTATTTAGTGCCACACGCAGGATCACTGCCAAAATATCCAACATTGCTGATCCTCAGAAACATGCTCTCTCTGTAAACTCACTCTGCATATGATCTGGGCCCTTGTGCTTCCTCATCTTCTTTCATGATCACCACAAATGATATACAGTCTAAAATTATCTGACAGGCTTTTCCCAGCTACACGACCTTCAGCATAATGCTTTCCTCCTTTTCAGCAAGAGTAGGCAAAAATGCAAAGGACTGGACGTTATAGCTCATAAATATTCTGTGATTGGAGCTGTGGCAGTTCTGATCCCAGTCCACACAAATTTATTTCTTCAAGAGAACACAGCAAGTGCCAAAGCACAAGAGCACCCACAGTGTCAACCAAGTGGGACAACGTGTACCACATGAACTGGATAATCAGGCAGGTTTCAGGGTCTTCCTGCAAATATCAGAACCATCCACATGTGACATCAGGACACACCATCTCTACTGAGACCAACTGAGCAGTGCACAAGTAAAGGAAGTTGAGCACATAAAGATTATAAATCCTTGTAAATCCCACCTGAGGAGGAGCAAGAAACCATCACAGCAAAATCTACATCTCTGGACACTACTGTGGAAGCCCACAACTACACGAGGACAGCAAGTTTAGGTGTTCCCCTCCCACAACACCTTGAACCTGAACAAGTTGTTCCATCAGACAACACTCAGCACTCTCCATCTCACCACCTCTTACCAACACAGGGCCTACATCAGGCAGGAAGCAGCAGAAGACACAGTCCCTGGTGGAGAGACTCCGAACTGCAAAGGACATTGAGGACATTTCTGTATCACACTCTCACCTCATTATCAGGAAGGCCTCCCACTCCAGACCCTTAGGACCAAGGAAAGCATCCTCAGCAAGAACACTCCCTTCCCATCCTGTCTCACCCTTTCCTCTAAAACTCCTTCCCTCCCCTACCCTGAGATCTGTTCTAAAGACAAATATATAACCTCATGATATTTTCTTATAACATGATCTATGGTCTGCCCAAGGATTTTGAGTTTCCCACACAAGCCTTTCTGCTGCTCATGGTCACCCCTCCCATCAGAAAAGGGCCAGGCCCTACTCGGTACAAGAGATCACAGTTTCCTTTCCTTCCACAAGGTTCCACATGACCATTGCTTATCCTTGCCAGCAATGACACACCAGAAAAATCCACGGACGGTATCATCAACACCGTGTATGGCAGATGTTCTGCTGCTGACACCTCATCTTTTGCACTGCTTCTCTATGGGAATGCTATTTTCGAAGGTAATGCTGGAACCTCTAAACAGCAGTGGCACTGATTTTGTCCTCCCAGGGAAGAACCAATACTGTGCGGAGGACAGTAACACATGCTACTGCCTGTGTACCAGGATAATATTTAAGAATTGGTGGGGAAAGGAGATTCTTTGATGTTGGGGGCTATTTGTTTCTTCATTACAGAAGGGAAGATTTACACTTTTAAAGCTCTCTTAGAGTCTTGATCACTAATGTGACAATTGTTGCGAATTTCGAGAGAACATCAAAAAAGGACAGTGTACTTTACACTCGGTCTCTGGTCAGGAACACAAATCCTCAGGAAAGTGGGCAGCAGGAAAACAAATCACTTTCCATCTTGAAACACATACCTTGGCTCGTCGCCTTGAATACATTACACACTCTTCTCCCTGTGTACTTTATAGTACTAACCAGAACAGCATGATACTTGCAAAAAGATCATAGAAAAATAATTGGAAATCTTTACCAAAACTACCCTATTTTCTATATGAGTCGCAGAGTAGATCGATAATAGGGAACTATTGTCCTTGAACATCCACTTTTCACCTTGCATCAGACCTTCACACATGATTATAATTAAACAAGAGCAGGGCAGTTTTCAATGAAAAGACAAACAACAGCACAACCAACAGTCAGCAAGGGCACTGAGGTGGTACACAGTGCCTGCGGGTCTGTCACCGCCACAGCCCGGCTGTCTTCAACTCCTTCACCCAGCTCCGGTGGAAATGCTACACATCAGCAGCAGAAACCCCTTCTTGTCTGCAAATCTCACACCTCCGGGCACTGCTTGTCGCACGGGACAGTGATTTAATAACAGAGCAGAACAACTCACATTCAGAGCTCAAACCCTCAGCTGCCTACATTAACTGCTCGAAGGGGCTATCATATTTACATTCTGGACCGTAATCTGAAAGACCCGGGGGCCGCGGAAAGGACACGGGGACAGATGCGAAGGTGTCTTTGGCGTCTTTAAGCACCCGCTAAATACCGAACGTCCCTAAGCCGTGGGAACTGAGCCCGGCTTCCAACAGCAACTACCCGGAGGGCGGATGAGAAAGAGCAAAGAAATGAACGAGGGAAGCACCACTGACCGTGCCGAGGAGGGCGGAGGGCTCCGGCTGCGTGTCCTTGGGCGCGGCGCCGGGCGGCGGCGGAGGGAAGTTGGGGCTGAAAACCATGAGGTCGCTCTTGGCCGCGCCGTCCGCCACGCACAGGCTGCGGCTGTGGCGCTGCGAGTACGACCAGCTGTCCACTTCGCTGGCGCACACCAGCGTCGTGGGCCCGGGCCCCGAGAGCACGGCCGCCCGCGGCGCCCAGCGCGACGCCCCGTACAGCACCACGGCCAGCAGGAACAGGCTGGACACGGCGCAGATGGCCACCACCAGCCACACGTTGGTGGCCGCGCCGGCCGCCCCGGCACCCGCGTCCGCGCCCGGCGCCGCCCGCGACGACGACGACGACGACGATCCCGCGGCCGCGGCCAGCGCCGCCTCGGCCGCCTCCACCAGCGACACGCTGAGCGTGGCCGTGGCCGAGCGCGCCGGCTCGCCGTGGTCGCGCACGACGATGAGCAGCCGGTGGCGAGGCCCGTCCGCCTCGTCCAGCGCCCCGCGCCGTGCTCACCTCGCCGCTGTAGAGCCCGACGCGGAAGGGGCCCTTGCCCCGCGGCTCCCACAGCTCGTAGCGCAGCCACGCGTTGTAGCCCGAGTCGGCGTCCACGGCGCGGATCTTGGCCACCACCTGCCCCGCCGGCGCCCCCCACGCCGCCCACGCCCACAGCGTGTCCGACGCCGACACCGAGCCCCCCGCCGCCTGCGCCGCCCGCGCCGCCTCGGCCGCCGCGCCGCCCGCCTCCGGCGCCGAGCCCGCGGGCGGCAGCAGCGCCGGCGCGTTGTCGTTCTCGTCCAGCACGAAGAGCTGCACCGTGGCGTTGCCGCACAGCGGCGGCTCCCCCGCGTCCACCGCGCGCACCTCGAACTGCAGCACCTGCAGCTCCTCGTAGTCCAGCGGCTGCAGCGCCCACAGACGCCCGCTCTCCGCGTCCACCGACACGTAGCTCGACGCCGGCCGCCACCCGCCGCCCGCCGCCCCCGACCACGACGACCACGACGACCACGACGACCACGACGCGGCCGCCGCGCCGCCCTCCCACACCGAGTAGCTGACGCGCCCGTTGCCCGCCTCGTCCGGGTCCCGCGCCCACAGCCGCGCCAGCTCCGCGCCCGCCGCGTTGTTCTCCCGCGCCAGCACCGTGTACACGGCCTGCGCGAACGCCGGCGCGTTGTCGTTCACGTCCGACACCGGCACCCGCAGCCCGCGGCTGGCGCGCAGCGCCGGCGCCCCGCCGTCCTCCGCACGCACCTCCACCTCGTACTCCGACACCCGCTCCCGGTCCAGCGCCTCGCGCAGCACCAGCGAGTACGAGCCCGCGAACGTCGCCTCCAGACCGAACGGCGACGCCGGCCACACCCAGCACCGCACGCGCCCGTTCGCCCCCGAGTCCCGGTCCGACACGCTCAGCAGGGCCACCACCGTCCCCACCGCCGCGTCCTCCGACACCGGCACCGACAGCGACGTCACCCGCACCTCCGGCGCGTTGTCGTTCACGTCCAGCACCTCCAGCACCACCTTGCAGTGACCCGACAGCGGGGGTGTCCCGTGGTCTCTCGCCTCAATACGAAAATTAAATACACTGACATCCTCGAAGTCTAGAGCGCCCGTGAGGTGGATCTCCCCCGTCTTCGGATTGACAGAAATCACATCTCTTCCACTCGGAGGAATGAAGTTTGTCACGGCATAGGTCACCTCACTGTTACTTCCCTCGTCCGCATCCGTGGCATTCACCCTCATCACCAGCGTCCCCACCGCAGCGCTCTCCGGAAGCTGCACTGTGTACACAGACTGGTTGAATTGGGGCGCATTGTCGTTCGTGTCCAAAACTGAGATCACCAGCTCCATTGTCCCTGTCAGAGACGGCCGGCCCCCGTCACTCGCCGTCAGCACCAACCGGTGAACGGGAATCGTCTCGCGGTCCAGAGATTTCGTTAAGACGAGTTCCGGTTCAATATTTTCACCGTTCGATTTTTGTAAATCCAGAGAGAAATACTCGCTGGGGCTGAGTGTGTAGGAGAGCTGCGCGTTCGCTCCGATATCCGCATCCGAAGCACCATCCAGCGGGAATCGGAACCCCGGCAGAGTGGTCCATTCCGCGATGCTGAGGGTTTTTCGTGCGGCGGGGAAGATGGGGGCATTGTCGTTGATGTCGGTGACCTCCAGCTCCACATGGAAGACGCGCAGCGGCCGCTCCACCAGCACCTCCAGGCGCAGCGCGCACGGCGCGCTCTTGCCGCACAGCTCCTCCCGGTCCAGCCGCGAGCTCACCAGCAGCGCGCCGCTCGCCCCGCTCACCTCCACGCTCGCCCGCCGGCCCTGCGCCACCAGCCGCAGCCGCCGCGCCTCCGCCTCGCCCGCCTCCAGGCCCAGGTCCTGCGCCAGACGGCCCACCACCGTGCCGGCCTCGGCTTCCTCCGGCACCGAGTACCGCACCTGCCCGCCCGCCAGCGCCCAGGCCGCCTGCAGCACCAGCACCCGCAGCGCCGCACGACAACGCTCCCCCATCGCCGCCGCCGCTCTCTCCGCCGCTGCTGCGGCCGCCGCTGTGTGTGCCGGGCCCGGCCCGGTCCCGCACGGCTCCCCGCCGCCGCCCGGACGCACCGGCTCTGCTGCCCGGCCCGCGCCGCCCCCCCGCGCTCACAGCCGGGCTCTCCGCCGCACCGGGGCGGAGCCGCCCACACGCCGTTCCCGAGCCTGCAGCGACACCGTGCGCTGCTCCGCCGCCTCACACGCTCACACACAGCGCCTCTGCCTCCGCCCCGCGATGGGTATGTTTTCTGCCGTGTCTTCTGTCGTGCTACTCTTTTTTCCCCTTATATCTTCCTTTTTCTTTGAAAGTAGACCTTCATTTCTTCTTTTCTTTCTTCGCTGCCTTTTCATTTTTCTTGCATTCTGCGATTCCTTCTTTACGGACATTTTTCCTTTCTCTTTCCTTTTTTTCTTTGTACTCTTTTCCGTTTCTTCCTTGACTGTCTTTTTTTTCCTCCTTTTTATGCCACTCTCCATTCTATCCGCTCCTTTCCCTTCTCTTTCCCGGCACCTGTATTCTTTAGCTGCACTGGAAACTCGTCAGTGTCCTCTGCCACCGCGGAGATCATTAAATGCGGAACCATCACTGCTAATTACAGAATACCGTTGCTGGAGAGCTGTGCTGCTCTTATCAAAGGTGTTAGGAACCAACTCCTCTCAATGTCTACAGATGTGGTCGGTGCGTCCTGGTCAGCTCTTTTATCCTCTGTTTTGTATTTCCATTCTGCCCTTCTTTCTACTTTCATTGTGGTTTGGAATGGTGTTGCTGGTTGGGTTCCGGTTTTTGGGAGGGGAGTAGTTTTTTAGTTATGTTGTTTTCATTGTAGCGAGTTCAATATTTTCTTTACTACTTCGGCTACTACTGCTATTATTATGAATATTATTACTATTAATACCGCACCTCCGGCGCATTGTCGTCCACATCCAGCACCTCAAGCTCCACGCTGCAGGAAAGTGGAGGAGTCCCTTTATCTCTTGCTTCGATCTCAATGTCATATGACTGAATCTCCTCGAAATCCAGATGCCCGTTTGTCCACCACTTGTCCTTCGGTAAAACTTCCCATTTCTCTACCGTGCAATGATTTCTTCCACTGTTTCTGTTATTCCACTTTTTCTTTGTCCTTTTTCCTTTTTCATCTCCCTGTTTATCTTCTTCTTTTTCTTTGCTTTGTCTTTTCCCTGCTTATCATCTTCTTTTTGTTTGCTTTTTTCTTTCTCTCCTAGCTGTGTGGTCTTTCCCTCTCCTTCTCTATTGCTGCCATCCTGGTACCTTCTAGAATTATTCCACTTGAGGAAATGTTTTTAGAATACTTACTCAACCACGTCATGAAGCACAGACAGCCCCTTTACCAAACGGGCGCTCCCAGCTCTCATTCCTCATGACAGGAATTTGCCTTCTGGTTATGCTCCACAACGCTGCGCCTGCCGCTTCCTCTCCCTTCAGGATCAAAACCACATTTGGACCCTTCAGTCATCTCAACGACCCGATAAATAAATCGACAAAGCAATCACATCATAAAGAACAGGTTTGTTACATCAGAGAAGAGCCCACCCATTCAGACACCTAATACAAAAACCGTTCCAGTGTCTAAGTGACCCAAGGGAGTCTCTCCTTTGCAAAATCAAACCCATCAGAGTCTAGCAAGATAATCCTCCAAGAATGCTGAAAAAAAAAAAAAAAACCAGCAAGATGCCATAACATTCCTCATTTACCTCGATGAAGAACAATTCGGCCTGACTCACACCTGCAAAGCTATTAAAAATTCACCATGGCATTGTCACGGTAAGCATCCTCGGCATGCCCCACACATCTCCTCCTAGAAAAGCATTAAGGTCACCTCTCCATCTGTCTTTGCTGCTCACTTCTCACCCGGTGCCAGGGAGCAGCAGAAATGAATGAGAGCACACAATGGTGCCCCAAACCTACAGGAATTTTAATTCAGGGAAAACTCAGTCGATCCAACATGAAGATACCACAGCGGGACAGGAACCAAAGTACACCTTGTGTCACACAGAGCCTCTGCTGGTAGCACTAACTCACCTGTAGCATCACTGGTTGCTTCTTCAGAAAAAGGAACTGCAGCATCAGGAGTATTTCTTTGAAAGGACACTGTCCCTTAATGCCAGCTAGAGGACCAACACCAGGGAGATGACTGATGCAATGTCCCAAAAAATGCTTCAGAACTATATAAAGTTCAAAAAGTCTTCTGTTTGACCAAGAAAATTCCACATCAGTGACAAGGGACTAAAGGCACGCATGGCAAGTCACTTGATAAGCTGTAATATCACAGGGAACAACACCAAGCAAGAATACTGAGAACTGCTGGAGGTCCTGAGAGGATCCCACAAGAGCAGCACTACAGGGTGGGTGCTTTCTCAAGGATTTCTATTGGAATCCTCTACCACTCTAAGGCACGGGAAATGAGATCTCCACAGCTAACCAGACATTCTCCACAAGTTCCTCCACAGTGACGCAGACTGTGTTCTACCCAACACCTTCATTTTCCTAGGACAACACTCCTCCCCACTCAGATTCACTCTCCCCATCACATAGGCCCAGGCCCTATTTAGTGCCACGTGCAGGAACACTGTCAAAATATCCAACCTAATCCCACAGAATTCTGCATGAGAACATGCTCTCCACTCCCAAGACATCTATTCTGAGAAATACATTAGAGGCCACCCTCCATCTGTGCTTGCTGCCAACTGCTCAAACCATGCTGGAAGAAGCAAGAACGAAATGAGAGCAGACTGTGGTCTAATCTGGGAGTTATACAATATTTCAGGTTGGAAGGAAAGCCACAAGGATTGTTAAATCCAACTCCCAACCTAGACACATTTGGTCAATCCAAGATGAAGACACCACAACTAAAGAGGCAGAAAGGTTCAGCTGTCTCTCAGACTCATCTTCTTCAGCAAGAAGCCACTTACCTGTAGCATCACTGCTTGCATCTTCAGAAAAGAAATATTCTCAGAGCAGCAAACTGCTTCTAACACTAGCAGGGAGTATTGGGTACAACGGATAGAAAATAATGATGTGCATTCTAGAAAAGCCTTGGAATCAGTGGGCAAAGCACAGCGCACTTCTATCACAAGGGATGGGCACCCTAAAGCTAAGGAAGGACATTATCTCAACATCAGCCTCAGCTCAGGAGCATGGAAAAGTCATCCTACACACTGATAGAAAATTACCCAAATGTTTGCAACCAGAAAGCTGCCAAAACTCAGTATCTCGTATTGTCTGGTATTACCACCACACTGCTAACATGAGAGACAGAAAAACAAGACTGTGAGAGCTTGGTAAGAAGGGAGAAGAAAGACAAATAATCCAGCTCCACTGTATTGAAATGCAGGAAGAGAGCAATGGGGTGTAAGGATATGCAGAACTTCTGGAGAAATCCCAGGTATTAGTAATGTCTGTGGAGCCTCTTCTTGATATTTTCTAATAGAATCCTCTGTCTCACATCCTGGGAAACACCAACCCTGCCTGAGCACACATTCTCCAGTCCTTCACCAAAGACACAACTGTTCTGCAGATCATCTCCCTCAGGCAAGAGCCTTCCCTGCTAAAGCTCATCCTCATCACATGCCCAGGCCATACCTTGTGCCACTTGCAGAATCTCTTTCACAATACCATAAAACCTGCCATACCATTGTCCTTTGCATATCATCACCTTCCCTTACAATTGGCACAAGGAACATCTCGAGGGATATGAAGCCCCCCACACTCTGGCAGATTCTTCTCATCTGCCTACACATCATGATTTATGCCTTTTCAGCAATCTCTGGTGGAAATACCACAGAACATAAGAACTGACTCCTCAAGAACTTTATGACATAAAGGCATGTCTGTTGTCACCCCAGTCCACATGGAATTGGCACTTTGAGAGAATGAGAGCAAATGCCAAAGCACAAAGCACCCCAACATATCAGCTGGATGGGAGAATTTGTACCATGGAGAACCACAGCGGGGCTGCTGTGCAGGGATTTGTGTGTACATCAGACATCAGAATCAGCCACCTGTGACAACAGGACATGTAACTTCAACCAAGGGGAAATTTTCAAGTCCCCAACTATGAGAAGTTGGATGCATAGAAATGACATCCACATTACCATGTGCCTTTAAAATTACCCTGAGGAAGCCCAAGGAACCATCATGGAAAGATCTGTGGCTCTGGAAGCCACTATAGATGCCCACCACAATACAAGGACAGGAGGCTGACGTGCTACTCTCCTAGAAAAAGTTGTCCTAAATAGGAATCAAAAAGTTCATTGGGAATTAGCCAGCACTCTGCATGCCACACCCTCTTTACTGACACCTTGTCTGCCTCAGGCAGACAACAGCACAAGGGATGTCTCTGGTGGGAAATATTCATAACCTCAAAGGACATGATGGGCATTAAACTACCATGGAATTAACTCAGCACCCAGAAGGCCTTCAACTCCATACCTTCAGAAGCCCAGGAATGGATCTTGGGAAGGAAACCTGTGCCCATCCTGCCTCCTCATTTCCTCCACTCATCCCCCATTCCCTACTCTGGGACGTGTTCTCCAGACAACAGCATCAGCTCACATTCTTGTCTTCTTATGACACGGCCCGTGGTCTTCCCAAGGATTTCCAGTCCCCACGCACTGTGAGGTCACACTTCATATTATGACATGGTCAGGGCCTACTCAGCCCCACTGCCGTGTTCACCTCATCTCCTGTGGCTCCCCCAGCCTCAGCTGGAAACATTACATTGGAGAATATTGTTTATAGAGGTGATGTCAGGACAACTCCAAAGGCAATGGCCATTGACAGAACGTTGTGAAAGACCAACCCAAATGCTGAAAAATACATCAGTGCCAGCAATGATACCTACTGCACAGGAAAATGAGGTGTCCAGTATGGATTGTGGGGTGTTTTTGTTGTTGTTCTTGGGGTTGGTTTGTTTGTTTCTTTGTTTAATAGTGTTTACCAGGGGTTTTCAAGCAAGTGGCTGGTGAATGCAAATAATAACATAACATGAAAACAGGACAGTATATGGTCATGCCACCTCACTGGACAATCCAGCTGCAATCCACTTCAGAAAGGCAAGACAAAGAAAAGAAAACATACACTTCAGGTCACAATCCTCTGCCTGCACACCGTCTACTGGCAGCTAGAATAAAAACACACTTGCAGAAAGAACACAGAAAAAGTGTATAAGAACTTCCCTGCTTCCACAATGACTCTGGTAAGCCAAGAAAATGGGAGAAATTACACCAAGAGAAGAGAGAATAGTGAAGTCACATTTATCATCTTGCATCACCTCCCTTATGGAGGAGAGTCAAACAAGAGTACTGAGTTCTTCATAGGAAACCACATTGAATACCAGCATGATCAGCAGTCAACAACAGTAACGGCACAGTGAATAGTACCTAGGGGACTGTCTCATGACATGGTGCACGTCTCCCCAGGGACTTTCAGTGCCATTAGACACATCACACTCCTCCAGGTCAACCTTATTACCAGGAAATGGCCGGAGCCTACACAATGCCACAGCCACATTCACCTCTGCAACCTGTCACTGCCCCCTTCACCTCCACAGGGCTCACTGCAGCTTCTGCACACTACTGCCAGCAATGAGAGCACCATCAAAAACATACAGATGCTGTCATATAGACCATGCCCAGCGCTCTACTCCTTCTAAAGGTGATGTCAGAATAACTCCAAATGACGATGGCAATGATTCCATGTTGTGATAGAACAACTCATTCATTAACAAGCACTACAACATAAAAGATTGCATTTTTTCTGTAGGAGAATTTATATTCCAAGCTTTCTTATTAGGGATTTTGGTGCTTGCTTGGATGGTTGAGTTTATTATTTGTTAGTAAATTTCCAGGGCTTTTCAAAGGACGTGGCTCCTGATACAAATATTCCAAGAATATCACAACAAGCCAGTGGAGGTCATGCCAATTCTCTGGCCAGGAATGCAAGTCTACAACCATTCCTTCAATGACAGCACAAAGCCCCCACACAGCTGACATTATATATGCTGTGCTCAGCAGACTCCCTGTAGTTGACCCTTGATCTTTTCTACTGCTTCACCTATTATGGGTGGAAATCGTAATCACCTGCAAATTCTGTCACTCTCCTGAAATGCTGGACATGTATTTGTAGACACGGTATCAGGAGATCTCTAATGACACTGAGCATTGATTTCGTGATCTAATGTAAAAAAAACCTCCTGATAACCACAACAGTATAAGGGATAATATCCTTAGAGGTAAATTTCTGTGATTTCTAAGAGAATTTTTCAGGATAATTCACAACTCTGCTGCTGGGGATACAAACATTGAAAGACATCTTGACAGGCAAGTGTCAATCTCCAACAAGGAAAAAATGTATATATAATGATTTGGTGGGGGGAAGGGGTTGTGGAAAAAACCAATTCCGTTTTCTTCCACTGACCCTGATTTTCCAACCCCTGTGCAAACCGATTATAATGCTACCCAGAAAACCAACACACTGGGAAAAAACACAGCAAAAGTCCACCAAAGCCATCCCGACTACTGTAATCAATCAGCTGGGAGAACCAGTGGGGAAAATTCCACCACAGCGGGAGAAAGCCTTGAGGCCTCAACTGTAACCTTTCAGCACGTCACTTGAACAGAGCAGGAAAGAGGGCACAGGTTTTGACAATGTTGATACCGGCTCAATCAGCACTCAGGAAAGGCAGTTCAGCGGTCCATGGTGCCTGGGGGATTGTCACCACTACATCCTGCGTGTCTTCACCTCCTTCAGCAAGCGAGGGTTAAAATGTTACACACCAGCAAGGGAAAGTGCTGTCAGCAGAGCTGACACCTCGGTGCACCTATTCTCACAGTCAACAGAGATTTCTTTCTAGGGGATAGCAAACGTAGGAGAGAACAAACCTCACTCAAAGCAACAAACTCAGCCACGGTCCGTAAATTTGCTGCAGGATCCCGGATGACATTTCCCCAGCTCACTAACAGCTGGGGAGCTCCGGAAAGTACCCTCCGGCAGATAAAAGGTGCCGTTATCACTTTAAAGATTCAGCCAACATTCCACTGCCCTCAGGCCGTGGGGGCGGAGCCACGCTACAAAGAGGAACTGCAAAGGGGACTGTGAGACTTGGCAGAGGGGGGTGAGAAGGAGTAAAGGCGAGCAAAGCAGTGCCACTGACCGTGCCGAGGAGGGCGGAGGGCTCCGGCTGCGTGTCCTTGGGCGCGGCGCCGGGCGGCGGCGGAGGGAAGTTGGGGCTGAAAACCATGAGGTCGCTCTTGGCCGCGCCGTCCGCCACGCACAGGCTGCGGCTGTGGCGCTGCGAGTACGACCAGCTGCCCACTTCGCTGGCGCACACCAGCGTCGTGGGCCCGGGCCCCGAGAGCACGGCCGCCCGCGGCGCCCAGCGCGACGCCCCGTACAGCACCACGGCCAGCAGGAACAGGCTGGACACGGCGCAGATGGCCACCACCAGCCACACGTTGGTGGCCGCGCCGGCCGCCCCGGCACCCGCGTCCGCGCCCGGCGCCGCCCGCGACGACGACGACGATCCCGCGGCCGCGGCCAGCGCCGCCTCGGCCGCCTCCACCAGCGACACGCTGAGCGTGGCCGTGGCCGAGCGCGCCGGCTCGCCGTGGTCGCGCACGACGATGAGCAGCCGGTGGCGAGGCCCGTCCGCCTCGTCCAGCGCCCGCGCCGTGCTCACCTCGCCGCTGTAGAGCCCGACGCGGAAGGGGCCCTTGCCCCGCGGCTCCCACAGCTCGTAGCGCAGCCACGCGTTGTAGCCCGAGTCGGCGTCCACGGCGCGGATCTTGGCCACCACCTGCCCCGCCGGCGCCCCCCACGCCGCCCACGCCCACAGCGTGTCCGACGCCGACACCGAGCCCCCCGCCGCCTGCGCCGCCCGCGCCGCCTCGGCCGCCGCGCCGCCCGCCTCCGGCGCCGAGCCCGCGGGCGGCAGCAGCGCCGGCGCGTTGTCGTTCTCGTCCAGCACGAAGAGCTGCACCGTGGCGTTGCCGCACAGCGGCGGCTCCCCCGCGTCCACCGCGCGCACCTCGAACTGCAGCACCTGCAGCTCCTCGTAGTCCAGCGGCTGCAGCGCCCACAGACGCCCGCTCTCCGCGTCCACCGACACGTAGCTCGACGCCGGCCGCCACCCGCCGCCCGCCGCCCCCGACCACGACGACCACGACGACGACGCGGCCGCCGCGCCGCCCTCCCACACCGAGTAGCTGACGCGCCCGTTGCCCGCCTCGTCCGGGTCCCGCGCCCACAGCCGCGCCAGCTCCGCGCCCGCCGCGTTGTTCTCCCGCGCCAGCACCGTGTACACGGCCTGCGCGAACGCCGGCGCGTTGTCGTTCACGTCCGACACCGGCACCCGCAGCCCGCGGCTGGCGCGCAGCGCCGGCGCCCCGCCGTCCTCCGCACGCACCTCCACCTCGTACTCCGACACCCGCTCCCGGTCCAGCGCCTCGCGCAGCACCAGCGAGTACGAGCCCGCGAACGTCGCCTCCAGACCGAACGGCGACGCCGGCCACACCCAGCACCGCACGCGCCCGTTCGCCCCCGAGTCCCGGTCCGACACGCTCAGCAGGGCCACCACCGTCCCCACCGCCGCGTCCTCCGACACCGGCACCGACAGCGACGTCACCCGCACCTCCGGCGCGTTGTCGTTCACGTCCAGCACCTCCAGCACCACCTTGCAGTGACCCGACAGCGGGGGTGTCCCTTTATCTGTCGCCCTAATATTTAAATCGTATAAACTAACTGCCTCAAAGTCCAGGACGCCAGTCAGTCTGATCTCCCCACTGTTTCCATCTATGCTGAATAAATCGGAGGCAGAGGGAGGAATAATTGTATCGATTTCATATTTCACATTTCTGTTAGTTCCTTCGTCCAGGTCCGTGGCGTTCATCTGCGCCACGAGTGTGCCTTGTACAGCGTCCTCGGGCAAATGTACATTATAGACCGACTGGTTGAACTGGGGCGCGTTGTCATTAGCGTCCAGCACTGAGATCACCAGCTCCATTGTCCCTGTCAGAGACGGCCGGCCCCCGTCACTCGCCGTCAGCACCAACCGGTGAACGGGAATCGTCTCGCGGTCCAGAGATTTCGTCAGTACCAGGAATAAAGACTTACTGCGGGAGTTACTGTTTTCCTCCTCTATTCTAAAATATTCGCTGAGGCTCAGTGTGTAAGAGAGCTGCGCGTTCGATCCGATATTCGCATCCGAAGCACCCTCCAGCGGGAAACGGAACCCAGGAGGGGAGTTCTCCGATAAACTGAGGTTTTTTCGTGCGGCGGGGAAGATGGGGGCATTGTCGTTGATGTCGGTGACCTCCAGCTCCACATGGAAGACGCGCAGCGGCCGCTCCACCAGCACCTCCAGGCGCAGCGCGCACGGCGCGCTCTTGCCGCACAGCTCCTCCCGGTCCAGCCGCGAGCTCACCAGCAGCGCGCCGCTCGCCCCGCTCACCTCCACGCTCGCCCGCCGGCCCTGCGCCACCAGCCGCAGCCGCCGCGCCTCCGCCTCGCCCGCCTCCAGGCCCAGGTCCTGCGCCAGACGGCCCACCACCGTGCCGGCCTCGGCTTCCTCCGGCACCGAGTACCGCACCTGCCCGCCCGCCAGCGCCCAGGCCGCCTGCAGCACCAGCACCCGCAGCGCCGCACGACAACGCTCCCCCATCGCCGCCGCCGCTCTCTCCGCCGCTGCTGCGGCCGCCGCTGTGTGTGCCGGGCCCGGCCCGGTCCCGCACGGCTCCCCGCCGCCGCCCGGACGCACCGGCTCTGCTGCCCGGCCCGCGCCGCCCCCCCGCGCTCACAGCCGGGCTCTCCGCCGCACCGGGGCGGAGCCGCCCACACGCCGTTCCCGAGCCTGCAGCGACACCGTGCGCTGCTCCGCCGCCTCACACGCTCACACACAGCGCCTCTGCCTCCGCTCCCTATTGCCGTGCTTGTGCGGTCTGTCATCCTGAGCTCTTCTTATTGTTCTTACCTCCTTTCCTTTATCGCCTCCTTTCTGCTTGCATAGGTTCATTTCTTTCCCTCCTCTTCTCCGTCCTTTCTTCTTTCCTTTTTTTCTCTGTCTTCTTTCGCTTTTTCTTTCCCTTCTTTTAACTTTTCGTCCCATAGTAGTTTTCCCATTCCTTTCTGTTGTTGCGCATCCTGATCGCCATCCTTTTCATTTATTACCCTGCGGTTTCTTAAAGTCATTTTCCTTTCCAGTCTTTGCTGCTGTTTTCCCGCGCCGGAAATTCGCCAGTTGCCTATTGCGTTGCTCTGGAGGCCATCAAAGTCGGAGCTCTCCGCTCTTAATTACGGTATATTAATACTCGTTATGCTATATCACAATAGTTATGATATATCAGCGTTAATTACGGTATATCAGCACTCATTATGCTCTATCAGCGCTAACTAAGCTATATCAACGCTAACTACGGTATCAGAGCTGGGGTGTGGTGCTCGAACCGGGAAAAGGCTCTTAGGCTCCAACTCTACTCAGCGTCTAAACATAAGGCCGGTGCCTGCTGATGAGGTTATCTTCCTTTTTTTCTCTTCAGTTGTCATCCCTCTTTGTTACCTCCCGGCTCCCTTTCTGTCTTACTTTGGACTTCTGTAGTCGCCTTCATTGATATATCCTTTTCTCCTTCATTTTCTTCTGCTATTCTTATTCTTCTTTTTTTCCTCGTTTTCCTTTCGAATTTCTGGTTCTCTTTTCTATGTCTTATTCATGTTCTTAACTGTCATTTTTTTTACGTCCTCCTTCTCATTTGCTTTCCTTATCCCTTATGTCCTTCTATTTCCTTTACTAATATTCCTTCCAAATGTTTATATAATACTCTCAGTGAACGTGTCCTTCGGTAAAACTTCCCATTTCTCTACCGTGCAATGATTTCTTCCATTGTTTCTATTATTCCACTTTTTCTTTGTCCTTTTTCCTTTTTCATCTCCCTGTTTATATTCTTCTTTTTCTTTGCTTTGTCTTTTCCCTGCTTATCTTCTTCTTTTTGTTTGCTTTTTTCTTTCTCTCCTAGCTGTGTGATCTTTCCCTCTCCTTCTCTATCGCTGCCATCCTTCTATCTTCTAGAACTTTTCCACTTGAGGAAATGTTTTTAGAATACTTACTCCAACATGTCATGAAGCACAGACAGGCCCTATAGCAAAAGGGCGCTCGCAGCTCTCATTCCTCATGACAGGGGATTTGCTTTCTTCCTTTCCTCCATTAACATGCACCTGCAGCTTCCTTTCCCTTCAGGATCAAAACCAGATTTGGACCCTTCAGTCATCTCAACGACCCAAGAAATCAATCGACAAAGCAATCATATCATAAAGAACAGCTTTGTTACATCACAGAAGAGCCCACCCATTCAGACGTAATACAAAAAAGTCTCCAGAGTCTAAGTGACCCAAAGGAAGTCTTTCCTTTGCAAAATCAATCCCATCAGAGTCTAGCAAGATAATCCTCCAAGAATGCTAGCGGAAAAAAAAAAAAAAAAAAAAAAAAAAAAAAAAAAAAAAAAAAAAAAAGCAAGATGCCATAACATTCCTCATTTACCTCAATGAAGAACAATTCGGCCTGACTCACACCTGCAGAGCTATTAAAAATTCACCACGGCATTGTCACGGAAAGCATCCTCGGCATGCCCAACACATCTCCTCCTAGAAAAGCGTTAAGGTCACCTCTCCATCTGTCTTTGCTGCCCACTTCTCACCCGGGGCCAGGGAGCAGCAGAAATGAATGAGAGCACACAATGGTGCTCCAATCCTACAGGAATTTTAATTCAGGCAAAACTCGGTCAATCCAACATGAAGATACCACAGCTGGACAGGAATCAAAGTACACCTTGTGTCACACAGAGCCTCTGCTGTTAGCACTAACTCACCTGTAGCATCACTGGTTCCTTCTTCACAAAAACTAACCCCAGCACCAGGAGTATTTCTTTGAAAGGACACTGTCCCTTAAAGCCAGCTAGAAGACCAGCACCAGGGAGATGACTGATGCAATGTCCAAAAAAAGGCTGCTAGAACTAAATAAAGTTCAAAAAGTCTTCTGGATGACCAAGAAATATCCACATCAATGACAAGGGACTAAAGGCACGCATTGCAAGTCACTTGATAAGCTGTAATATCACAGGGAACAACATCAAGCAAGAATACTGAGAACTGCTGGAGGTCCTGAGAGGATCCCACAAGAGCAGCACTACAGGGTGGGATGTTGGGGAAGATGAATCAGGGAAACCTTATAAATATAATTGCTTAGCAAAAGATTCTGAAAATATGAAACCTATAATCGAAATAGAAATGAAAGCTTACTTTGAGTTGTAGGGTACTGAGTCTTAGTTACTATATAACCTGAAAACAATAGCACACCTAGTTGAAGGAGAATCTCTTTTGATTGAACAATACCTTTCTGCTGGCTGAGGGATCCAAAGGTCAATGTGGCAAAACAGGAGTCTAAAGAGTAGTTTTTAGAGTTTTAAAAATAATACAGTATGGTAATATAATAGCTCTTACAGGCTGTATGTAGATTCTATGGGATTTTGTGTCTTATATCGGTTAGTCACTGTAAATTAGAAGATTCATCACAAAAGGAAATATAATGTATTGTAACAAAGACCTCGCTCTCATAACTCTCTTACCTCTTCACTCTTACCTCTCCTCTTAAGTCTCAACTCTTATCCTTCCTGATCCCCCTATTCTCGCTCTCTCTCACTCTCTTCCCCCGGCTCTTTGCTCTCTCGCTCCCTTCTCTCTCAGCTCTCACCCTCCTGTTCTTTCTCCCTCTCTCTTTGGAACTTCCCTTCAGCCGAGGCTGGTGGATGAAGGCAAGGCCCTTTTACCCACGACCCTTGCAATAAAACCACATATTCGAGAATATACAGGTCAGCAGAATTCCTTGTCCCAGCCGTCCGCAGATTTGCCTACAGTGGATGTTTCCTCAAGGCTTTCTATTGGCATCATCTCTCAGTCTAAGGCAGGGGAAATGAGATCTCCACAGCTAACCAGACATTCTCCACAAGTTCCTCCACAAGGACATACATTGTCTTCCACTCAGCAGCTCCATTTTCCTGGGAAAACAATCCTCCTTCTCAAATTCACCCTCCCCATCACACAGGCCCAGCCCCTATTTAGTGCCACACGCAGGATCACTGCCAAAATATCCAACATTGCTCAACCTTAGAAACATGCTCTGTCTGTAAACCCACTCTGCATATGATCTGGGCCCTTGTGCCTCCTCATCTTTTTTCATTATCACCACAAATGATATAAAGTCTAAAATAATCTGACAGGCTTTTCCCAGCTACGTGATCTTCAGCATTAATGCTTTCCTCCTTTTCAGCAAGTGTAGGCAAAAATGCCAAAGAACGGGACATTATAGCTCATACTCTGTGATTGCAGCTGTGAGTGCTCTGATCCTAGTCCACACAAATTTATTTATTCAAGAGAACACAGCAAGTGCCAAAGCACAAGAGCACCCACAATGTCAACCATAGGGTACAACTTGTACCACATGAACTGGGATAATCAGGCAGGTTTCAGGGTCTTCCTGCAAATATCAGAACCATCCACATGTGACATCAGGACACACCATCTCTACTGAGACCAACTGAGCAGTGCACAAGTAAAGGAAGTTGAGCACATGAAGATTATGAATCCTTGTAAATCCCACCTGAGGAGGAGCAAGGAACCATCACAGCAAAATCTACATCTCTGGACACTACTGTGGAAGCCCACAATTACACAAGGACAGCAAGTTTAGGTGTTCCCCTCCCACAACACCTTGAACCTGAACAAGTTGTTCCATCAGACAACACTCAGCACTCTCCATCTCGCCACCTCTTACCAACACAGGGCCTACATCAGGCTGGGAGCAGCAGAAGACACAGTCCCTGGTGGAGAGACTCCGAACTGCAAAGGACATTGAGGACATTTCTGTATCACACTCTCATCTCATTATCAGGAAGGCCTCCCACTCCAGACCCTTAGGACCAAGGAAAGCATCCTCAGCAAGAACACTCCCTTCCCATCCTGTCTCACCCTTTCCTCTAAAACTCCTTCCCTCCCCTACTCTGAGACCTGTTCTAAAGACAAATATATGACCTCATGGTATTTTCTTATGACAAGATCCATGGTCTCTCCAAGGATTTAACAGTTTCCCACACAAGCCTTTCTGCCGCTCATGGTCACCCTTCCCATCAGAAAAGGGCCAGGCCCTACTCGGTACAACAGATCACAGTTTCCTTTCCTTCCACAAGGTCCCACATGACCATTGCTTATCCTTGCCAGCAATGACACACCAGAAAAATCCACAAATGGTATCATCAACACCGTCTATGGCAGATGTTCTGCTGCTGACGCCTCATCTTCTGCACTGCTTCTCTATGAGAATACTACTTTCAAAGGTGATACTGGAACCTCTAAACAGCAGTGGCACTAATTTGGTGATCCCAGGGAAGAACCAATACTGTGCGGAGGACACTAACACGTGATACTGCCTGTGTACCAGGATCTTATTTAAGAATTCGTGGGGAATGGTGATTCTTTGATGTTGGGCTTGATTTGTTTGTTTGTTCATTACAGAAGGGGAGATTTCCACTTTTAAAGCCCTCTCAGAGTATTGATCATTGACGTTACAACTGATGCAAATTTTGAGAGAACATCAAAGAAGGACAGTGCACTTCACACTGTGTCTCTGGTCATGAATATAAATCCTAAGGAACGCAGGCAGCAGGAAAAAAACAAAACAATTTCCCTCTTCAAACACACACCTTGGGTCGTCTCCCTGAATACTTTATACACTCTTCACCCTGAGTACTTTATACTACTACCCACCACAAAATGATACTTGCAAAAGGATCATAGGAACGTCATTGGAAATTTCTGACACAAGTACATTATTTTCTAAATGAGTCTCAGAGTAGAAGAATAATAGAGAAAAATTGTCCTTGAGTATCCACTTTTCACCTTGTATCCTACCTTCAGACATAACTACAATTGAAGAGTAGGGCAGCTTTCAAAGAAAAGACAAATGAATACCAGGACAAGCAACACACAGCAAGGGCAGTGAGGTGGTACACAGTGCCTGCGGGTCTGTCACCGCCACAGCCCGGCTGTCTTCAACTCCTTCACCCAGCTCGGGTGGAAATGCTACACATCAGCATCAGAACCCCCTTCTTGTCTGCAAATCTCACACCTCCGGGCACTGCTTGTCGCACGGGACAGTAATTTAACTCTAGAGCAGAACAACTCACATTCAGAGCCCAAATCCTCAGCTGCCTACAGTAACTGCTCGAAGGTTCTGCCATATTTACATTCTGGTCCGTCCTCAGAAAGAGCCGGGGGCCGCGGAAAGGACACGGGGACAGATGCGAATGGGGCCTTTGGCGTCCTTAAGTACCCGCTAAGTACCGAACGTCCCTAAGCCGTGGGAACTGAGCCCGGCTTCCAACAGCAATTACCCAGAGGGCGGATGAGAAAGAGCAGAGAAATGAACGAGGGAAGCACCACTGACCGTGCCGAGGAGGGCGGAGGGCTCCGGCTGCGTGTCCTTGGGCGCGGCGCCGGGCGGCGGCGGAGGGAAGTTGGGGCTGAAAACCATGAGGTCGCTCTTGGCCGCGCCGTCCGCCACGCACAGGCTGCGGCTGTGGCGCTGCGAGTACGACCAGCTGCCCACTTCGCTGGCGCACACCAGCGTCGTGGGCCCGGGCCCCGAGAGCACGGCCGCCCGCGGCGCCCAGCGCGACGCCCCGTACAGCACCACGGCCAGCAGGAACAGGCTGGACACGGCGCAGATGGCCACCACCAGCCACACGTTGGTGGCCGCGCCGGCCGCCCCGGCACCCGCGTCCGCGCCCGGCGCCGCCCGCGACGACGACGACGATCCCGCGGCCGCGGCCGGCGCCGCCTCGGCCGCCTCCACCAGCGACACGCTGAGCGTGGCCGTGGCCGAGCGCGCCGGCTCGCCGTGGTCGCGCACGACGATGAGCAGCCGGTGGCGAGGCCCGTCCGCCTCGTCCAGCGCCCGCGCCGTGCTCACCTCGCCGCTGTAGAGCCCGACGCGGAAGGGGCCCTTGCCCCGCGGCTCCCACAGCTCGTAGCGCAGCCACGCGTTGTAGCCCGAGTCGGCGTCCACGGCGCGGATCTTGGCCACCACCTGCCCCGCCGGCGCCCCCCACGCCGCCCACGCCCACAGCGTGTCCGACGCCGACACCGAGCCCCCCGCCGCCTGCGCCGCCCGCGCCGCCTCGGCCGCCGCGCCGCCCGCCTCCGGCGCCGAGCCCGCGGGCGGCAGCAGCGCCGGCGCGTTGTCGTTCTCGTCCAGCACGAAGAGCTGCACCGTGGCGTTGCCGCACAGCGGCGGCTCCCCCGCGTCCACCGCGCGCACCTCGAACTGCAGCACCTGCAGCTCCTCGTAGTCCAGCGGCTGCAGCGCCCACAGACGCCCGCTCTCCGCGTCCACCGACACGTAGCTCGACGCCGGCCGCCACCCGCCGCCCGCCGCCCCCGACCACGACGACCACGACGACGACGCGGCCGCCGCGCCGCCCTCCCACACCGAGTAGCTGACGCGCCCGTTGCCCGCCTCGTCCGGGTCCCGCGCCCACAGCCGCGCCAGCTCCGCGCCCGCCGCGTTGTTCTCCCGCGCCAGCACCGTGTACACGGCCTGCGCGAACGCCGGCGCGTTGTCGTTCACGTCCGACACCGGCACCCGCAGCCCGCGGCTGGCGCGCAGCGCCGGCGCCCCGCCGTCCTCCGCACGCACCTCCACCTCGTACTCCGACACCCGCTCCCGGTCCAGCGCCTCGCGCAGCACCAGCGAGTACGAGCCCGCGAACGTCGCCTCCAGACCGAACGGCGACGCCGGCCACACCCAGCACCGCACGCGCCCGTTCGCCCCCGAGTCCCGGTCCGACACGCTCAGCAGGGCCACCACCGTCCCCACCGCCGCGTCCTCCGACACCGGCACCGACAGCGACGTCACCCGCACCTCCGGCGCGTTGTCGTTCACGTCCAGCACCTCCAGCACCACCTTGCAGTGACCCGACAGCGGGGGTGTCCCGTGGTCTCTCGCCTCAATACGAAAATTAAATACACTGACATCCTCGAAGTCTAGAGCTCCCGTGAGGTGAATCTCCCCCGTCTTCGGATTGACAGAAATCACATCTCTTCCACTCGGAGGAATGAAGTTTGTCACGGCATAGGTCACCTCACTGTTACTTCCCTCGTCCACATCCGTGGCATTCACCCTAAACACCAGCGTTCCCACCGCAGCGCTCTCCGGAAGCTGCACTGTGTACACGGACTGGCTGAATTTCGGCGCGTTGTCGTTCGTGTCCAAAACTGAGATCGCCAGCTCCATTGTCCCTGTCAGAGACGGCCGGCCCCCGTCACTCGCCGTCAGCACCAACCGGTGAACGGGAATCGTCTCGCGGTCCAGAGATTTTGTTAAGACGAGTTCCGGTTCAATATTTTCACCATTCGATTTTTGAACATCCAGAGAGAAATACTCGCTGGGGCTGAGTGTGTAGGAGAGCTGCGCGTTCGCTCCGATATCCGCATCCGATGCGCCCTCCAGCGGGATCTGAAACCCAGGAGGGGAATTCTCTGATAAACTGATGTTTTTTCGGGCGGCGGGGAAGATGGGGGCATTGTCGTTGATGTCGGTGACCTCCAGCTCCACATGGAAGACGCGCAGCGGCCGCTCCACCAGCACCTCCAGGCGCAGCGCGCACGGCGCGCTCTTGCCGCACAGCTCCTCCCGGTCCAGCCGCGAGCTCACCAGCAGCGCGCCGCTCGCCCCGCTCACCTCCACGCTCGCCCGCCGGCCCTGCGCCACCAGCCGCAGCCGCCGCGCCTCCGCCTCGCCCGCCTCCAGGCCCAGGTCCTGCGCCAGACGGCCCACCACCGTGCCGGCCTCGGCTTCCTCCGGCACCGAGTACCGCACCTGCCCGCCCGCCAGCGCCCAGGCCGCCTGCAGCACCAGCACCCGCAGCGCCGCACGACAACGCTCCCCCATCGCCGCCGCCGCTCTCTCCGCCGCTGCTGCGGCCGCCGCTGTGTGTGCCGGGCCCGGCCCGGTCCCGCACGGCTCCCCGCCGCCGCCCGGACGCACCGGCTCTGCTGCCCGGCCCGCGCCGCCCCCCCGCGCTCACAGCCGGGCTCTCCGCCGCACCGGGGCGGAGCCGCCCACACGCCGTTCCCGAGCCTGCAGCGACACCGTGCGCTGCTCCGCCGCCTCACACGCTCACACACAGCGCCTCTGCCTCCGCCCCGCGATGGGTATGTTTTCTGCCGTGTCTTCTGTCGTGCTACTCTTTTTTCCCCTTATATCTTCCTTTTTCTTTGTAAGTAGACCTTCATTTCTTCTTTTCTTTCTTCGCTGCCTTTTCATTTTTCTTGCATTCTGCGGTTCCTTCTTTACGGACATTTTTCCTTTCTCTTTCCTTTTTTTCTTTGTACTCTTTTCCGTTTCTTCCTTGACGGTCTTTTTTTTCCTCCTTTTTATGCCACTCTCCATTCTATCCGCTCCTTTCCTTTCTCTTTCCCGGCACCTGTATTCTTTAGCTGCACTGGAAACTCGTCAGTGTCCTCTGCCACCGCGGAGATCATTAAATGCGGAAACATCACCGCTAATTACAGAGTATCATTGCTGGAGAGCTGTGCTGCTCTTATCAAAGGGGTTAGGAACCAACTCCTCTCAATGTCTACAGATGTGGTCGGTGCGTCCTGGTCAGCTCTTTTATCCTCTGTTTTGTATTTCCATTCTGCCCTTCTTTCGACTTTCATTGTGGTTTGGAATGGTGTTGCTGGTTGGGTTCCGGTTTTTGGGAGGGGAGTAGTTTTTTAGTTATGTTGTTTTCATTGTAGCGAGTTCAATATTTTCTTTACTACTTCGGCTACTACTGCTATTATTATGAATATTATTACTATTAATACCGCACCTCCGGCGCATTGTCGTTCACATCCAGCACCTCAAGCTCCACGCTGCAGGAAAGTGGAGGAGTCCCTTTATCTCTTGCTTCGATCTCGAGGTCATATGACTGAATCTCCTCGAAATCCAGATGCCCGTTTGTCCACCACTTGTCCTTCGGTAAAACTTCCCATTTCTCTACCGTGCAATGATTTCTTCCACTGTTTCTGTTATTCCACTTTTTCTTTGTCCATTTTCCTTTTTCACCTCCCTGTTTATCTTCTTCTTTTTCTTTGCTTTGTCTTTTCCCTGCTTATCTTCTTCTTTTTGTTTGCTTTTTTCTTTCTCTCCAAGCTGTGTGGTCTTTCCCTCTCCTTCTCTATCGCTGCCATCCTTGTACCTTCTAGAATTGTTCCACTTGAGGAAATGTTTTTAGAATAGTTACTCCACCACGTCATGAAGCACAGACAGGCCCTTTAGCAAAAGGGCGCTCCCAGCTCTCATTCCTCATGACAGAGATTTGCCTTCTGGTTATGCTCCACAACGGTGCGCCTGCCGCTTCCTCTCCCTTCAGGATCAAAGCCACATTTGGACCCTTCAGTCATCTCAACGACCCGATAAATAAATCGACAAAGCAATCACATCATAAAGAACAGCTTTGTTACATCAGAGAAGAGCCCACCCATTCAGACACCTAATACAAAAACCGTTCCAGTGTCTAAGTGACCCAAGGGAGTCTCTCCTTTGCAAAATCAAACCCATCAGAGTCTAGCAAGATAATCCTCCAAGAATGCTGAAAAAAAAAACAAAAAACAGCAAAATGCCATAACATTCCTCATTTACCTCGATGAAGAACAATTCGGCCTGACTCACACCTGCAGATCTATTAAAAAATTCACCACGGCGTTGTCCGGAAAGCATCCTCGGCATGCCCAACACATCTCCTCCTAGAAAAGCATTAAGGTCACCTCTCCATCTGTCTTTGCTGCCCACTTCTCACCCGGGGCCAGGGAGCAGCAGAAATGAATGAGAGCACACAATGGTGCTCCAAACCTACAGGAATTTTGATTCAGGCAAAACTCGGTCGATCCAACATGAAGATACCACAGCGGGACAGGAACCAAAGTACACCTTGTGTCACACAGAGCCTCTGCTGGTAGCACTAACTCACCTGTAGCATCACTGGTTGCTTCTTCACAAAAACTAACCCCAGCACCAGGAGTATTTCTTTGAAAGGACACTGTCCCTTAAAGCCATCTGGAAGATCAGCACCAGGGAGATGACTGATGCAATGTCCCAAAAAAGGATGGCAGAACTGTACAAAGTTCAAAGAGTCTTCTGGTTCACCAACAAAATTTCGCATCAAAGACAAGGGACTAAAGGCACGCATGGCAAGTCACTTGATAGCTGTAATATCACAGGGAACAACACCAAGCAAGAATACTGAGAACTGCTGGAGGTCCTGAGAGGATCCCACAAGAGCAGCACTACAGGGTGGGTGCTTTCTCAAGGATTTCTTTTGGAATCCTCTACCACTCTAAGGCATGGGAAATGAGATCTCCACAGCTAACCAGACATTCTCCACAAGTTCCTCCACAGTGACACAGACTGTGTTCTACCCAACAGCTTCATTTTCCTGGGACAACACTCCTCCCCACTCAAATTCACCCTCCAAATCACATAGGCCCAGGCCCGATTTAGTGCCACATGCAGGAACACTGTCAAAATATCCAACCTAATCCCACAGAATTCTGCATGAGAACATGCTCTCCACTCCCAAGACATCCATTCTGAGAAATACATTAGAGGCCACCCTCCATCTGTGCTTGCTGCCAACTGCTCAAACCATGATGGAAGAAGCAAGAAAGAAATGAGATCAGGCTGTGGTCTAATCTGGGAGTTATACAATATTTCAGGTTGGAAGGAAGCCACAAGGATTGTTAAGTCCAACTCCCAATCTAGACACATTTGGTCAATCCAAGATGAAGACACCACAACTAAAGAGGCAGAAAGGTTCAGCTGTCTCTCAGACTCATCTTCTTCAGCCAGAAGCCACTTACCTGTAGCATCACTGCTTGCTTCTTCAGAAAAGAAATATTCTCAGAGCAGCAAACTGCTTCTAACACTAGCAGAGACTGTTTGGTACAACGGATAGAAAATAATGATGTGCATTCTAGAAAAGCCTTGGAATCAGTGGGCAAAGCACAGTGCACTTCTATCATGAGGAAGGGGTACACTGGAACTAAGGAAGGACATTATCTCAACATCAGCCTGAGCTCAGGAGCATGGAAAAGTCATCCTACACACTGATAGAAAATTACCCAAATGTTTGCAACCAGAGAGCTGCCAAAACTCAGAATTTCAGTATTTCATATTGTCTGGTATTACCAACACACTGCTAACATGAGAGACAGAAAAACAAGACTGTGAGAGCTTGGTAAGAAGGGAGAAGAAAGACAAATAATCCAGTCCCACTGTATTGAAATGCAGGAAGAGAACAATGGGGCGTAAGGATATGCAAAACTTCTGGAGAAATCCCAGGTATTAGTAATGTCTGTCGAGACTCTTCTTGATATTTTCTAATAGAATCCTCTGTATCACATCCTGGGAAACGGCAACCCCACCTGAGCACACATTCTCCAGTCCTTCACCAAAGACACAACTGTTCTGCAGATCATCTCCCTCAGGCAAGAGCCTTCCCTGCTAAAGCTCATCCTCTTCACATGCCCAGGCCATACCTTGTGCCACTTGCAGAATCTCTTTCACAATACCACAAAACCTGCCATAACATTGTCCTTTGCATATCCTCACCTTCCCTTACAATTGGCACAAGGAACATCTCGAGGGATATGAAGCCCCCCACACTCTGGCAGATTCCTCTCATCTGCCTACACATCATGATTTATGCCTTTTCGGCAATCTCTGGTGGAAATACCACAGAACATAAGAACTGACTCCTCAAGAACTTTATGACATAAAGGCATGTCTGTTGTCACCCCAGTCCACATGGAACTGACACTTTCAGAGAATGAGACCAAATGCCAAAGCACAAAGCACCCCATAATATCAGCTGGATGGGAGAATTTGTACCATGGAGAACCACAGCGGGGCTGCTGTGCAGGGATTTGTGTGTACATCAGACATCAGCCACCTGTGACAACACGACACCTAAATTCTACCAAGAATAAATTTTCAAGACTGCAAGTGTGGGAAGTTGAATGAACAGAAATGACGTCCACACTACCATGCGCCCTTAAAAATTACCCTGAGGAGGCCCAAGGAACCATCATGGAAAGATCTGTGGCTATGGAAGCTACTATAGATGCCCACCACAATACAAGGACAGGAGGCTGAAGTGCTACTCTCCTAGAAAAGGTTGTCCCAAATTGGAATCAAAAAGTTCATTGGGAATTAGCCAGCACTCTGCATGCCACACCCTCTTTACTGACACCTTGTCTGCCTCAGGCAGACAACAGCACAAGGGATGTCTCTGGTGGGAAATATTCATAACCTCAAAGGACATGATGGGCATTAAACTACCATGGAATTAACTCAGCACCCAGAAGGCCTTCAACTCCATACCTTCAGGAGCCCAGGAATGGATCTTGGGAAGGAAACCTGTGCCCATCCTGCCTCGTCCTTTCCTCTACTCATCCCCCATTCCCTACTCTGGGACGTGTTCTCCAGACAACAGCATCATCTCACATTCTTGTCTTCTTATGACACGGCCCGTGGTCTTCCCAAGGATTTCCAGTCCCCACACACTGTGAGGTCACACTTCATATTCTGACATGGTCAGGGCCTACTCAGCCCCACTGCCGTGTTCACCTCATCTCCTGTGGCTCCCCCAGCCTCAGCTGGAAACATTACATTGGAGAATATTGTTTATAGAGGTGATGTCAGGACAACTCCAAAGGCAATGGCCATTGACAGAACGTTGTGAAAGACCAACCCAAATGCTGAAAAATACAGCAGTGCCAGCAATGATACCTACAGCACAGGAAAATATGGTGTCCAGTATGGATTGTGGGGTGTTTTTGTTGTTGTTCTTGGGGGATTTTTGTTTGTTTCTTTGTTTAAGAGGGTTTTCCAGGGGTTTTCAAGCAAGTGGCTGGTGAATGCAAATAATAACATAACATGCAAACAGGACAGTGTATGGTCATGCCACCTCACTGGACAATCCAGCTGCAATCCACTTCAGAAAGGCAAGACAAAGAAAAGAAAACATACACTTCAGGTCACAATCCTCTGCCTGCACACCGTCTACTGGCAGCTAGAATAAAAACATAATTGCAGAAATAACTTAGGAATAGTGTATAAGAACTTCCCTGCTTCCACAATGACTCTGGTAAGCCAAGAAAATGTGGGAAATTACACCATGAGGAGAGAGAAGAGTGAAGTCACAATTGTCATCTTGCATCACCTCCCTTATGGAGGAGAGTCAAACAAGAGTACTGAGTTCTTCATAGGAAACCACATTGAATACCAGCATGATCAGCAGTCAGCAACAGTGACAGCACAGTGAATAGTACCTAGGGGACTGTCTCATGACATGGTTCACGTCTCCCCAGGGACTTTCAGTGCCATTAGACACATGTCACTCCTCCAGGTCAACCTTAATACCAGGAAATGGCCAGGGCCTCCACAATGCCACAGCCACATTCACCTCTGCAACCTGTCACTGCCCCCTTCACCTCCACAGGGCTCACTGCAGCTTCTGCACACTACTGCCAGCAATGAGAGCACCATCAAAAACATACAGATGGTGTCATATAGACCATGCCCAGCGCTCTACTCCTTCTAAAGGTGATGTCAGAATAACTCCAAATGACGATGGCAACGACTCCGTGTTGTGATAGAACAACTCAATCATTAACAAGCACTCCAACATAAAAGATTGTATTTTTTCTATAGGAGAATTTATATTCCAAGCTTTGTTATTAGGGATTTTGGTGCTTCTTTGGCTGCGTGAGTGTATTCTTTGTTAGAAAATTTCCAGGGCTTTTGAAAGGACGTGGCACCTGATACAAATATTCCAAGAATATCACAACAAGCCAGTGTAGGTCACGCCAATTCTCTAGCCAGGAATGCAAGTCTACAACCATTCCTTCAATGACAGCACAAACCCCGCACACAGCTGATGTTATATATGCTGTGCTCAGCAGACTATCTGTAGTTGATCCTTCATCTTTTCTGCTGCTTCAGCTATTCTGGGTGGAAATCGTAATCACCTGCAAGTTCTGTCACTCTCCTGAAATGCTGGACATCTATTTGTAGACACAGTTACCAGGAGATTTCTATTGATAACAAGCATTGATTTCATGATCCCATGGAAAGAAACAACTCCTGATGAACACAGCAGTGTAAATGATATTATCCTTAGAGGTACATTTGTGTATTTTAAGAGACTGTTTCTGGATAACTCAAAACTCTGCTGCTGGGAATACAAATATTGAAAGAATGTTGTGACAAGCAAGTGTCAATCCCCAGGTATGAAAAAAAAAATAAAAATACATAGAATGATTTTGAGCAAAGAGGGGGTTATGGAAAAAACCAATTCCGTTTTCTTACACTGTCCCTGAATTTCCAAACCCTGCGCAAACCGATTATAATGCTATCCAGAAAATCCACCACAGAGGGAGAAAGCCTTGAGGCCTCAACTGTAACCTTTCAGCACGTCACTTGAACAGAGCAGGAAAGAGGGCACAGGTTTTGACAATGTTGATACCGGCTCAATCAGCACTCAGGAAAGGCAGTTCAGCGGTCCATGGTGCCTGGGGGATTGTCACCACTACATCCTGCGTGTCTTCACCTCCTTCAGCAAGCGAGGGTCAAAATGTTACACACCAGCAAGAGAAAGTGCTGTCAGCAGAGCTGACACCTCGGTGCACCTATTCTCACAGTCAACAGAGGTTTCTTTCTAGGGGATAGCAAACGTAGGAGAGAACAACCCTCACTCAAAGCAACAAACTCAGCCACGGTCCGTAAATTTGCTGCAGGATCCCGGAAGACATTTCCCCAGCTCACTAACAGCTTGGGAGCTCCGGAAAGTACCCTCCGGCAGATAAATAGGTGCCGTTATCACTTAAAAGATTCAGCCAACATTCCAAGGTCCTCAGGCCCTATTTAGTGCCACACGCAGGATCACTGCCAAAATATCCAACATTGCTGATCCTCAGAAACATGCTCTCTCTGTAAACTCACTCTGCATATGATCTGGGCCCTTGTGCTTCCTCATCTTCTTTCATGATCACCACAAATGATATACAGTCTAAAATTATCTGACAGGCTTTTCCCAGCTACACGACCTTCAGCATGAATGCTTTCCTCCTTTTCAGCAAGAGTAGGCAAAAATGCCAAAGGACTGGACGTTATAGCTCATAAATATTCTGTGATTGGAGCTGCGGCAGTTCTGATCCCAGTCCACACAAATTTATTTCTTCAAGAGAACACAGCAAGTGCCAAAGCACAAGAGCACCCACAGTGTCAACCAAGTGGGACAACGTGTACCACATGAACTGGGATAATCAGGCAGGTTTCAGGGTCTTCCTGCAAATATCAGAACCATCCACCTGTGTCATCAGGACACACCATCTCTACAGAGACCAATTGTGCAGTGCACAAGTAAAGGAAGTTGAGCACATAAAGATTATAAATGCTTGTAAATCCCACCTGAGGAGGAGCAAGGAACCATCACAGCAAAATCTACATCTGTGGACACTACTGTGGAAGCCCACAACTACACGAGGACATCAAGTTTAGGTGTTCCCCTCCCACAACACCTTGAACCTGAACAAGTTGTTCCATCAGACAACACTCAGCACTCTCCATCTCACCACCTCTTACCAACACAGGGCCTACATCAGGCAGGAAGCAGCAGAAGACACAGTCCCTGGTGGAGAGACTCCGAACTGCAAAGGACATTGAGTACATTTCTGTATCACACTCTCATCTCATTATCAGGAAGGCCTCCCACACCAGACCCTCAGGACCAAGGAAAGCATCCTCAGCAAGAACACTCCCTTCCCATCCTGTCTCACCCTTTCCTGTAAAAATCCTTCGCCCTCCTGCTCTGAGATCTGTTCTAAAGACAAATATATAACCTCATGATATTTTCTTATGACAAGATCCAAGGTCTCTGCAAGGATTTTCAGTTTCCCACACAAGCCTTTCTCCTGCTCATGGTCACCCTTCCCATCAGAAAACGGCCAGGCCCTACTCGGTACAACAGATCACAGTTTCCTTTCCTTCCACAAGGTTCCACATGACCCCTCCTTTGCAAAATCAAACCCAGCAGACTCCAGCATGATAAGCCCCCAAGAATGCTGAAAAATTGCTTATCCTTGCCAGCAATGACACACCATAAAAATCCACGGATGGTATCATCAACACCGTCTATGGCAGATGTTCTGCTGCTGACACCTCATCTTCTGCACTGCTTTTCTATGGGAATACTATTTCAGAAGGTGACATTGGAACCTCTAAACAGCAGTGGCACTGATTTTGTGCTCCCAGGGAAGAACCAATACTGTGGGGAGGACACTAACACATGATACTGCCTGTGTACCAGGATGTTATTTAAGAATTCGTGGGGAATGGTGATTCTTTGATGTTGGGGGCAATTTGTTTGTTTGTTCATTACAGAAGGGACGATTTCCACTTTTAACGCCCTCCTAGATTCTTGATCATTGATGTAACAAATGATACAAATTTTGAGAGAACATCAAAGAAGGACAGTGTACTTCACACTGGATCTCAGGTCAGGAAAACGAATCCTGAGGAAATTGAGCGGCAGGAAAAAAAACCAACCATTTTCCATCTTGAAACCCATGCAACAGGTCGTCTCCCTGAACAATTTATACAATCTTCTCACTCTGTACTTTTTAGTACTACCCACAACAACATGATACTTGCAAAAGGATCATAGGAACATCATTGGAAATTTCTGACACAGCTTCATTAGTTCCTAAATGAGTCTCAGAGGAGATCGATAATACGGAACTATTGTCCTTCAATATGCGCTTTTCGCCTTGCATCAGACCTTCACACATGACTATAATGAAACAAGACCAGGGCAGTTTTCAATGGAAAGACAAATGAATATCAGCACAACCAACAGTCAGCAAGGGCAGTGAGGTGGTACACAGTGCCTGCGGGTCTGTCACCGCCACAGCCCGGCTGTCTTCAACTCCTTCACCCAGCTCGGGTGGAAATGCTACACATCAGCATCAGAACCCCCTTCTTGTCTGCAAATCTCACACCTCCGGGCACTGCTTGTCGCACGGGAGAGTGATTTAATTTTTGAGCCGACAAACTCATATTTAGAGCAACAAGCCTCAAATGCCTACAGTAACTGCTCGAAGGTTCTGCCATATTTACATTCTGGACCGTCCTCAGAAAGAGCCGGGGGCCGCGGAAAGGACACGGGGGACAGAAGCGAAGGGGCCTTTGGCGTCTTTAAGTACCCGCTAAGTACCGAACGTCCCTAAGCCGTGGGAACTGAGCCCGGCTTCCAACAGCAACTACCCGGAGGGCAGATGAGAAGGAACAGAGAAATAAACGAGGGAAGCACCACTGACCGTGCCGAGGAGGGCGGAGGGCTCCGGCTGCGTGTCCTTGGGCGCGGCGCCGGGCGGCGGCGGAGGGAAGTTGGGGCTGAAAACCATGAGGTCGCTCTTGGCCGCGCCGTCCGCCACGCACAGGCTGCGGCTGTGGCGCTGCGAGTACGACCAGCTGCCCACTTCGCTGGCGCACACCAGCGTCGTGGGCCCGGGCCCCGAGAGCACGGCCGCCCGCGGCGCCCAGCGCGACGCCCCGTACAGCACCACGGCCAGCAGGAACAGGCTGGACACGGCGCAGATGGCCACCACCAGCCACACGTTGGTGGCCGCGCCGGCCGCCCCGGCACCCGCGTCCGCGCCCGGCGCCGCCCGCGACGACGACGACGATCCCGCGGCCGCGGCCAGCGCCGCCTCGGCCGCCTCCACCAGCGACACGCTGAGCGTGGCCGTGGCCGAGCGCGCCGGCTCGCCGTGGTCGCGCACGACGATGAGCAGCCGGTGGCGAGGCCCGTCCGCCTCGTCCAGCGCCCGCGCCGTGCTCACCTCGCCGCTGTAGAGCCCGACGCGGAAGGGGCCCTTGCCCCGCGGCTCCCACAGCTCGTAGCGCAGCCACGCGTTGTAGCCCGAGTCGGCGTCCACGGCGCGGATCTTGGCCACCACCTGCCCCGCCGGCGCCCCCCACGCCGCCCACGCCCACAGCGTGTCCGACGCCGACACCGAGCCCCCCGCCGCCTGCGCCGCCCGCGCCGCCTCGGCCGCCGCGCCGCCCGCCTCCGGCGCCGAGCCCGCGGGCGGCAGCAGCGCCGGCGCGTTGTCGTTCTCGTCCAGCACGAAGAGCTGCACCGTGGCGTTGCCGCACAGCGGCGGCTCCCCCGCGTCCACCGCGCGCACCTCGAACTGCAGCACCTGCAGCTCCTCGTAGTCCAGCGGCTGCAGCGCCCACAGACGCCCGCTCTCCGCGTCCACCGACACGTAGCTCGACGCCGGCCGCCACCCGCCGCCCGCCGCCCCCGACCACGACGACCACGACGACGACGACGCGGCCGCCGCGCCGCCCTCCCACACCGAGTAGCTGACGCGCCCGTTGCCCGCCTCGTCCGGGTCCCGCGCCCACAGCCGCGCCAGCTCCGCGCCCGCCGCGTTGTTCTCCCGCGCCAGCACCGTGTACACGGCCTGCGCGAACGCCGGCGCGTTGTCGTTCACGTCCGACACCGGCACCCGCAGCCCGCGGCTGGCGCGCAGCGCCGGCGCCCCGCCGTCCTCCGCACGCACCTCCACCTCGTACTCCGACACCCGCTCCCGGTCCAGCGCCTCGCGCAGCACCAGCGAGTACGAGCCCGCGAACGTCGCCTCCAGACCGAACGGCGACGCCGGCCACACCCAGCACCGCACGCGCCCGTTCGCCCCCGAGTCCCGGTCCGACACGCTCAGCAGGGCCACCACCGTCCCCACCGCCGCGTCCTCCGACACCGGCACCGACAGCGACGTCACCCGCACCTCCGGCGCGTTGTCGTTCACGTCCAGCACCTCCAGCACCACCTTGCAGTGACCCGACAGCGGGGGCGTCCCCTTATCTGTCGCGTCCACTTGCAGGCGATAGAGACTATCTTCCTCAAAGTCTAAGTCACCCCTTAGACGGATCTCTCCGCTGTTTTTGTCAATTCTGAAAACATCCCTTCCACCCTGAGGGGACAGGATCTGAAGCGAATAAGAAATATTACCGTTTGCCCCCTCATCCAAATCCGTTGCATTTAGTCTAGTCACCAAAGTGCCGCGTTCTGCATTTTCGGGCAACTGCACTCTATACACCGACTGGTTGAACTGGGGCGCGTTGTCATTCACATCCACCACCGAGATCACCAGCTCCATTGTCCCTGTCAGAGACGGCCGGCCCCCGTCACTCGCCGTCAGCACCAACCGGTGAACGGGAATCGTCTCGCGGTCCAGCGGCTTCCTGAGCACCAGGAATAAGGACTCACCATCTTCCTCGGTTTTTTTGCAAGTCCAGAGAGAAATGCTCGCTGTAGCTCAGTGTGTAGGAGAGCTGCGCGTTCGCTCCGATATCCGCATCCGAAGCACCCTCCAGCGGGATCTGAAACCCAGGAGGGGAGTTCTCCGATAAACTGAGGTTTTTTCGGGCGGCGGGGAAGATGGGGGCATTGTCGTTGATGTCGGTGACCTCCAGCTCCACATGGAAGACGCGCAGCGGCCGCTCCACCAGCACCTCCAGGCGCAGCGCGCACGGCGCGCTCTTGCCGCACAGCTCCTCCCGGTCCAGCCGCGAGCTCACCAGCAGCGCGCCGCTCGCCCCGCTCACCTCCACGCTCGCCCGCCGGCCCTGCGCCACCAGCCGCAGCCGCCGCGCCTCCGCCTCGCCCGCCTCCAGGCCCAGGTCCTGCGCCAGACGGCCCACCACCGTGCCGGCCTCGGCTTCCTCCGGCACCGAGTACCGCACCTGCCCGCCCGCCAGCGCCCAGGCCGCCTGCAGCACCAGCACCCGCAGCGCCGCACGACAACGCTCCCCCATCGCCGCCGCCGCTCTCTCCGCCGCTGCTGCGGCCGCCGCTGTGTGTGCCGGGCCCGGCCCGGTCCCGCACGGCTCCCCGCCGCCGCCCGGACGCACCGGCTCTGCTGCCCGGCCCGCGCCGCCCCCCCGCGCTCACAGCCGGGCTCTCCGCCGCACCGGGGCGGAGCCGCCCACACGCCGTTCCCGAGCCTGCAGCGACACCGTGCGCTGCTCCGCCGCCTCACACGCTCACACACAGCGCCTCTGCCTCCGCTCCATCACGGCCGTGCCTTGTGCGCTCTGTCCCTCTGAGCTCTTCTTATTGTTCTTACCTCCTTTCCTTTATCGCCTCCTTTCTGCTTGCATAGGTTAATTTCTTTCCCTCCTCTTCTCCGTCCTTTCTTCTTTCCTTTTTTTTCTCTGCCTTCTTTCGCTTTTTCTTTCCCTTCTTTTACCTTCTCTTCCCATAGTAGTTTTCCCATTCCTTCCTGTTGTTGTGCATCCTGATCGCCATCCTTTTCATTTATTACCCTGCGGTTTCTTAAAGTCATTTTCCTTTCCAGTCTTTGCTGCTGTTTTCCCGCGCCGGAAATTCGCCAGTTGCCTTCTGCGTTGCTGTGGAGGCCATCAAAGTCGGAGCTCTCCGCTCTTAATTACGGTATGTTAATACTCGTTATGCTATATCACAATAGTTATGATATATCAGCGTGAATTACGGTATATCAGCTCTCATTATGCTCTATCAGCGCTAACTAAGCTATATCAACGCTAACTACGGTATCAGAGCTGGGGTGTGGTGCTCGAACCGGGAAAAGGCTGTTAGGCTCCAACTCTACTCAGCGTCTAAACATAAGGTCGGTGCCTGTTGACGAGGTTATCTTCCTTTTTTTCTCTTCAGTTGTCTTCTCTCTTTGTTACCTCCCGGCTCCCTTTCTGTCTTACTTTGGACTTCTGTAGTCGCCTTCATTGATATATCCTTTTCTCCTTCATTTTCTTCTGCTATTCTTATTCTTCTTTTTTTTCCTCGCTTTCCTTTCTGTTTTCTGGTTCTCTTTTCTATGTCTTATTCATGTTCTTAACTGTCTTTATTTTTTTTACGTCCTCCTTCTCATTTTCTTTCCTTATCCCTTATGTCCTTCTATTTCCTTTACAAATATTCCTTCCAAATGTTTATATAATACTCTCAGTGAACTTGTCCTTCGGTAAAACTTCCCATTTCTCTACCGTGCAATGATTTCTTCCATTGTTTCTGTTATTCCACTTTTTCTTTGTCCTTTTTCCTTTTTCATCTCCCTGTTTATCTTCTTCTTTTTCTTTGCTTTGTCTTTTCCTTGCTTATCTTCTTCTTTTTGTTTGCTTTTTTCTTTCTCTCTAAGCTGTGTGGTCTTTTCCTCTCCTTCTCTATCGCTGCCATCCTTGTATCTTCTAGAATTTTTCCACTTGAGGAAATGTTTTTAGAATACTTACTCCACCACGTCATGAAGCACAGACAGCCCCTTTAGCAAAAGGGCGCTCCCAGCTCTCATTCCTCATGACAGGGATTTGCCTTCTGGTTATGCTCCACAACGGTGCGCCTGCCGCTTCCTCTCCCTTCAGGATCAAAGCCACATTTGGACCCTTCAGTCATCTCAACGACCCGAGAAATAAATCGACAAAGCAATCACATCATAAAGAACAGCTTTGTTACATCAGAGAAGAGCCCACCCATTCAGACATAATACAAAAAATGTTCCAGAGTCTAAGTGACCCAAAGGGAGTCTTTCCTTTGCAAAATCAATCCCATCAGAGTCTAGCAAGATAATGCTCCAAGAATGCTGAAAAAAAAAAAAAAAAAAAAAAAATCAAGATGCCATCACATTCGCCATTTACGTCGATGAAGAACAATTTTGCCTGACTCACTATTCACCTGCAGAGCTATTAAAAATTCACCACGGCATTGTCACGGAAAGCATCCTCGGCATTCCCAACACATCTCCTCCTAGAAAAGCATTAAGGTCACCTCTCCATCTGTCTTTGCTGCCCACTTCTCACCCGGTGCCAGGGAGCAGCAGAAATGAATGAGAGCACAAAATGGTGCCCCAAACCTACAGGAATTTTAATTCAGGCAAAACTCGGTAGATCAAACAAGAAGATACCACAGCGGGACAGGAACCAAAGTACACCTTGTGTCACACAGAGCCTCTGCTGGTAGCACTAACTCACCTGTAGCATCACTGGTTGCTTCTTCAGAAAAAAGGAACTCCAGCACCAGGAGTATTTCTTTGAAAGGACACTGTCCCTTAAAGCCAGCTGGAAGACCAACACCAGGGAGATGACTGATGCAATGTCCCAGAAAAGGATGGCAGAACCATATAAAGTTCAAAAAGTCTTCTGTTTGACCAAGAAAATTCCACATCAATGGCAAGGGACTAAAGGCACGCATGGCAAGTCACTTGATAAGCTGTTATATCACAGGGAACAACACCAAGCAAGAATACTCAGAACTGCTGGAGGTCCTGAGAGGATCCCACAAAAGCAGCCCTGCAGGCTGGGATGTTAGGGAAGATGAATCAGGGAAACCTTATAAATATAATTGCTTAGCAAAAGATTCTGAAAATACGACACCTATAATCGAAATAGAAATGAAAGCTTACTTTGAGTTGTAGGGTACTGAGTCTTAGTTACTATATAACCTGAAAACAATAGCCTGGATACCCGAATGAGAATCTCTTTTGATTGAACAATACCTTTCTGCTGGCTGAGGGATCCAAAGGTCAATGTGGCAAAACAGAAGTCTAAAGAGTATTTTCCAGAGTTTAAAATATAACACAGTATGGTAATATAGTAGCTCTTATAGGCTGTATGTAGATTTTATAGGATTTTGTGTCTTATATCGGTTAGTCACTGTAAATTAGAATATTCATCACAAAAGGAAATACAATGTATTGTAACAAAGACCTCGCTCTCTTAACTCTTACCTCTCCTCTTAACCCTTAGCTCTTACCCTTCCTCATCCCCCTGTTCTCGCTCTCTCCTGCTCTCTTCCCCCTGCCCTTTGCTCTCTCGCTCCCTTCTCTCTCAGCTCTCACCCTGCTGTTCTTTCTCCCTCTCTCTTTGGGACTTCAGCCCAGGCTGGTGGCTGAAGGCAAGGCCCTTTTACCCACGACCCTTGCAATAAAATCACATGTTCGAGAATATACAGGTCAGCAGAATTCCTTGTCCCAGCCGTCCGCAGATTTGCCTACAGTGGATGTTTTCTCAAGGCTTTCTATTGGCATCATCTCTCACTCTAAGGCATGGGAAATGAGATCTCCACAGCTAACCAGACATTCTCTACAAGTTCCTCCACAAGCACATACATTGTGTTCCACTCAGCAGCTCCATTTTCTTGGGAAAACAATCCTCCTTCTCAAATTCACCCTCCCCATCACACAGGCCCAGCCCCTATTTAGTGCCACACGCAGGATCACTGCCAAAATATCCAACATTGCTCAACCTCAGAAACATGCTCTGTCTGTAAACCCACTCTGCATAAGATCTGGGCCCTTGTGCTTCCTCATCTTTTTTCATGATCACCACAAATGATATACAGTCTAAAATAATCTGACAGGCTTTTCCCAGCTACATGACCTTCACCATGAATGCTTTCCTCCTTTTCAGCAAGTGTAGGCAAAAATGCCAAAGAACTGGACGTATAGCTCATAAATATTTAGTGCCACATGCAGGATCACTGCCAAAATATACAACATTGCTCAAACTCAGCAAAATACTCTGTCCTTACACCCCACTGTGCATACGATCCAGATCCTTGTGCTTCCTAATCTTCCTTCATTATCAACAAAAACGACATATGGAATGTGTAAAACCCACACAGCATCTGGCAGGCCCTTCCCAGACACATGACCTTCAGCAGTAATGCTTTCCTCATTTTCAACAAGAGTAGGCAAAAATGCCAAAGAACTGTATGTTACAGTTCATAAAATTCTGTGATTTGAGCTGTGGCAGTTCTGATCCCAGTCTACACAAATTTGTTTCTTCAAGAGAAACTTGGAAAGTAACAAAGCACAGGACCACTCACAGTGTCAACCAAGTGGGACAACTTGTACCACATGAACAGGGATAATCAGGCAGGTTTCAGGGTCTTCCTGCAATTATCAGAACCATCCACATGTGACATCAGGACACACCATCTCTACTGAGACCAATTGTGCAGTGCACAAGTAAAGGAAGTTGAGCACATAAAGATTAAAATCCTTGTAAACCCCACCTGAGGAGGAGCAAGGAACCATCACAGCAAAATCTACAGCTGTGGGAACTACTGTGGAAGCCCACAACTACACGAGGACAGCAAGTTTAGGTGTTCCCCTCCCACAACACCATGAACCTGAACAAGTTGTTCCATCAGACAACACCCAGCACTCTCCATCTCACCACCTCTTACCAACACAGGGCCTACATCAGGCAGGGAGCAGCAGAAGACACAGTCCCTGGTGGAGAGACTCCGAACTGCAAAGGACATTGAGGACATTCCTGTATCACACTCTCATCTCATTATCAGGAAGGCCTCCCACTCCAGACCCTTAGCACCAAAGAAAGTATCCTCAGCAAGAACACTCCCTTCCCATCCTGTCTCACCCTTTCCTCTAAAACTCCTTCCCTCCCCTACTCTGAGACCTGTTCTAAAGACAATATATAATCTCATGATATTTTCTTATGACAAGATCCAAGGTCTCTCCAAGGATTTTCAGTTTCCCACACAAGCCTTTCTGCCACTCATGGTCACCCTTCCCATCATAAAAGGGCCAGGCCCTACTCAGTACAACAGATCACAGTTTCCTTTCCTTCCACAAGGTTCCACATGACCATTGCTTATCCTTGCCAGCAATGACACACCAGAAAAATCCACAAATGGTATCATCAACACCGTCTATGGCAGATGTTCTGCTTCTGACACCTCATCTTTTGCACGGCTTCTCTATTGGAATATTGTTTTCGAAGGTGATATTGGAACCTCTAAACAGCAGTGGCACTAATTTTGTGCTCCCAGGGAAGAACCAATACTGTGGGGAGGACACTAACACATGATACTGCCTGTGTACCAGGATGTTATTTAAGAATTCGTGGGGAATGGTGATTCTTTAATGTTGGGGGCAATTTGTTTGTTTGTTCATTACAGAAGGGAAGATTTCCACTTTTAAAGCCCTCTTAGAGTCTTGATCATTGACGTTACAACTGATACAAATTTTGAGAGAACATTAAAGGACAGTGCACTTCACACTGTGTCTCTGGTCATGAATATAAATCCAAAGGAACGCAGGCAGCAGGAAAACAACAAAACAATTTCCCTCTTCAAACACACACCTTGGGTCGTCTCCCTGAATACTTTATACACTCTTCTCCCTGAGTACTTTATACTACTACCCACAACAACATGATACTTACAAAAGGATCAAAGGAACATCATCGGAAATTTTTGCCACAGCTACATTATTTTCTAAGTGAGTCTCAGAAAAGAATGACAATAGGGAATTATTGTCCTTGAATTCCCACATTTCACATTGCATCAGACCTTCACACATGACAATAATAAAAGGAGAGAAGGGCAGTTTTCAATGAAAAGACAAATGAATACCAGCACAACCAACACTCAGCAGGGGCAGTGAGGTGGTACACAGTGCCTGCGGGTCTGTCACCGCCACAGCCCGGCTGTCTTCAACTCCTTCACCCAGCTCGGTTGGAAATGCTACACACCAGCATCAGAACCCCCTTCTTGTCTGCAAATCTCACACCTCCGGGCACTGCTTGTAGCATGGGACAGTAATTTAACTCTAGAGCAGAACAACTCACATTCAGAGCCCAAACCCTCAGCTGCCTACAGTAACTGTTCGAAGGAGATGTCATATTTACATTCTGGACCATCCTCAAAAAGAGCCGGGGGCCGCGGAAAGGACACGGGGACAGATGCGAAGGGGCCTTTGGCGTCTTTAAGCACTCGCTAAGTACCGAACGTCCCTAAGCCGTGGGAACTGAGCCCGGCTTACAACAGCAACTACCCGGAGGGCAGATGAGAAGGAACAGAGAAATGAACGAGGGAAGCACCACTGACCGTGCCGAGGAGGGCGGAGGGCTCCGGCTGCGTGTCCTTGGGCGCGGCGCCGGGCGGCGGCGGAGGGAAGTTGGGGCTGAAAACCATGAGGTCGCTCTTGGCCGCGCCGTCCGCCACGCACAGGCTGCGGCTGTGGCGCTGCGAGTACGACCAGCTGCCCACTTCGCTGGCGCACACCAGCGTCGTGGGCCCGGGCCCCGAGAGCACGGCCGCCCGCGGCGCCCAGCGCGACGCCCCGTACAGCACCACGGCCAGCAGGAACAGGCTGGACACGGCGCAGATGGCCACCACCAGCCACACGTTGGTGGCCGCGCCGGCCGCCCCGGCACCCGCGTCCGCGCCCGGCGCCGCCCGCGACGACGACGACGGCGATCCCGCGGCCGCGGCCAGCGCCGCCTCGGCCGCCTCCACCAGCGACACGCTGAGCGTGGCCGTGGCCGAGCGCGCCGGCTCGCCGTGGTCGCGCACGACGATGAGCAGCCGGTGGCGAGGCCCGTCCGCCTCGTCCAGCGCCCGCGCCGTGCTCACCTCGCCGCTGTAGAGCCCGACGCGGAAGGGGCCCTTGCCCCGCGGCTCCCACAGCTCGTAGCGCAGCCACGCGTTGTAGCCCGAGTCGGCGTCCACGGCGCGGATCTTGGCCACCACCTGCCCCGCCGGCGCCCCCCACGCCGCCCACGCCCACAGCGTGTCCGACGCCGACACCGAGCCCCCCGCCGCCTGCGCCGCCCGCGCCGCCTCGGCCGCCGCGCCGCCCGCCTCCGGCGCCGAGCCCGCGGGCGGCAGCAGCGCCGGCGCGTTGTCGTTCTCGTCCAGCACGAAGAGCTGCACCGTGGCGTTGCCGCACAGCGGCGGCTCCCCCGCGTCCACCGCGCGCACCTCGAACTGCAGCACCTGCAGCTCCTCGTAGTCCAGCGGCTGCAGCGCCCACAGACGCCCGCTCTCCGCGTCCACCGACACGTAGCTCGACGCCGGCCGCCACCCGCCGCCCGCCGCCCCCGACCACGACGACCACGACGACGACGACGCGGCCGCCGCGCCGCCCTCCCACACCGAGTAGCTGACGCGCCCGTTGCCCGCCTCGTCCGGGTCCCGCGCCCACAGCCGCGCCAGCTCCGCGCCCGCCGCGTTGTTCTCCCGCGCCAGCACCGTGTACACGGCCTGCGCGAACGCCGGCGCGTTGTCGTTCACGTCCGACACCGGCACCCGCAGCCCGCGGCTGGCGCGCAGCGCCGGCGCCCCGCCGTCCTCCGCACGCACCTCCACCTCGTACTCCGACACCCGCTCCCGGTCCAGCGCCTCGCGCAGCACCAGCGAGTACGAGCCCGCGAACGTCGCCTCCAGACCGAACGGCGACGCCGGCCACACCCAGCACCGCACGCGCCCGTTCGCCCCCGAGTCCCGGTCCGACACGCTCAGCAGGGCCACCACCGTCCCCACCGCCGCGTCCTCCGACACCGGCACCGACAGCGACGTCACCCGCACCTCCGGCGCGTTGTCGTTCACGTCCAGCACCTGCAATTCCACGCTGCAATGACCTGACAGTGGGGGCGTCCCGTGGTCTCTCGCCTCAATACGAAAATCAAATATACTGACTTCTTCGAAGTCGAGAGCTCCCGTGAGGTGAATCTCCCCCGTCTCCGGATTAACGGAAATCACATCTCTTCCACTCGGGGGAACGAAACTTGTTGCAGCAAAAGTAATTTCACTGTTAATTCCCTCGTCCGCATCCGTGGCATTCACCCGCCCCACGAGCGTCCCCACGGTAGCATTTTCAGGCAGTTGCACTTTATACACCGACTGGTTGAATTGGGGCGCGTTGTCGTTCACATCCACCACCGAGATCACCAGCTCCATTGTCCCTGTCAGAGACGGCCGGCCCCCGTCACTCGCCGTCAGCACCAACCGGTGAACGGGAATCGTCTCGCGGTCCAGAGATTTCGTTAAAACAAGTTCGGGTACAAGATTTCGCTCATTCGACTTTTGTAAATCCAGAGAGAAATACTCGCTGGGGCTGAGTGTGTAGGAGAGCTGCGCGTTCGATCCGATATCCGCATCCGAAGCACCCTCCAGCGGGAAACGAGACCCCGGCAGAGTGGTGAATTCCGCGATGCTGAGGTTTTTTCGGGCGGCGGGGAAGATGGGGGCATTGTCGTTGATGTCGGTGACCTCCAGCTCCACATGGAAGACGCGCAGCGGCCGCTCCACCAGCACCTCCAGGCGCAGCGCGCACGGCGCGCTCTTGCCGCACAGCTCCTCCCGGTCCAGCCGCGAGCTCACCAGCAGCGCGCCGCTCGCCCCGCTCACCTCCACGCTCGCCCGCCGGCCCTGCGCCACCAGCCGCAGCCGCCGCGCCTCCGCCTCGCCCGCCTCCAGGCCCAGGTCCTGCGCCAGACGGCCCACCACCGTGCCGGCCTCGGCTTCCTCCGGCACCGAGTACCGCACCTGCCCGCCCGCCAGCGCCCAGGCCGCCTGCAGCACCAGCACCCGCAGCGCCGCACGACAACGCTCCCCCATCGCCGCCGCCGCTCTCTCCGCCGCTGCTGCGGCCGCCGCTGTGTGTGCCGGGCCCGGCCCGGTCCCGCACGGCTCCCCGCCGCCGCCCGGACGCACCGGCTCTGCTGCCCGGCCCGCGCCGCCCCCCCGCGCTCACAGCCGGGCTCTCCGCCGCACCGGGGCGGAGCCGCCCACACGCCGTTCCCGAGCCTGCAGCGACACCGTGCGCTGCTCCGCCGCCTCACACGCTCACACACAGCGCCTCTGCCTCCGCCCCGCGATGGGTATGTTTTCTGCCGTGTCTTCTGTCGTGCTACTCTTTTTCCCCTTATATCTTCCTTTTTCTTTGAAAGTAGACCTTCATTTCTTCTTTTCTTTCTTCCCTGCCTTTTCCTTTTTCTTGCATCCTGCGGTTCCTTCTTTACGGACATTTTTCCTTTCTCTTTCCTTTTTTTCTTTGTACTCTTTTCCGTTTCTTTCTTGACTGTCTTTTTTTCCTCCTTTTTATGCCACTCTCCATTCTATCCGCTCCTTTCCCTTCTCTTTCCACCCACCTGTATTCTTTAGCTGCACTGGAAACTCGTCAGTGTCCTCTGCCACCGCGGAGATCATTAAATGCGGAACCATCACCGCTAATAACAGAATATCGTTGCTGGAGAGCTGTGCTGCTCTTATCAAAGGGGTTAGGAACCAACTCCTCTCAATGTCTACAGATGTGGCCGGTGCGTGCTGGTCAGCTCTTTTATCCTCTGTTTTGTATTTCCATTCTGCCCTTCTTTCTACTTTCATTGTGGTTTGGAATGGTGTTGCTGGTTGGGTTCCGGTTTTTGGGAGTGGAGTAGTTTTTTAGTTATGTTGTTTTCATTGTAGCGAGTTCAATATTTTCTTTACTACTTCGGCTACTACTGCTATTATTATGAATATTATTACTATTAATACCGCACCTCCGGCGCATTGTCGTCCACATCCAGCACCTCAAGCTCCACGCTGCAGGAAAGTGGAGGAGCCCCTTTATCTCTTGCTTCGATCTCGAGGTCATATGACTGAATGTCCTCGAAATCCAGATGCCCGTTTGTCCACCACTTGTCCTTCGGTAAAACTTCCCATTTCTCTACCATGCAATGATTTCTTCCACTGTTTCTGTTATTCCACTTTTTCTTTGTCCTTTTTCCTTTTTCATCTCCCTGTTTATCTTCTTCTTTTTCGTTGCTTTGTCTTTTCCCTGCTTATCTTCTTCCTTTTGTTTGCTTTTTTCTTTCACTCCTAGCTGTGTGGTCTTTCCCTCTCCTTCTCTATCGCTGCCATCCTTGTACCTTCTAGAATTTTTCCACTTGAGGAAATGTTTTTAGAATACTTACTCCACCACGTCATGAAGCACAGACAGCCCCTTTACCAAACGGGCGCTCCCAGCTCTCATTCCTCATGACAGAGATTTGCCTTCTGGTTATGCTCCACAACGGTGCTCCTGCCACTTCCTCTCCCTTCAGAATCAAAGCCACATTTGGACCCTTCAGTCATCTCAACGACCCGAGAAATCAATCGACAAAGCAATCACATCATAAAGAACAGCTTTGTTACATCAGAGAAGAGCCCACCCATTCAGACACCTAATACAAAAAATGCTCCAGAGTCTAAAGTGACCCAAGGGAATCTCTGTTTTGCAAAATGAAATCCAGCAGACTCCAGCATGAAAAGCCTCCAAGTATGCTGGAAAAAAAAAAAAAATAAAAAAAAAAAATAAAAAAAACCGCAAGATGCCAAAACATTTCTCATTTGCCTCGATGAAGAACAATTCGGCCTGACTCGCACCTCTCACACCTGCAGAGCTATCAAAAATTCACCACGGCGTTGTCCGGAAAGCATCCTCGGCATGCCCAACACATCTCCTCCTAGAAAAGCATTAAGGTCACCTCTCCATCAGTCTTTGCTGCCCACTTCTCACCCGGTGCCAGGGAGCAGCAGAAATGAATGAGAGCACAAAATGGTGCTCCAATCCTACAGGAATTTTGATTCAGGCAAAACTCGGTCAATCCAACATGAAGATACCACAGCTGGACAGGAACCAAAGTACACCTTGTGTCACACAGAGCCTCTTCTGGTAGCACTAACTCACCTGTAGCATCACTGGTTGCTTCTTCACAAAAACTAACTCCAGCACCAGGAGTATTTCTTTGAAAGGACACTGTCCCTTAATGCCAGATGGAAGACCAACACCAGGGAGATGACTAATGCAGTGTCCCAAAAAAGGATGGCAGAACTGTACAAAGTTCAAAGAGTCTTCTGATTCACCAACAAAATTTCGCATCAATGGCAAGGGACTAAAGGCACGCATGGCAAGTCACTTGATAGCTGTAATATCACAGGGAACAACACCAAGCAAGAATACTGAGAACCGCTGGAGGTCCTGAGAGGATCCCACAAGAGCAGCACTACAGGGTGTCTGCTTTCTCAAGGATTTCTATTGGAATCCTCTACCACTCTAAGGCATGGGAAATGAGATCTCCACAGCTAACCAGACATTCTCCACAAGTTCCTCCACAGTGACACAGACTGTGTTCTACCCAACACCTTCATTTTCCTGGGAAAACACTCCTCCCCACTCAAATTCACCCTCCAAATCACATAGGCCCAGGCCCTATTTAGTGTCACATGCAGGATCACTGCCAAAATATCCAACCTAATCCCACAGAATTCTGCATGAGAACATGCTCTCCACTCCCAAGACATCCATTCTGAGAAATACATTAGAGGCCACCCTCCATCTGTGCTTGCTGCCAACTGCTCAAACCATGCTGGAAGAAGCAAGAAAGAAATGAGAGCAGACTGTGGTCTAATCTGGGAGTTATACAATATTTCAGGTTGGAAGGAAAGCCACAAGGATTGTTAAATCCAACTCCCAATCTAGACACATTTGGTCAATCCAAGATGAAGATACCACAACTAAAGAGGCAGAAAGGTTCAGCTGTCTCTCAGACCCCTCTTCTTCAGCAAGAAGCCACTTACCTGTAGCATCACTGCTTGCTTCTTCAGAAAAGAAATATTCTCAGAGCAGCAAACTGCTTCTAACACTAGCAGGGAGTATTGGGTACAACAGATAGAAAATAATGATGTGCATTCTAGAAAAGCCTTGGAATCGTTAGGCAAAGCACAGCGCACTTCTATCATGAGGGATGGGTACCCTAAAGCTAAGGAAGGACATAGTCTCAACATCAGCGTCAGCTCAGGAGCATGGAAAAGTCATCCTGCACACTGATAGAAAATTACCCAAATGTTTGCAAGCAGAAAGCTGCCAAAACTCAATATTTCGTATTGTCTGGTATTACCAACACATTGCAAACATGAGAGACAGAAAAACAAGACTGTGAGAGCTTGGTAAGAAGGGAGAAGAAAGACAAATAATCCAGCTCCACTGTATTGAAATGCAGGAAGGGAACATTGGGGCGTAAGGATATGCAAAACTTCTGGAGAAATCCCAGGTATTAGTAATGTCTGTGGAGACTCTTCTTTATATTTTCCAATAGAATCCTCTGTCTCACATCCTGGGAAACGGCAACCCCACCTGAGCACACATTCTCCAGTCCTTCACCAAAGACATAACTGTTCTGCAGATCATCTCCCTCAGGCAAGAGCCTTCCCTGCTAAAGCTCATCCTCTTCACATGCCCAGGCCATACCTTGTGCCACTTGCAGAATGTCTTTCACAATACCACAAAACCTGCCATAACATTGCCCTTTGCATATCCTCACCTTCCCTTACAATTGGCACAAGGAACATCTCGAGGGATATGAAGCCCCCCACACTCTGGCAGATTCTTCTCATCTGCCTACACATCATGATTTATGCCTTTTTGGCAATCTCTGCTGGAAATAGCACAGAACATAAGAACTGACTCCTCAAGAACTTTATGACATAAAGGCATGTCTGTTGTCACCCCAGTCCACATGGAGTTGGCACTTTGAGAGAATGAGACCAAATGCCAAAGCACAAAGCACCCCATTGTATCAGCTGGATGGGAGAATTTGTACCATGGAGAACCACAGCTGGGCTGCTGTGCAGGGATTTGTGTGTACATCAGACATCAGAGTCAGCCACCTGTGACATCGGGACACCCAAATTCTACCAAGGGTAAATTTTCAAGTCCACGACTATGGGAAAGTTGAATGAACAGAAATAACGTCCACATTACCATGTGCCTTTAAAAATTACCTTGAGGAGACCCAAGGAACCATCATAGAAAGATCTGTGGCTCTGGAAGCCACTATAGATGCCCACCACAATACAAGGACAGGAGGCTGAAGTGCTACTCTCCTACAAAAGGTTGTCCTAAATTGGAATCAAAAAGTTCATTGGGAATTAGCCAGCACTCTGCATGCCACACCCTCTTTACTGACACCTTGTCTGCCTCAGGCAGACAACAGCACAAGGGATGTCTCTGGTGGGAAATATTCATAACCTCAAAGGACATGATGGGCATTAAACTATCATGGAATTAACTCAGCACCCAGAAGGCCTTCAACTCCATACCTTCAGGAGCCCAGGAATGGATCTTGCGAAAGAAACCTGTGCCCATCCGGCCTCCTCATTTTCTCTACACATCCCCCATTCCCTACTCTGGGACGTGTTCTCCAGACAACACCATCAGCTCACATTCTTGTCTTCTTATGACACGGCCCGTGGTCTTCCCAAGGATTTCCAGTCCCCACACACTGTGAGGTCACACTTCATATTATGACACGGTCAGGGCCTACTCAGCCCCACTGCCATGTTCACCTCATCTCCTGTGGCTGCCCCAGCCTCAGCTGGAAACATTACATTGGAGAATATTGTTTATAGAGGTGATGTCAGGACAACTCTAAAGGCAATGGCCATTGACAGAACGTTGTGAAAGACCAACACAAATGCTGAAAAATACATCAGTGCCAGCAATGATACCTACTGCACAGGAAAATGAGGTGTCCAGTATGGATTGTGGGGTGTTTTTGTTGTTGTTCTTGGGGTTGGTTTGTTTGTTTCTTTGTTTAATAGTGTTTCCAGGGGTTTTCAAGCAAATGGCTGGAGAATGCAAATAATAACATAACATGAAAACAGGACAGTGTATGGTCATGCCACCTCACTGGACAATCCAGCTGCAATCCACATCAGAAAGGCAAGACAAAGAAAAGAAAACATACACTTCAGGTCACAATCCTCTGCCTGCACACCTTCTACTGGTAACTAGAATAACAACATACTTGCAGAAAGAACACAGGAAAAGTGTTTAAGGCCTTCCCTGCTTTCACAATGACTCTGGTAAGCCAAGAAAATGGGAGAAATTACACCAAGAGAAGAGAGAATAGTGAAGTCACAATTCTCATCTTGCATCACCTCCCTTATGGAGGAGAGTCAAACAAGAGTACTGAGTTCTTCATAGGAGACCACATTAAATACCAGCATGATCAGCAGTCAGCAACAGTGACAGCACAGTGAATAGTACCTAGGGGACTGTCTCATGACACGGTGCACGTCTCCCCAGGGACTTTCAGTGCCATTAGACACATCACACTCCTCCAGGTCAACCTTAATACCAGGAAATGGACAGGGCCTCCACAATGCCACAGCCACATTCACCTCTGCAACCTGTCACTGCCCCCTTCACCTCCACAGGGCTCACTGCAGCTTCTGCACACTACTGCCAGCAATGAGAGCACCATCAAAAACATACAGATGGTGTCATATAGACCATGCCCAGCGCTCTACTCCTTCTAAAGGTGATGTCAGAATAACGCCAAATGACGATGGCAATGATTCCATGTTGTGATAGAACAACTCAATTGCTAACAATCACTACAACATAAAAGACTGCATTTTTTCTCTAGGAGAATCCATGTTCCAAGCTTTGTTATTAGGGATTTTGGTGCTTGCTTGGATGGTTGAGTTTATTATTTGTTAGTAAATTTCCAGGGCTTTTGAAAGGACGTGGCTCCTGATACAAATATTCCAAGAATATCACAACAAGCCAGTGTAGGTCACGCCAATTCTCTGGCCAGGAATGCAAGTCTACAGCCATTCCTTCAATGACAGCACAAAGCCCCCATACAGCTGATGTTATATATGCTGTGCTCAGCAGACTCCCTGTAGTTGACCCTTGATCTTTTCTACTGCTTCAGCTATTCTGGGTGGAAATCCTAATCACCTGCAAGTTCTGTCACTCTCCTGAAATGCTGGACATCCATTAGTAGACACAGTACCGGTACATCTCTAATGACAATGAGCATTAATTTCATTATCCCATGGAAAGAAACAACTCCTCATGAACACAGCAGTGTAAATGATATTATCCTTAGAGGTACATTTGTGTATTTTAAGAGACTGTTTCTGGATAACTCAAAACTCTGCTGCTGGGGATACAAATATTGAAAGAATGTTGTGACAGGCAAGTGTCAATCTCCAGGCATGAAAAAAAATACATAGAATGATTTTGAGCAAAGAGGGGGTTGTCTTAAAAACCACTTCCATTTTCTTACACTGTCCCTGAATTTCCAACCCCTGCGTAAACCGATTATAATGCTATCCAGAAAATCCACCACAGCGGGAGAAACCCTTGAGGCCTCAACTGTAACCTTTCAGGAGTCACTTGAACAGAGCAGGAAAGAGGGCACAGGTTTTGACAATGTTGATACCGGCTCAATCAGCACTCAGGAAAGGCAGTTCAGCGGTCCATGGTGCCTGGGGGATTGTCACCACTACATCCTGCGTGTCTTCACCTCCTTCAGCAAGCGAGGGTTAAAATGTTACACACCAGCAAGGGAAAGTGCTGTCAGCAGAGCTGACACCTCGGTGCACCTATTCTCACAATCCACAGAGGTTTCTTTCTAGGGGATAACAAACGTAGGAGAGAACAACCCACACTCAAAGCAACAAACGCAGACACGGTCCGTAAATTTGCTGCAGGATCCCGGAAGACATTTCCCCAGCTCACTAACAGCTGGGGAGCTCCGGAAAGGACACTCCGGCAGATAAAAGGTGCCGTTACGATTCTAAAGATTGAGCCAACATTCCACTGCCCTCAGGCCGTGGGGGCGGAGCCACGCTACAAAGAGGAACTGCAAAGGGGACTGTGAGACTTGGCAGAGGGGGGAGAGAAGGAGTAAAGGCGAGCAAAGCAGTGCCACTGACCGTGCCGAGGAGGGCGGAGGGCTCCGGCTGCGTGTCCTTGGGCGCGGCGCCGGGCGGCGGCGGAGGGAAGTTGGGGCTGAAAACCATGAGGTCGCTCTTGGCCGCGCCGTCCGCCACGCACAGGCTGCGGCTGTGGCGCTGCGAGTACGACCAGCTGCCCACTTCGCTGGCGCACACCAGCGTCGTGGGCCCGGGCCCCGAGAGCACGGCCGCCCGCGGCGCCCAGCGCGACGCCCCGTACAGCACCACGGCCAGCAGGAACAGGCTGGACACGGCGCAGATGGCCACCACCAGCCACACGTTGGTGGCCGCGCCGGCCGCCCCGGCACCCGCGTCCGCGCCCGGCGCCGCCCGCGACGACGACGACGATCCCGCGGCCGCGGCCAGCGCCGCCTCGGCCGCCTCCACCAGCGACACGCTGAGCGTGGCCGTGGCCGAGCGCGCCGGCTCGCCGTGGTCGCGCACGACGATGAGCAGCCGGTGGCGAGGCCCGTCCGCCTCGTCCAGCGCCCGCGCCGTGCTCACCTCGCCGCTGTAGAGCCCGACGCGGAAGGGGCCCTTGCCCCGCGGCTCCCACAGCTCGTAGCGCAGCCACGCGTTGTAGCCCGAGTCGGCGTCCACGGCGCGGATCTTGGCCACCACCTGCCCCGCCGGCGCCCCCCACGCCGCCCACGCCCACAGCGTGTCCGACGCCGACACCGAGCCCCCCGCCGCCTGCGCCGCCCGCGCCGCCTCGGCCGCCGCGCCGCCCGCCTCCGGCGCCGAGCCCGCGGGCGGCAGCAGCGCCGGCGCGTTGTCGTTCTCGTCCAGCACGAAGAGCTGCACCGTGGCGTTGCCGCACAGCGGCGGCTCCCCCGCGTCCACCGCGCGCACCTCGAACTGCAGCACCTGCAGCTCCTCGTAGTCCAGCGGCTGCAGCGCCCACAGACGCCCGCTCTCCGCGTCCACCGACACGTAGCTCGACGCCGGCCGCCACCCGCCGCCCGCCGCCCCCGACCACGACGACCACGACGACGACGACGCGGCCGCCGCGCCGCCCTCCCACACCGAGTAGCTGACGCGCCCGTTGCCCGCCTCGTCCGGGTCCCGCGCCCACAGCCGCGCCAGCTCCGCGCCCGCCGCGTTGTTCTCCCGCGCCAGCACCGTGTACACGGCCTGCGCGAACGCCGGCGCGTTGTCGTTCACGTCCGACACCGGCACCCGCAGCCCGCGGCTGGCGCGCAGCGCCGGCGCCCCGCCGTCCTCCGCACGCACCTCCACCTCGTACTCCGACACCCGCTCCCGGTCCAGCGCCTCGCGCAGCACCAGCGAGTACGAGCCCGCGAACGTCGCCTCCAGATCGAACGGCGACGCCGGCCACACCCAGCACCGCACGCGCCCGTTCGCCCCCGAGTCCCGGTCCGACACGCTCAGCAGGGCCACCACCGTCCCCACCGCCGCGTCCTCCGACACCGGCACCGACAGCGACGTCACCCGCACCTCCGGCGCGTTGTCGTTCACGTCCAGCACTTCCAGCACCACCTTGCAGTGACCCGACAGCGGAGGAAAGCCTTTATCTGTGGCCTTAATATTTAAATCGTATAAACTAACTACTTCAAAGTCCAGGGCGCCAGTCAGTCTGATCTCCCCACTGTTTCCATCTATGCTGAATAAATCTGAGGCAGAAGGAGGAATAATTGTATCGATTTCATATTTCACATTTCTGTTAGTTCCTTCGTCCAGATCCGTGGCGTTCATCTGCGCCACGAGTGTGCCTTGTATGGCATCCTCGGGCAAATGTACATTATAGACCGACTGCTTGAATTGGGGCGCGTTGTCGTTCGCATCCACCACAGTGATCACCAGCTCCATTGTCCCTGTCAGAGACGGCCGGCCCCCGTCACTCGCCGTCAGCACCAACCGGTGAACGGGAATCGTCTCGCGGTCCAGAGATTTCGTCAGTACCAGAAATAAGGACTTACTGCGAGACTTACTGTTTTCTTCCTCTATTCTAAAATACTCGCTGGGGCTGAGTGTGTAGGAGAGCTGCGCGTTCGATCCGATATCCGCATCCGAAGCACCCTCCAGCGGGAAACGAGACCCCGGCACAGACGATTCCGCGATGCTGAGGTTTTTTCGGGCGGCGGGGAAGATGGGGGCATTGTCGTTGATGTCGGTGACCTCCAGCTCCACATGGAAGACGCGCAGCGGCCGCTCCACCAGCACCTCCAGGCGCAGCGCGCACGGCGCGCTCTTGCCGCACAGCTCCTCCCGGTCCAGCCGCGAGCTCACCAGCAGCGCGCCGCTCGCCCCGCTCACCTCCACGCTCGCCCGCCGGCCCTGCGCCACCAGCCGCAGCCGCCGCGCCTCCGCCTCGCCCGCCTCCAGGCCCAGGTCCTGCGCCAGACGGCCCACCACCGTGCCGGCCTCGGCTTCCTCCGGCACCGAGTACCGCACCTGCCCGCCCGCCAGCGCCCAGGCCGCCTGCAGCACCAGCACCCGCAGCGCCGCACGACAACGCTCCCCCATCGCCGCCGCCGCCGCCGCTCTCTCCGCCGCTGCTGCGGCCGCCGCTGTGTGTGCCGGGCCCGGCCCGGTCCCGCACGGCTCCCCGCCGCCGCCCGGACGCACCGGCTCTGCTGCCCGGCCCGCGCCGCCCCCCCGCGCTCACAGCCGGGCTCTCCGCCGCACCGGGGCGGAGCCGCCCACACGCCGTTCCCGAGCCTGCAGCGACACCGTGCGCTGCTCCGCCGCCTCACACGCTCACACACAGCGCCTCTGCCTCCGCTCCCTCACGGCCAGCTCCTCTGCCGTGTCCTGCTTCTCGTTCTTTTTTTCTTTTTGTTGCGCCGTCCTTTTTGTATTCCTTTTCTTCTTTTTTCCACTTTTTTTATGTCTGTTCTTTTATCTTTCAATCCCGTATTTTTCATCTGGTTTAATCCGCCGGCTCACATACTCCGCCACAGCGCCCCGCGCCGCCGCTTCCCTCATTGCCATTCAATCTGACGCCTCTCCCTCTGTGCTGTTTTATTCTTCTTACCTCTTTTCCTTTATCGCTTGCTTTATGCTTGCATAGCTTCATTTCTTTCTGTCCTCTTCTCCTTCCTTTCTTCCTTCCATTATTTTTCCTCTGGTTTTCATCGGTTTTTCTTATTCTTCTTTTACCTTCTCTTTCCTGTATACTTTTCCCATTCCTTTCTATTGTTGTGTCTCTTGTTCGCTGTCATTTTGATTTATTGCCCTGTGCTTTTTATAAACTTCTTTTTATTTCCAATCTTTGCTCTTCTTTACTTTCGCCGGCAATTCGTCGGTTGCATTCTGCGTTGCTGTGGAGGTCATCAAAGTCGGAGCTCTCCGTGTAAATTGCGGTTTGTCAGCACTCATTATGATATATCAGCGCAAGTTATATCAGCGCTAATTATGGTATGTCAACGCAAGTTATGAGATATCAGCGCCGGGGCAAAGTGCTGTAACCGGGGGAAGAATGTTAGGCACCAAGTCTGCACAGCGTCTAAACGCAGAGGTCGTTGCCTACTGATCAGGTTCTTTATCTTCCTTTTTTTTTTTCCTCTTCAATTCTCTTCTCTTTTCGTTACTTTCTTGCTCCCTTTCTCTCGTAGTTTTCACTTCTACAGTCGCCTTAATTGATATATCCTTTCCTCCTTAAGTTTCTTCTACTATTCATATTTTTCTTTTTTCTCTCTTTCCATTCTGTTTTCTGGTTATCTTTCTTATGTACTCCTCATGTTCTTAACTGCCATAATTTTTACATCCTCCTTCTCGTTTTCTTTCTTTATCTCTTACGTCCTTCTATTTCCTTTACTATAATCCTTTCCAAATGTTTATATAAAACTCTCAATGAACATCTCCTTCCGAAAAACTTCCCATTCCTGTACCTTGCAATGATTCCTTCCATTGTTCCGTTTATTCCACTTCTTTTTGACCTTTTCCGTTTTACTTTTTCTTTCTTTTTTCTTCCTCTCCTCGCTGTTCAGTCTTTTCCACTCCTTATCGGGTGCTGCCATCCTTGTATCTTCTATTATTTTTTCCACTTGAAGAAATGTTTCTAAAATACTTACTCCACCACGTCATGAAGCACAGACAGGCCCTTTAGCAAAAGGGCGCTCCCAGCTTTCATTCCTCGTGACAGGGATTTGCTTTCTTCCTTTCCTCCATTAACATGCACCTGCAGATTCCTCTCCCTTCAGAATCAAAACCACATTCGGACCCTTCAATCATCTCAACGACCCGAGAAGTAAATCAACAAAGCAATCACATCATAAAGAACAGCTTTGTTACATCAGAGAAGAGCCCACCCATTCAGACATTTGATACAAAAAAGTCTCCCGAGTCTAAATGACCAAAGGGAGTCTCTCCTTTGCAAAATGAAACCCAGCAGACTCCAGCATGATAAACCTCCAAGAATGCAGAAAAAAGAAGCATGATGACAGCACGGTCCTCATTTACCTCGATGAAGAACAATTCGGCCTGACTCACTATTCACCTCCAGAGCTATTAAAACATTCACCACGGCGTTGTCACGGAAAGCATCCTCGGCATGCCCAACACATCTCCTCTTAGAAAAGCATTAAGGTCACCTCTCCATCTGTCTTTGCTGCCCACTTCTCACCCGGGGCCAGGGAGCAGCAGAAATGAATGAGAGCACACAATGGTGCTCCAAACCTACAGGAATTTTAATTCAGGCAAAACTCGGTCGATCACACATGAAGATACCACAGCTGGACAGGAACCACCAAAGTACAGCTTGTGTCACACAGAGCCTCTGCTGGTAGCACTAACTCACCTGAAGCATCACTGGTTGCTTCTTCAGAAAAACGAACTCCAGCACCAGGAGTATTTCTTTGAAAGGACACTGTCCCTGAATGCCAGCTAGAAGACCAACACCAGGGAGATGACTGATGCAATGTCCAAAAAAAGGCTGGCAGAACTAAATAAATTTCAAAAAGTCTTCTGGATGACCAAGAAAATTCCACATCAATGGCAAGGGACTAAAGGCACGCATGGCAAGTCACTTGATAAGCTGTAATATCACAGGGAACAACACCAAGCAAGAATACTGAGAACTGCTGGAGGTCCTGAGAGGATCCCACAAAAGCAGCACTGCAGGGTGGGATGTTGGGGAAGATGAATCAGGGAAACCTTATAAATATAATTGCTTAGCAAAAGATTCTGAAAATATGAAACCTATAATCGAAATAGAAATGAAAGCTTACTTTGAGTTGTAGGGTACTGAGTCTTAGTTACTATATAACCTGAAAACAATAGCATAGCTAGTTGAAGAAGAATCTCTTTTGATTGAACAAAACCTTTCTGCTGGCTGAGGGATCCAAAGGTCAATGTGGCAAAACAGAAGTCTAAAGAGTAGTTTCCAGAGTTTAAAATATAACACAGTATGGTAATATAGTAGTTCTTATAGGCTGTATGTAGATTCTATAGGATTTTGTGTCTTATATTGGTTACTCACTGTAAATTAGAATATTCATCACAAAAGGAAATATAATGTATTGTAACAAAGACCTCGCTCTCTTAACTCTCTTACCTCTTCACTCTTACCTCTCCTCTTAACCCTTAGCTCTTACCCTTCCTCCTCCCCCTATTCTCGCTCTCTCCTGCTCTCTTCCCCCTGCCCTTTGCTCTCTCGCTCCCTTCTCTCTCAGCTCTCACCCTGCTGTATTTTCTCCCTCTCTCTTTGGGTCTTCTCTTCAGCCGAGGCTGGTGGCTGAAGGCAAGGCCCTTTTACCCACGACCCTTGCAATAAACCCACATGTTCTAGAATATACAGGTCAGCAGAAGTCCTTGTCCCAGCCGTCTGCAGATTTGCCTACAGTGGATGTTTTCTCAAGGCTTTCTATTGGCATCATCTATCACTCTAAGGCATGGGAAATGAGATCTCCACAGCTAACCAGACATTCTCCACAAGTTCCTCCACAAGCACATACATTGTCTTCCACGCAGCAGCTCCATTTTCCTGGGACAACAATCCTCCTTCTCAAATTCACCCTCCCCATCACACAGGCCCAGCCCCTATTTAGTGCCACACGCAGGATCACTGCCAAAATATCCAACATGGCTCAACCTCAGAAACATACTCTGTCTGTAAACCCACTCTGCATATGGTCCAGACCCTTGTGCTTCCTCATCTTCTTTCATGATCACCACAAATGATATACAGTCTAAAATAATCTGACAGGCTTTTCCCAGCTACGTGATCTTCAGCATGAATGCTTTCCACCTTTTCAGCAAGTGTACGCAAAAATGCCAAAGAACTGGACATATAGCTCATAAATATCCTGTGATTGGAGCTGTGGCAGTTCTGATCCCAGTCCACACAAATTTATTTCTTCAAGAGAAACTTGGAAACTGCCAAAGCACAAGAGCACTCACAGTGTCAACCAAGTGGGACAACTTGTACCACATGAACTGGGATAATCAGGCAGGTTTCAGGGTCTTCCTGCAAATATCAGAACCATCCACATGTGACATCAGGACACACCATCTCTACTGAGACCAATTGAGCAGTGAACAAGTAAAGGAAGTTGAGCACATAAAGATTATAAATCTTTGTAAACCCCACCTGAGGAGGAGCAAGGAACCATCACAGCAAAATCTACATCTGTGGACACTACTATGGAAGCCCACAGCTACACGAGGACAGCAAGTTTAGGTGTTCCCCTCCCACAACACCATGAACCTGAACAAGTTGTTCCATCAGACAGCACTCAGCACTCTCCATCTCACCACCTCTTACCAACACAGGGCCTACATCAGGCAGGAAGCAGCAGAAGACACAGTCCCTGGTGGAGAGACTCCAAACTGCAAAGGACATTGAGGACATTTCTGTATCACACTCTCATCTCATTATCAGAAAGGCCTCCCACTCCAGACCCTCAGGACCAAGGAAAACATCCTCAGAAAGAACACTCTCTTCCCATCCTGTCTCACCCTTTCCTCTAAAACTCCCTCACTCCCCCGCTCTGAGACCTGTTCTAAAGACAAATATATAACCTCATGATATTTTCTTATGACAGGATCCATGGTCTCTGCAAGGATTTTCAGTTTCCCACACAAGCCTTTCTCCTGCTCATGGTCACCCTTCCCATCAGAAAAGGGCCAGGCCCTACTCGGTACAACAGATCACAGTTTCCTTTCCTTCCTCAAGGTTCCACATGACCATTGCTTATCCTTCCCAGCAATGACACACCAGAAAACTCCACGGATGGTATCATCAACACCGTCTATGGCAGATGTTCTGCTGCTGACACCTCATCTTTTGCACTGCTTTTCTATGGGAATGCTATTTTCGAAGGTGATATTGGAACCTCTAAACAGCAGTGGCACTGATTTTGTGATCCCAGGGAAGAACCGATACTGTGGGGAGGACACTAACACATGATACTGCCTGTGTACCAGGATGTTGTATAAGAACTGGTGGGGAATGGTGATTCTTTGATGTTGGGGGAGATTTGTTTGTTCATTACAGAAGGGAAGATTTCCACTTTTAAGGGCCTCTTAGAGTCTTGATCACTGATGTAACAATTGATGCAAATTTCGACAGAACATCAAAGAAGGACATTGCACTTCACACTGTGTCTCTGGTCAGGAACACAAATCCTCAGGAACGCAGGCAACAGGAAAACAACAAATCAATTTCCCTTCCCAAACACATATATCAGGTCATCTCCCTGAATATTTTCTACTTTATACACTCTTCTCCCTGAGTACTTTATACTACTACCCACAACACAATGATCCTTTTGATACAGGATCAAAGAAACATCACTGGAAATTTCTGACACAACTACATTATTTTCTAAATGAGTCTCAGAGTAGAAGGATAAGAGACAAAAATTGCCCTTGAATATCCACTTTTCACCTTGTGTCATACCTTCACACATAACTACAATTGAAGAGTAGGGCAGTTTTCAATGAAAACACAAGTGAATACCAGCACAACCAAGAGTCAGCAAGGGCAGTGAGGTGGTACACAGTGCCTGCGGGTCTGTCACCGCCACAGCCCGGCTGTCTTCAACTCCATCACCCAGCTCGGTTGGAAATGCTACACATCAGCATCAGAACCCACTTCTTGTCTGCAAACCTCACACCACCGGGCACTGCTTGTCGCACGGGAGAGTAATTGAATTTTTGAGCAGAAGAACTCACATTCAGAGCCCAAACCCTCAGCTGCCTACAGTAACTGCTCGAAGGGGAATTACATTCTGCACCGGCCTCAGAAAGAGCCGGGGGCCGCGGAAAGGACACGGGGACAGAAGCGAAGGGGTCTTTGGCGTCTTTAAGTACCCGCTAAGCACCGAACGTCCCTAAGCCGTGGGAACTGAGCCCGGCTTCCAACAGCAATTACCCGGAGGGCGGATGAGAAGGAACAGAGAAATGAACGAGGGAAGCACCACTGACCGTGCCGAGGAGGGCGGAGGGCTCCGGCTGCGTGTCCTTGGGCGCGGCGCCGGGCGGCGGCGGAGGGAAGTTGGGGCTGAAAACCATGAGGTCGCTCTTGGCCGCGCCGTCCGCCACGCACAGGCTGCGGCTGTGGCGCTGCGAGTACGACCAGCTGCCCACTTCGCTGGCGCACACCAGCGTCGTGGGCCCGGGCCCCGAGAGCACGGCCGCCCGCGGCGCCCAGCGCGACGCCCCGTACAGCACCACGGCCAGCAGGAACAGGCTGGACACGGCGCAGATGGCCACCACCAGCCACACGTTGGTGGCCGCGCCGGCCGCCCCGGCACCCGCGTCCGCGCCCGGCGCCGCCCGCGACGACGACGACGACGACGATCCCGCGGCCGCGGCCAGCGCCGCCTCGGCCGCCTCCACCAGCGACACGCTGAGCGTGGCCGTGGCCGAGCGCGCCGGCTCGCCGTGGTCGCGCACGACGATGAGCAGCCGGTGGCGAGGCCCGTCCGCCTCGTCCAGCGCCCGCGCCGTGCTCACCTCGCCGCTGTAGAGCCCGACGCGGAAGGGGCCCTTGCCCCGCGGCTCCCACAGCTCGTAGCGCAGCCACGCGTTGTAGCCCGAGTCGGCGTCCACGGCGCGGATCTTGGCCACCACCTGCCCCGCCGGCGCCCCCCACGCCGCCCACGCCCACAGCGTGTCCGACGCCGACACCGAGCCCCCCGCCGCCTGCGCCGCCCGCGCCGCCTCGGCCGCCGCGCCGCCCGCCTCCGGCGCCGAGCCCGCGGGCGGCAGCAGCGCCGGCGCGTTGTCGTTCTCGTCCAGCACGAAGAGCTGCACCGTGGCGTTGCCGCACAGCGGCGGCTCCCCCGCGTCCACCGCGCGCACCTCGAACTGCAGCACCTGCAGCTCCTCGTAGTCCAGCGGCTGCAGCGCCCACAGACGCCCGCTCTCCGCGTCCACCGACACGTAGCTCGACGCCGGCCGCCACCCGCCGCCCGCCGCCCCCGACCACGACGACCACGACGACCACGACGACGACGCGGCCGCCGCGCCGCCCTCCCACACCGAGTAGCTGACGCGCCCGTTGCCCGCCTCGTCCGGGTCCCGCGCCCACAGCCGCGCCAGCTCCGCGCCCGCCGCGTTGTTCTCCCGCGCCAGCACCGTGTACACGGCCTGCGCGAACGCCGGCGCGTTGTCGTTCACGTCCGACACCGGCACCCGCAGCCCGCGGCTGGCGCGCAGCGCCGGCGCCCCGCCGTCCTCCGCACGCACCTCCACCTCGTACTCCGACACCCGCTCCCGGTCCAGCGCCTCGCGCAGCACCAGCGAGTACGAGCCCGCGAACGTCGCCTCCAGACCGAACGGCGACGCCGGCCACACCCAGCACCGCACGCGCCCGTTCGCCCCCGAGTCCCGGTCCGACACGCTCAGCAGGGCCACCACCGTCCCCACCGCCGCGTCCTCCGACACCGGCACCGACAGCGACGTCACCCGCACCTCCGGCGCGTTGTCGTTCACGTCCAGCACTTCCAGCACCACCTTGCAGTGACCCGACAGCGGAGGAAAGCCTTTATCTGTGGCCTTAATATTTAAATCGTATAAACTAACTACTTCAAAGTCCAGGGCGCCAGTCAGTCTGATCTCCCCACTGTTTCCATCTATGCTGAATAAATCTGAGGCAGAAGGAGGAATAATTGTATCGATTTCATATTTCACATTTCTGTTAGTTCCTTCGTCCAGATCCGTGGCGTTCATCTGCGCCACGAGTGTGCCTTGTATGGCATCCTCGGGCAAATGTACATTATAGACCGACTGCTTGAATTGGGGCGCGTTGTCGTTCGCATCCACCACAGTGATCACCAGCTCCATTGTCCCTGTCAGAGACGGCCGGCCCCCGTCACTCGCCGTCAGCACCAACCGGTGAACGGGAATCGTCTCGCGGTCCAGAGATTTCGTCAGTACCAGAAATAAGGACTTACTGCGAGACTTACTGTTTTCTTCCTCTATTCTAAAATACTCGCTGGGGCTGAGTGTGTAGGAGAGCTGCGCGTTCGATCCGATATCCGCATCCGAAGCACCCTCCAGCGGGAAACGAGACCCCGGCACAGACGATTCCGCGATGCTGAGGTTTTTTCGGGCGGCGGGGAAGATGGGGGCATTGTCGTTGATGTCGGTGACCTCCAGCTCCACATGGAAGACGCGCAGCGGCCGCTCCACCAGCACCTCCAGGCGCAGCGCGCACGGCGCGCTCTTGCCGCACAGCTCCTCCCGGTCCAGCCGCGAGCTCACCAGCAGCGCGCCGCTCGCCCCGCTCACCTCCACGCTCGCCCGCCGGCCCTGCGCCACCAGCCGCAGCCGCCGCGCCTCCGCCTCGCCCGCCTCCAGGCCCAGGTCCTGCGCCAGACGGCCCACCACCGTGCCGGCCTCGGCTTCCTCCGGCACCGAGTACCGCACCTGCCCGCCCGCCAGCGCCCAGGCCGCCTGCAGCACCAGCACCCGCAGCGCCGCACGACAACGCTCCCCCATCGCCGCCGCCGCCGCTCTCTCCGCCGCTGCTGCGGCCGCCGCTGTGTGTGCCGGGCCCGGCCCGGTCCCGCACGGCTCCCCGCCGCCGCCCGGACGCACCGGCTCTGCTGCCCGGCCCGCGCCGCCCCCCCGCGCTCACAGCCGGGCTCTCCGCCGCACCGGGGCGGAGCCGCCCACACGCCGTTCCCGAGCCTGCAGCGACACCGTGCGCTGCTCCGCCGCCTCACACGCTCACACACAGCGCCTCTGCCTCCGCCCCGCGATGGGTATGTTTTCTGCCGTTTCTTCCTACTGTGGTTGAATTTCTTTCTCTCTTTCTTTCTGTCTTTTGTCTTTCCTTCTTCTTTCTTGTTTTTTCTTCCTTCCTTACCCTTCTCTAGTTTCTCAGTTGTCTCTTTTAGTTGTTCTCTTTCTATTTTACTTTCCATATTCCTTCCTTCTCTTTATTCTCTTTTCTCTTTGTTCTCGTTTTCCTCCTTGCCTTTTCATTGCTTTATCCTTTATTCCCTCTTCCCTTCTCTTCCGATCTTTTTCTCTTTCTTACCCCTGCTGGTAGATCGTTCGTTGCCTCCAGCGCCGCTGTGGAGGTCATCAAACAGGAGTGATCAGCACTAATTACGGACATTAGCGCCGAATGCGGTGCTGTCAGCAAGGCGGATTTTTTAGGGACCAGCTCCGTTCCACATTTAGAGGTAATTTCGGTAGTCATCTCATCTGCCTCTGTCTGTCCTTTCTCTGCTAATTTACGGATATATATTCCTTCTTGGCTTTCTCCTTTATTCCTATATTCTTCTGCTATATATTTGGTGTTCTCTTGTAGTGTAATTTATGGTTTCATCTTATTTTCTTTTCTTTGTAATGTTTTGCCTCCTTTCTTTCCTCCTTTGTCACCTTCCTTTCTTTTTGTGCGCAGTGATACCGTGAATGACATTTTACTAAAATATTTTATAGTTTCTTCTGTTCTCTCTCTCTTTCCATTTCTTCATCCTTCTCAGCGTCTTTTTTTTCTGCATTGTTTCTTCCTTCTTTCTCTTCTTCCTCATCATCTTCTGCTCCCCTGATTCCTTCTCTGCTTCTCTTTTTGACTCTCTTTGTCTCTTTAACCGACTAATTTTTCATATGCTTGCATCACTTTCGACATGGAGTCGGACATCTTTTGGCAAGAGCTCCCTTTCCTCTTTCCTGCCGACTTTCATCTCTCCACGTGAGGAACAAACTTCCTGCTTTTCTGCAATTTATGCAAGACAGACAGCCAGACTGGCCCTTCTCCATCGCTTCCCTCCCCTTTTGGCCGACAGACACAATCCTGAACCTGTTACCTTATGAAGATAATCTACCTCAGTTTGATAGAGTAGCCCAAGCCCCAGATATTTCGACATCTGTGCAAAAGGCTTCGATTACACCGAACAAACGAGGGGATTGTTTGAATCTTTACTTCGGACATTCAAACTTATCACAGCCCAGAACACCAATCCTCCAGGAATGCTGAGAAAGCACGGGACCACCACAGCTCCTGTACGCTATTCTTGCAGCTCGATGAAGAACTGCAAGCTCTTGCAACCCCCTTTTCCACCTGCATGATGAATGGCAAGCTCTTGCTTCTCCTTTCCGGCAGACAAGCTCTGCAAGGATACAGCAAAAATCTCTCTCTGCAGGGGCAGAGATCTCCAGCTAGGCAGACATTCTGCAGTTTGTCACCAACGACACAGCCCACGAGCTGCACAGCATCTCCTTTCCTCGGGAACACTCTTCCCTGCTCAAATTCAGCCTTCCTACAATAAATCCCCAATCCCCACTCCATGCCACTCAGAGGGAAGGATCACTGCCACAGTACGCAGACACTGCCCCACCACCACAACATTCGTCATTAGTGGAGGAAAAAAAGTCGGGGGAGGGAAAGAAAAGAAGAAGAAAAAAAAATACAGTCTCCCTTTCTCCATCCCGGCAAAGCCGATTTCATGGCTGTGGGAAGATTTTCTACCACTATTTGAAGCTTCAGGGCAAAATCCTCCACATGCCCTCACAGCTCTCGCCTGCCCTCAGGAGCACCAAGGACAAGAATAACTTCCGCTGTTACATCTGTAGCTACACAAACCACGGTTCAAAACGCTATTAAATACGATTGTGCTACTGACCTGTTTGTGTTCCTGCTTTATTGATCTCCGCAGTGCCACCGACTCACACGGAAACCTGCTGCTGGAGGCAGTCAGGCTTTCTGTGGATATAAATGATGTCTTGATTCCAGATCCATTCCTGATGCCATTTTGTCTGGCCTATGCCATCAATGCAAAGATGGATTCTTCCCACTGCGCCTTTGTGACTTACCTGCATTTTCATATCACAACCAGCAACGGGGATTTCTCCCAGAGAAATTCAGACATTCAGTTTATGTTTCATATCCCAAATCCTGGTGGAACTTTGAAGATGAGTGGTCTTCCCCTCCAGCGCTTCTCTTGAGCAGAGCACCCCACGGTAAACAGCAAAAGGAGCCTCTGGTAGGCACTGTTGTTGCCGAGGACTCGGGTTTATTAAACCCATTAGCTCATCCCTTTCTCATTCCTAGCATCCAAACATCCTTCTCTTCCTTGGATTAGGTTTGCAGATTCACACTCTCCTTACCATAGACCACAGGTAAACAGACACAGGCAAATTCATTCTATCAAGTAGAACAGCATTTGTTAACTTTCCAGGTGCAGGCAACAGAACTGATCTTTTTGATAAGAGAGGACTGGTGAGAAAATCCTGCACAGCACAGTTTTTGTCAGGTCGATCTGGAGACATGTTCAGGAACTCTTGAGTTTCCTGGAGTTTTCAGGCAGTTTGTTTTAATTTCTGTAGCAAAACGAAATAACGGTTTGGGTAGAGTCTTGGTCCATGGATATAATAAGTGTAAATAACGATCTTGACTCATGGATAGGAAGAAATGCTGGGAATGATCTTTTATCAACAAATCAATCATCTTTGCTCCACGTGAGTCCAGGACGAGAGGTGTTCAAGCAGATTTTGGCTTTTGGCTTGGGTTATTTTCCTTTGTTTGGGTTTTTAGTTCGGTTATGTTTTGGGTTGGTTTGGGGTTTTTTGTTTGTTCGGTTGGTTTTGTTTTAATTTTTGTGGTGAGTTTGTTTCAGTTGATTGCGGGTTTCCCCCCTACTTACCTGCTTGCTAAATTAATTCACTTACCTGGAATAAGTAGATCTTCTCTGGAGAAATATTTCAAGTCGTGTTCATAGAGGTGAAAATGTCAGCAAAATCGATCTAGAAGCATTTTAAGAGTCGTACTAAGTTGAGATTGCTGTATGTAAAATGTAGTAGGATGTTTCAAATCAGCTGTTAAGGAGGTGACAAACACTGATGTCGAGGACATAGGACACGGTGTCCTTTTTATTCTGGTCTGAACACGTCTCTATATAATTTTCATATCCACCAAGTAGCAGCTTCACTAAATGGTCCCACAATGCTGGATATATGAGATCAGCTCGAAATAAAAACGTTTCTAAATGCAAAGACAAAGACTCCGAGATCACGTACAGAGAGAGTTGTCTCTTTCTTATTCGGATCCAGTCCATGCGGGATTCTCACACTGATGAAATCCAGCTACTACCTGAATAGCAGTGGGGTGGTGGGTGACATTGGAAAACCTTTAGGCATTGCAGCATTGTCTTACTACCAGATGCACAACTAAGTGCCTTTTACACCACCTGCACCTATGAGGAGAACCCACAAAGGTCATAAGAAAAAGCTGAAATGATCCTGCAAAAAGCACAGGAGTTGGTGGAAGGCTTGGATTAGCTATTTCAACTTTGGTCAGCCTCAGACCATTCCCAGTGCCTCTCCCTAAGCAGCGAGACGTGAGGAGTGGTGATCCACAGCAAGAATCTGTAGGAAAAAACAGTATGAACTGCTCATCTTAACATCCTGAAAGCCCATCAAGTGCCTGAGCGTTACTTTGAGCCTCCTTCATTAGGCAGGAAAGGGTGAAGGCCTGATTAAAGTCCTGAAAAATAATAACCACGTGTTTCGACATCCCAAGTTCAGAGCATTCATCAGAGCTCATGGATTGATCGCTGGACGCTCTTAGAAAAGCAAGTACAGCCCAGTGGCAAACACAAGTCAAAAGGTTCGTCTCCTATTGTTCTTTAGCGGACAGAGAGACACACTGACTTTTCGAGGGGTGTTTGGAATGTTCTATTTCGACCCACGCTGAAATTGGATCATTACTCCAGTTACACTTGGAGGCAAGAAATGGAGAATTGGCAAGAGAAGGAAAACCAACAGCTGCGACAGAATCGCTCCCGTCATCCAGGACACTTCCAGCCCACCATCCCAAGACGGAAAGTACCGCACAGCAGCTCCACATCAGCCGCCTCAGGGCGACCGTCTCCATCGACGAGGATCCGGAAAGAAAAGCGCGTTCCCTCCAGAAGGAGAGACGAGTCCCGAACTCGCACGGTCGGCTTTGTCTTTGTGTCCTTCTCACCTCTTTAGCGCAGTTTAGCGGTTAGAGCACGGCACGGAAAAGCCGGCTCTGGTTTCAAAGCGTCCTGAGGCAGAAATCTCTTCTACCATGCAAGAATACCCTAAGCACCGAGACAAGCACTGCTCACAGGGTCTTGTCGGTCTTTCAGAGAGGCATTCCTCCCTGGACAATGCGAGCGGGGGCCGAGGAAGGAGATGCCGTGGTGGCTCAGCGGCTGGAGCACCCACGCTTCTGCACATCACCTCCAGCAGTCACCGAATAGAAGGGGTCAGGCTCAGAGAGCGGGGAACGGACAAAAACCCGACCCCTTCCCCCTCTGTCTTCGGGACGCTGGCACAGCTGAAGTCCCGACCTTCTTCGATGCTGGCGATGCCGGTGACCGGACCGCGGCCGGCCCTGAGCTGTCCCGCTGTCCCCGGCGGACCCAGCGCCTTGTCACCTCCTTCATTCTCCCCGCAGCGGCCCAGCTCCCGGCTCGGCTTTCCACGCCTCAATCCGCAGGAAGAGAAGAGGGGCATCAGTCGGAATGCCCTTTAATAAAATACACAAACCAAAAGAAAATACAATCGAACCATAATAAAACAATAGCAGCCAGTGCCAAGCCACTCCCCAGGCAGCGCGCTCCCCGCCGGGCGCGCACGGAGCCTCTCGGGCCCGGGGCGCTGCGAGGCACGGGCGGAGCTCTCTTCCCTCCGCCTCCTTCTCTTTCTCCTTCTCCGCCCCGCCGGAAGCTCCCGGCAGCCTCCGGTCCGAGCGCGGCGGCGGCGGCAGCTCCGGGCTCGGCATCCCCGGCGAGAGATGATGGAGCCGTCACCCCGAGCGGGTCCGGGCTCTGGCTCAGCCCCCACGGGCTGACCCCGCTGGCGGCGGCGTTTCCCTTCTCGCTCCCCCTCTCTCTTCTATTGCTCCCAATGTCGTCCTCAAGAGCCCTTTTATTTCGGTTGGAATTCCTCTCGGTGGGGTTTATGGAAGCCAGGGTTTTCTCTTGTGTTAAGACTTTTAGGGATGTGGTGCCGCTGGATTCTCCCTCTAAGGGAAGGCGTGTCTGCTCACACGGGCTGCGGAGATGTCCTTCAGCAAGAAACATTTTGGCTGCTTATTCTGCGATGAGAGTTCATGCGATAAGCACTCCACACTCCCAGCCTTGCTCAGTTCACAGAAGTGACATCCAGACACTCTCAGTAGCCCAGGGAGTCCCGCTTTTCCCGGGAGACAGCCGGCGCCGAGCCCTGGCCGTGGGCTGGAGGTGATCTGCTCTGCCCGCTCCTTAGCGCAGGGAGGAGCTGAGCTGAAAATCCTCCGGGAAAACACATGAGACACCCCTACAGGTGGAGGATAAAACGTGGAGAACAGTGTTTATGGGCAGCAATGAGCGCTGACCCGGAGGAAGAGCAGGCGAGGTCGGGGTCCCTGCGCAGGGGTGCGGACACAAGGCAGCCCCTGGGAGCGGGGTTTCTCTGGAGCAGGACCCTTTGGAAAGGATCTCGAGAAAGAGCCTGACTTCCCAGGGAGCCGGCCGAGCCTACGAGGCTTGCAGAGATGATGCCCACGCTGGGCTTGAATTCCCATTCTTTGCGCATCCATGCGAGGTCCAGGGGCTGAGGGAACCTCCCTGTTGTCCCTCCCAGGAAAAGCCGTGCGGGAGCCGGGCTGGCCCATCCCGCTGCTTTTCATTTGCCAAGTTCATTCACCAGACACTATTAGAGCTGCCGCTCGGGAGCAGATGGTTCCCCTCCGTCCCGAGCTTCATCCCGGACAGATTGCAATACAATTTATTAATAACCCAACAGATGCTCGGGCACTTTCCAGCTCAGATTATATTTCCTGATTGCTCAAATCCCGGCGGCGGGGAAGAGCTGCTCGTTTATCTCCCACCGTTCCTCTTTGTGCCTTAGCAGCACCGACCTCACCAAAGAGGGGAAGGGTGAAATTCTAGTGGGTGTGACCCCGTCCTAATTCAGGGTACAAGTGTCTGATAGCTGAACGTGGCCTGATGGCAGCCTTGGTTGGCAGTCCCAGCCCCGTTCCGGGAGGACAGCCGCCCTGTGCCGCCCCGCGTCCCCCGGCACTGCACGGACGGGCCCCTCCGTGCTGCTGGTGCCCGGCTCTGGCAGGGAGCGACGCGTCGTGATTCCCACTAAAACATCACGGATTTACGCCCTTTAATTCCGAGGGGTTTGCTAATTGGGCCGCGAACAGCCAGGTTTCGCCTCCCGGAGCTGTGGGGATATTGCTGTATCCAGGTGAAAATAAAACAGCATCCTGTAAAAAACCTCGACACGAACTCCTCCAGCCTTGGGCTGTTCGGTCAGCGAGACCGGCAGAGCTGAGGGCCGGTAACCTCTTCTCCCTCACGAACACGGCTTCTTGAGAGAGGAGAATTTGTATTTTAAGGAGGGGGATGTATGAGAAGATGTACAGGGCTTATGCCCTGTGAGACCCCTCCTGGAACAAGATAAAATGCTCTGAGCTCCAGAAAAAGCCATCACAGACCTTTCAGCAATGCTATGTTCAATTTTAATGTATAAAATGGGCTTTTCTTTGCTCTATAGGGAGAAGCACAAAAGCAGCAGGTTGTTTATCCTACTGAATAAACTAAATGCAGGTCTCTGAGGGATCTTATGCAAACCACTTACCTTGAAACACAACCTCACGGGAAAGAGAGCTATGAAGAGAGGCATAGTTAATGTTTTACATCTTCAGAGCAGCATCCAAGTGTCTGGCTCAGCACCAGCTGCCATCAGGTATCATGGAAGGTAGGGGCTGTGGTTTTAATTAGGAATGCAGAATCCCTATGTCACTTTCAAGACATAGGATATTTGGGGCTGGAGTTTATTGGAGCCTGAGGCAGGGGTTAACCCTAAAGGCTTAAGGCTAAAATTGAGTCTTGAAGCTGAAGGTTAATTGCTAAAGAGAGAGTTTGGAAGGAAAATGCATTTCTTATTAGGACGCACGCCACAGTGTAGCTTTAAAATAAAAACAGGCAATCATTTCTGCTCAGTGGTAAAAGGCACTTCACTTTCCATGAATGCAGGTGAGAGACACTCTCAGCAATAACAGCAGAAGAATATTAAAGTCTGTTACATTTTTCATAGCCCTTGACATTTGCAATATAATTCCACTTCCTTGCCTTCACCAAGCCAAACAGATTTAGTGCAGGGGGGAGTTTTCTTCATTTCAGCCTCTGTAAATAAAGTCAGAGAATTACGTGGTTGCAGGAAAATAGTTCCTCCTTGCTCTACAGCAAGAGGGATGAGCAGCATGAAATGATGGAAAGGGAAATCAGGGTATGAAAGCTCAGGGGGTTGTGTTACGATGGCCAGAGAAGATGCAAAGGGGGGTTGTGGGCTGACAGGGACTGAGCTCTTTCCAGTTTCAGGCAGAATCCCTCTAATACCTGGCACCTGGAACCCATGGCAATTTTATTTCTTATCCAGAGGTTCTCCTGATTCCTCAGGTTCTCTGAAATGTCCACCAGAAAGGAAGTGCAGGGAAATTCCAACACTGGCACAGGTTCCCTGGTCAGATAGTAGCTTTTAAATTCAGTTTTTAATGCTTTGTCCACTCTTCTTCCTTGTTTCTATAATAACAAATACAAATATTATCCAATGGCAGAAATTCTTAGAGTCAGTTAAATTAGACAAACCTCCACCCGTAGTTCTTTTATTTCCTTTTGCTGTACACCAGCTGTGCAGGTCCTGAAAGCCATCTCCATTTTCTTTCACGGGCTTTCCAAATACTTATATCCTCAATGAGTTTCCCTAGGTCCCAGAATAAAGCACAGAATGAGCAAAACCTGCAACAGCAACAAATCGTTTTCTGGATTAATCGAGGTTCTTCAATCACTCACAACTTTCTGTCACTGACAGATTGTCACCACAGTAAGTAAATCTTCTTCAGTCACACACATATTTTCAGGGAATGTTGTCATGATGTGATCTGGTGCTGTTTTGCTTATTTCTAGTGCTGACCTCCTCAGTAATAAACTTGAGAAAAGGGAAATACAAGCACAACCAAAATAACTGTTGCAAAGTAGAACCGTGTAACAAACCAAACTAAAATTATAAGGATTCACTTTCTACATTTTCTCTTTTTATTCCCATCACAATTGCCTTGTGAATGAAAGGCTGAGCTGTAATATTCATCACTTGGAGGGAAGAAATATCCATAAAGACCTAATGGAATCATCCTCTGAAAGATCACCTGGATAAACTTGCAGGACAGAACTCAGTTGGGAGCTTCAGCTGTCACCAGAGAAAGAGCATGTGGAAATGTTTGGGGAAGCGAGAAGGAGGTGGAGAACTGGGGCTTATGCAGCTGTTATTGCAAGTAGGAAAAAATGTTAATTATCTGCAGACTGCTTCTACATGTACAGATTTCTAAACAGGCACAGGTAGTGATGCAGGGCCAGATTCTGCAGGTTGTCCTTGTACAGTTTGACAGGAAGACATTGAAGTTTTCTCTAAGGTATGAATCTGGTACAAACCTCTGCCCACATTCTAGACAGAAACGGTTGAATTATAAGTGATTGCAGAGGCTTGGGCAGTTTGGAAAAATTGCTATGACCAGTTTGCCCTCTTCCAAAAGTCTTAAATCACACTACAGTCTTAGCTAAAACTCTCCTCTCCTCTCCTCTCCTCTCCTCTCCTCTCCTCTCCTCTCCTCTCCTCTCCTCTCCTCTCCTCTCCTCTCCTCTCCTCTCCTCTCCTCTCCTCTCCTCTCCTCTCCTCTCCTCTCCCTCTCCTCTCCTCTCCTCTCCTCTCCTCTCCTCTCCTCTCCTCTCCTCTCCTCTCCTCTCCTCTCCTCTCCTCTCCTCTCCTCTCCTCTCCTCTCCTCTCCTCTCCTCTCCTCTCCTCTCCTCTCCTCTCCTCTCCTCTCCTCTCCTCTCCTCTCCTCTCCTCTCCTCTCCTCTCCTCTCCTCTCCTCTCCTCTCCTCTCCTCTCCTCTCCTCTCCCTTATATTCCCAAAACTTCCAGTGTTTAAACTTGAATTAATGATCTTGGGAGTGTCACAGAGACTTTTCCTTCCTCTCAAATAATACCAAAATTACAAGGTTGCCCTATATTCGAGGTGGAAGGCCAAAAATTTGGGTCAGTCAGCAGAGCCTGATGGGTGTGCAGGTAATAGGAGGCATGATTGGTGCAGAGCACATCCAGGCTTTGGGAGATTCCAGGGAAGCCTGGCTCCAAATGAGAGAAATGATAAAAAGAAAGGCTTGCTTAATAGCTCAGCAGAATATTGCCCTGAGCTATGTGTTGTACACAAATGTGATGCAAATATGGAAGTGTACAAATTGCCTCATTTCTTGCTGTGGTCACAGCGATGTGTTTGGCTCCTTTGGGTTAATAAAAGCAAAAAAAACTGTCACCACAGAATCCCAGAACAGTTGTGTTTATAAGAGATCTCTAGACAATACTTAGTGTGTCATATTGTGTCCCCTTCCTCTGCTCACAGCAGGTTCCTCAGGACTGAATCCAATCAGTGATTTGACTATTTGTTTCCTTGGGATCAGCATTTCAAAGCTGAAAAAAAAAATGGATTTATTTGCAGGGTTTTGCTTGGTTTGTTTTGAGTGAGATATGTCCACATCATTCTTGTTTCAGAGGCCTTTCTTTGTACATGAGCTTAAAAATGTTCCCTGTCTTTTTCAAGCCTGCTGCTCCCTGCTCATCTTTAAGGCAACAACCAGCTGTATGTGTGCCAGAAGATTTTACTGGAAAAAACCCCATAAAGCAGCAAGCAATCCAGTTAAGCCAATGAATGACAGCAGCACAGCCCCAGCCTGGAAAGCACTGAGAGCTGCATCCAGCCTGATGCTTAATTTGCCACCAAAATAAATAAATAAATCAAGCCTTAAGCACCCTGACGTTCATCAGGGAAACAAAAGCCAGTGCAGATTAGCAGATTCCTCACTAGTAACTGGGAGGAAAAAAAAAAAAAAAAAAAAAACCAAACTGGAGCCTGACTCAGGCTCAGCCCTTGCAACAAATCCAGGCATTACTGTTCCCTGTATTTTGCAAACTGCAGGATGTCAGGGTCTGCAAATTTTCATCAGCCATCCTAGTCAGACCTGCAGCAGCACGGAAAACTGTGCCTGGCCTCTAGGTGTTTTGATCCTTTCCTCAATATTTTGGTCTCTTTTGGAGAAAAGTACACTCAGATCTGGCCCACAGGAAGATCTGCTGTCTCTTCTCTCTGTCCAGGGCTTTAGTTCCAAAGGGCTCACTAGAAAGCTGCAGCATGAGGGATTCTGCAGCTGCTTTATTTGTTCTGGAGAATAACAGACAATGCTTTTATCTCAATTTTTTTTGCTAACACAAACTTCTTGTCAAACTTAGTCCACTGCCTTGTTTACCACTTCATGGCTTTTCCACTGAATCCCAGAAAGAAACCAGACATACAATCCTAATGAAAAGCTCAGCATGTAAAGAGAGAATTTATATTTCAGTTCTTGCCTTTGCTATTGGTTTTACAAGTGATTGCTCATCAGAAACCAATTACCCCAGAAAGACTTGGGTTTGGGTCCCTACTGATGTTAGCAGGATGAATAGCCTCATTTACAGTCTCTCAACTGGAAAACAAAAAGTAATGATAATGAAAAAAAAAAAAAAGTATTTTCTAATTCTCTCAGCCTCCATTGTAATTCACAAGAAAATTAAACTAATAACTCTCTCTGTGAGCGTGTTATGCAGATGCCGGGAGTCAGGGATAAATGTATGAAACTATCCCAGGGAAAGTCCCCCGGGAAGGAACCTCTGAGCAGACAACTATTATGCCTTGCAACACTCAGAGCTTCTCCAGCAATGCAATCTGTGCAGAGAGGAGGCTGTTTCAATTTCCTTTCTTCTCCCTCCCCCCCTTTTTGGTTGAATTCCACTTGCAGGCAGCAAAAACTTCTATGATTTTTTTGCTGGGCTTATTTCCCACTCCATCTCCATTTCCCATTTGCATATAGAGGCCCCTTTATGAAAAAAAATTCTCCATGCCAACAGAATCAAGCTCTTCAGAAGTGGCTCCCAGAGTGGTCTTCCTTCCTTATACCTTCAGCAACCAGGCAGGAAGGTTTTGGGGGGGGTGACACGAGGGTCCCCACCGTGCTGCCAAGCTCTGTGCTGTGATTCGTCCCTGCAGCTCACATCCATCCGAGTTTTTAATTCGATTTTTAAAAATCATTTTAAAGAAAAGACAGTGTTTAAAAAAAAAAAAAAAAAAGAGTGTGTAGTTTGTCGCTGCCCACGCTGCCCATCTCCAAGAGAAGAGGAGCAGGAACAAAGTTCTTGCTCCTCCCTTGCAAGACTTGGGGTGTCTTGCTGCTCCCTGTGATTCCCTGTGTGGTTCCAGCCTGGATTTGGGACACCAGGGCTCTGGGCACAGCAGGGCTCGGGAGGTACAGGCACAGCAGATGGGATGGTGCAGTCCCAGCTGGGTGCTGGTGGAGCTGTGCATCATGTGAGTAACACGGAGGGGGCACCATCTCACCGGGGATTTGGCAGTTTGCAGCCAAATCTTCATGGATCTTTACGGATAGACAGGAAAAGTGGAGCAAAATTGGGATACTTGGAAGTGATTGGGTCAGGCTTCTGCTCATGGCAGGGTCAGGTTTGATTGAAATGCACCAGGGAGCTACGGCAGATATAAAATCTGGACCCAAAAAGAGGCAGAAAAAAGGCCAGAAGGTGCACTCAGGAGAAGCCGGCTGGAGTGTGCTCAGGTATCAAAGGAGAAGAACCATCAGGGCGTGTGACATCCGACAGGCACTGAGGGGGTTAAACGCTTCACGTCATGTGGCACAATGAGCCAAGAGAACTCTTGGGGAGCACAGGAAAGGGATTCAGCCCCAGGCGATCATCCTTTTGATGATCTCCTTACATTCTGGGGCAGCTGTCAGACTGTTTTGCAGGGAGAGATTAAGAGGAAGAGGAGGTTTAGGTAACCAAATGGATTAAAATATTGCATTTCCTGGAAACAGGAAAAAGAATTTAGTTTTAGGAACTACACTCAGGATTGCATTCCTGAAGTTTGGTCTGTTAGGGGTCACTCAAAGCAAATGGCAAACCTTTTCCTCTGGTCTCTGGTGAAGTGCTGGTGTCAGAGAGGTGCTGAGGATGTCTCCTCTAAATAGTATTAAAGCAAGATCAAGAAGGAAAGTGGGGACAGGATGGAATCCTACAGGTGGGATTCAACCCCAGATTAAACTCCTCACGTTTAGATCCCTGTGTGGCTTTGTTCCATCTGTGCTCTGGGGAGCTTTGGAGATTTAGTCAATAGATACTGAACAACTGCAGAGCAAGAGCAAAGATAAATTAATCCTGGAGTGCCCAGCCTTCACCCTCGGCAGTATGAAAAAAATTCCTGTTAGCTAAAATACCAAGAAATATGGACATGGACTTAAAACTAGACTCATCAAACTAGTGAGGCTCCCCTGTGATGCTGCAGCTTAAGCTAACCTCTGAATTTCAGATATACTTGGGCTGCAAAAGTCTCTGTGTAGGGATCTGCATTATTGTCTGCACCATGCTGAACTCCAGTGCTTTTTAGAGGAAGATTTGGATACAGAAATTGGGTGACTCACTGCAATAGAACAGAACAAATTCAGACAGCTCATCTTTTCTCTGGGTTCACGTAACAGTTTAACCCCAATTTTTCTATTTCCCATGCAGCTTGCTATCACAGAGCCTCTGCATCCTGGCCTATCAGAAATCTTACAAACGCTCATAATAATTTTCTTGATTGATGGTTGCTTTTCCTGCTTCTCTTTCCTTTGTGTGATTTATTTTCTATGCAGGAAAAATGTATGATAAGACTCTTCTGGAGCTATTTAATGATATTTTCTCTTGTAGACATCATTGAAATGGACTGATTGGACGTGAGACCTTAGTAAACCTTCTGGGAATCTTCACTCTCTCTTAATTTCTTCTGATGCCTTTTTTTTCACCTGTTGTTGCAGATATTCCTAGCAATGAATTAAAATAAATATCTCATCAGAAATGCCTGCAGATCCTCTGAATGTATTTCTGATAGTTGACTGCACAAATGTTTTATTTTTCAATCCGTTTAGCATGAACTTGTTTGCCTTGCTTCCTGGCGCTGGAGAAGCACTCTGAATTCTGAGTGCTGAAATAAAAATCACTGCTATTGTTTAAAACATGCAAAAATGTATCATTTATTCAAATGTAAGATTTGTAAGTCATTGAATTTCATGGGAGACGAATCATTAGTCGAAGTGCAGGCTGCACTAGGGGTCATATTTAATTTATTTTCAAAGCCTTCATTCGTGCTTTTTGGTCCAGTGTGTCATAAGTTATTCAATACACAAAGGTGTCTACTTATGTCTCAAAGTAATTAAGCTGATTAAGTCATATTATCACTAACAAGAAGCATTAATTCCACTTGAGTGAATGCTGCAAAACAGAGCCACTGACATTTCCCCCACTTAAACTGAAAACACATTATAGGCTAACTGGGAAGCAAAAGCTTCCCTCAGCCCTGGCCTGTTCTTCCATCTGATCTCTGTGGAGGAGTTGGCAACTGATGTTTTCAGAGCAGTTGGTGCAAAGGAGCAGAGAAAATCAGCACGTGACAATCACGCAGACATTTTTCAGTGTGGCAGAGGCTAAGTTATTATGACAGAAGCTAAAGGATATTTGTTTCTACAAAGCATCTACCAAGATCAAAAAGGAAACAGGAGGAAAGGATCCAGGCAGGAACAGGCTGCTCTGTTGGTGGGTTCAGGGAGACATTTAGGAGGCATCTTGAAAATAAATCTGAATGGAACTTGACCCAGTCTTGAATAAATTGTGTTCCAACATCATCTTCAAGGGAGAGGAGAGGAGAGGAGAGGAGAGGAGAGGAGAGGAGAGGAGAGGAGAGGAGAGAGGAGAGGAGAGGAGAGGAGAGGAGAGGAGAGGAGAGGAGAGGAGAGGAGAGGAGAGGAGAGGAGAGGAGAGGAGAGGAGAGGAGAGGAGAGGAGAGGAGAGGAGAGGAGAGGAGAGGAGAGGAGAGGAGAGGAGAGGAGAGGAGAGGAGAGGAGAGGAGAGGAGAGGAGAGGAGAGGAGAGGAGAGGAGAGGAGAGGAGAGGAGAGGAGAGGAGAGGAGAGGAGAGGAGAGGAGAGGAGAGGAGAGGAGAGGAGAGGAGAGGAGAGGAGAGGAGAGGGAGAGGAGAGATTCCTAGCATATTTGGAGGATCTAACTAACCACTGAGTGCCACAGACTGGGTTGGATCCCAGCTCCATGCAGAGGCCACTGGTCATCATGGGGTTTAGCTCTGTCCTGCCAGTACCACGCCCTCTGGGAGCTGAGACCCACCTGTACCCGTGGCTCTACCCAGCCCGACCCAGCTGCATGCAGAGAGCCGTGCCCAGGCTGAGGCTTTCTGGGGAATTTGCTGGCTGTTTCTTCATTCCGTGCCTGGCAGATGGGAGTAGAACTGAGCATCAGCCCCTCTGGGTCTTTCCCTCTGGCCTCTTCTCTCTACCTCTGGATTCGTTTTGTCTCTCTGGGATACATTTTCAAGTCATTACAGAGATACAAGTAATGTTTCCATCTGAGCAGTCTATTCAGCAGCAGCAAGAGCACAGCCTCCTGTTTGTGCTGGTGCCCAGAAGCGCTGTGTGCCTGCCTCGCATGGCCTGAAGCATTTTGCAGCCAACTGCACCACACGGCAGCTTTCCCACTGTCCTAGAAGCAAATCTCAAGCTGGCTGGCTGGTCCCTGAAAGCCAAATTTGCCTCTGGATCTCTGAGAAAGCTGGAACTTGTGAGAGGGGCATCCAGAGAGTGTTCTGCTGAGCAGATCTCCAAAGGAGCTCTCATGCCAGTGCATTACCAGGCTACAGAAAGCAGCTAATGCTCATCGGCTGAGCAGGAGTGTTAGCACAGGGAGAGTTGTAAAAATAACTAGTTGTAGGGCAAAGACCTTGCATTTTTAATGAGACCCTGTCCCTGTGGGAGATCTTCAAAGGAGATCTCATCTATTAGATGGACGATTCTGACCAGACATGCCCTTTGAAGAGGGATAGTAGTGTGGTTGAGTTAGATTTATGCAAGTCCTCTCTTCCCTAAAGCAAGTCCTTTTCATTGTCCTTTTTATCAATATGGTGATTGAAATGAAAAATTGAAACTGAGCTCTTGTCAGTGCAGGTTTTCCTTCAGCTAAGCAGAAGCAGATATTGGGGGAACATGGGGGCCAGGGCCAGGTGCTGTGTTGCCCAAATCCCCTTTGGAAAGTGCCTGAACTGGATATACAACCCTGGGGGGTCAGCAAGAAGTACAGATGTGTGTGTGTATATCCATCTCATCGGGTGGGCTGATGGTCAGGACTGATGGAGGGGACACGGAGGCATCAGTGAGCCTTGGCAGTAGGGATTAAAAAACGCCAAGAAAATACAATGGAGAGTGACAGGGGAGGTGGCAAACCTGTCCCCTTCTTTGCTCAACCCCATGATTTTCTGAAGACAGAGATGTAAAATGTCACTTTGAAATACCTATGGTTTTGGGAGGTCAGCTTTGAGATCAATTTCCCTTTGGGAAGCCACACCTGGGCAGCTGATACAAAACCCCGCTTCCATGTGTTCATTTAGCCCCTGGGATGCCATGAAGGACAGGATGTGCTGCGTGCTTTTACTGTGTGAGCTGGAACGCAGTGAGCAGCTTGGCCCTCCTGCAGAGGGGCTGCAGTCCTCTCCCAGTGCCTGACCAGCACCACCTAAAAACGCAGGGGAGATACTGCCAGAGTTAATCCGGGAGGGGGAGATGCTGCCCTGCAGGGAGCCAGGTCCATTTGATGCTTTTATTGCTTCTTGAGGCTGTTATTAATCTTATTGTATCACTTTACATAATTCCCTTGTTCTTTTGAAGCAGTGGAACAGGCTAATACTGTGCAGAGGTCTCAGGCAGTAGCTGTTTGGGGTTCTTTTACCCTTAACTCTCTCTGGAGACCCTTGAAGAATGCACTTGGCAGCATAAATCCTTCATCCTACCGCCTAATTGGGACAGGGAATATTTCATCTACCCGCAGTCAGGCAGATGTGAGCTGGGAGTGAAGTCACCAGAAGCAGCCAGGTCTCTTTCATGTCCAAAGCATTGTCCTCCCAGGCCCCTGACTCCCACGGGGTCCCTTTGAGTGCTCCCTGCCCCCTGCTTCCACTGAAGAGCACATTGCCCACTTGTAGACAAGGACTTTTCTGGGTTAATCCCACAAGCCGCATTGCAGCCCTCCCCACGCCAGCCACTGAGCAAGTTCAGGGTACGAGAAGGGACAACCACGGCCCAGCCACCTCAGGACTTCATCTGAAGGCCAAGTGCTTCCCAGCAACAGATACAGGCTTGCCTATCCCCAGGGAGCTGGCCCTGACACCTGGCACAGACCCCCGGTAATCTCTGTGGCTCCTGAGGAGAGCTGCTGGGTGCCTGTCCAGAGGAAGGATAAATTACCCAGAGAAAGCACTGTGACAACCACGAGTTGTTCTGCCATTAGTGCCACATCCAGCCCCTCTCCCCAGCAGCCTGTGGATGCCCTCACCATGGTGCAAATTCCCCCTGCCCGAGCTGCAATATCGAGCAAGGAGCTGTGTGACATCTCCAGCTCCTTCTGACCGTGACCCCAAAGTGCTCCTGAGTCCAGGGAAGGAGGGAAGGGGATCTTGAGCCCCCAGAATCCAGGTGAAGTGAATAAAAAGAGCTCTTGGCAAAAAAAGGAGCTCTGTGCTCCAGAACTCAGAAGGACAGACATATTTCCTGGAGCTAGGGGTACTGCTCCAGAGCTGTGCAGCAATCCCTGCTGTTGTGTGCAACTCAGGGACAGCCAGGAGCCAGGGTGAGCTATTAAAATACAATTTATTGGTACAAATCAAACATAGTGAAACAAAGTCAGTTTAGAAAGAGCTGTCATGTTCTGCACAGATGGATTCAAAATGAACTGTCCCATGACTGGAGCAATTGGCAATGGGGACAGACAGACTGGTGGACAGGTGCAGGGTGCACAAGGCAGGGGAGAGACTGTTCTGGGGCTGGAGTCCTGCCCTTGAGGGCTCCTGACTGCCAGCTAAAAGCTCTCAAAGAGAAACAGGGCACACTTGAAGATATTTGTCCTGTGCAGGTGAGGTCCCCAGTGCAGGGGTTCCTCCAGGTATCCAGGATTTGGGGAAAACAGAGATCCAAGTGAGGGCAGGGGCAGGAGGGAAGAGACTGTCACCTGTGCTGGGGTCACTGCAATGGTTGGAAAACTGTTTTTCTTTCAGAAGATGGTGCCTTGGGCTAGAGAGCTACCCAGCAGGGCCTCACCTTGTGCATCTCTCAGGCGTTTAAGCCAGCAGCTCTTCTGGCCATCCATCCGTGTGTGCACGTGTTGTTCCTGGCACAAAGGCTGTCCTCTGCCCTGGAGCCGGGCTAGGTCCAGCCCTGCAAGGGCTGGGTCAGGGTCTGAAGAGAAGCCCTCATGAAGGCTGGGGTTTTGCACTCACTTCCCAGAGAAAACAGGCACCAATTGCTGCTCTAGACATGCAACACATCCTGCTGGATCTCAGGGACAGAGCAGTGGTCCTGTCCCCGTGTGTAAGGTCAGGCTTGGCTGAACCAGGCTTGGTCTGCACACACTTTCCACACCTACTGGGACAGAGATACAGGCATGCAGCTCAGTACATTCACACAGCCAGACAAGACAAGAAGAGACAATGTTTACAGAGATGAATGGTCCCTAAGGGTACATGGGAATGGGTAAACTCAAGGCAGATTTGCTTAAATCTGGTCATATGGACCTCAAACAGCACCTGCTGCCAATACAGCTCTGCAAGATGAGATGGGAGAATTCCCCCAGCCACCACGCCCCCAATCCCTGTAATTTTCATCTCTTGTCCTTAAATCCTTCACACATGATCTGTTGAGCCATTCTCCCAGCAGCCCCATAGTCTCGAGTGGTCCATTGCATGGAGGCGTGTGCTGTGGTTGGACCTGGCAGCTGAAATAATGCAGAAGATTCCAAGGACAGAGCCATCCAGGCTAGTTTCAGGTCGTTGTTGATATACCACACTGTCATGCATGTCACAATAAGTTGTGCATCTTCTTCCTCTTGCCAAAGGTGGAGAAGCTTTTTGTCTCCCGGCCTGGGAAGAGGTGGCCCATCCTTGCTGGAAAGCAGAGTGGGGGTGCCAGGGATGTAAACGTTGTGCTGATAATCCAGGGCTGGGTACAAGGGGCTGTACTGGGGTGTCCAGATGCTGTTGGGGCCCGCTGAAGCTTCTGAAACTCTGGAGAAAAGATGAGTGTCAGATTGGCTCAGGTCACATCCACATCCCAGGGTGCAACTCCTGCGTCATCAACCTCCATCCTGGGGTCTGGACACCCCTTCCACCCACAGACCTCCACCCACTGCTAGGAACAGGGATGTGATGCCCCCATTGCACCTCCAAAAGCCACCAGAGGGTCTGGTTTTCCCAGCCCCAGTATCCCAATACTAACCAGAGACAGGGGTCACCAGTGGTGCACAGCTCTCGTGCTCCTTCTGGAGGGCTCTACGGATTTCCCCCCACGTCTTCCAGGCTCTGGGAGCTAAAGAGAACAGACTGGTTCTAAGCTGTGTCAGAAATAACCTCCCCATTCCTGTATCCCCCGTTCCACCTGCTTCCTCTGTTCCCCCCAGTGCTAGCTCAGTACCTTTTCAGGGCAGGTCTCTGTGTGCCTGGAGGCAGCCAGTCCGTGTTGGGCTGCTTGGCCTGGAAAAACCGGGAAGAGCAAGGTTGGTTATTGGGACCCTCTGTCAACAGCCCCTGGGACTCTTTGCCAAAATCCCAGCAGCCAGCACAAGCTTCAGCAGGCAGGGATGCAGGACCAAAGCTTCCACTTTCCCTGTGCCATTTGTGGACAGCAAGCAGCACATTCCTGGTTGGAAAAAACTGAGACAGCATCGAATCCACCAGTTCCCTTCCGGACCTCTCTCACCCTCCTGAGATAATGGGGTGGTTAGGGATTGGTTCTCTGCCTCGGGAGTTTTTAGCCTGTCGTTCTGGGGAAAGACAGGTGTTTTCCTATTCCTGCTAATTTTCAAAAGGCTTTTTTGCATGAGCAGTGCTTATTTAGCCCAGTCCGAGGTATCAAATGGCGAGAGATGCAGAAATTGGCTGCACGCTCCATGTCCCAGGAGGGTTGCGAAAACTGCAGGAAAATCTAATTAAGTGTTAGGAAAGAGAGTCCAGGGGTGCAAGGAGACACGTGGAGAGACTCTCTTGGCAGAGAGTCTTGGGCTCTCCTAAGAAGGGCTGGTTTATTAAAAGTCAGACGTAAGTGATTAAAACGCCTCATCACTCTCCATCCTTGTAATCGTATTTTTGGAGAGTATTTCATCAGGAAAATTAGACATTCCTCATTTCAATACCTAACAAAATGTTGACATGAAAATCCTGCCCTGAAGACACCCACGCCCTCCCTGCTGGCACAAGCCTGGTGCAGAGGCAGCAGCCAGGCCCGGGACAACCGCAGACCTGCCAGCACAGGGGAGGCAGAGCAGCAGAGATGCTCAGACTGTCCCAGTGTGGATTGCTTACCCACGCGAAGGGGAAGCCACCCCCACTATCCCATCGCCCTGAGGGCACCGGAGCATCATCTGCTGCCTCTAATGGGTACAAAAGACGGTGAGAAGGGATTTCCTCTCGCCTCAGCCGAGCCTGGCGCTCCCCGGTAATTAGACCGTCGGGAAGCTCGGTGGAGATCCCTCTGCCTGACGGCTCCTAATTCCCGCAACTGATCAAAGGCTCTGGTTATTCCTCTGGGAGCAGCCGTGCCTGGTTTCCCTGGTGGCTGAGGGAGGGGGCTGGGGGGACCTGGCCGAGTGCTGGTAAGCACTGCTGGGCATTATGTTACCTCTTGGAGACCTGGAGATGCTTGCTATCTTGGCCGGGACCAGCTTCCCGGGATCCTTCTCGTTGTTCCGGGGGGGACTGCAGGGTTTGAGGAACATGAAGTCACTCTGAGCAGACTCAGACCCGAGGCAGACCTTGTAGCAGTAGCCTGGGGGGCCACGCCCGCAGGCACATCAAGGCAGGTGGCAGAGCCGCGCTCCCTGGCAGGGGCCTGTGCCGTCAGGTTGGAAGTCTTCAGGCCAATCAGAGGAGGGGTCTGGACCCGGGACCGCAGTTGGCAGCGAGGTGGCGAGCAGCTGTCCCCCTGGGCGGGAGCGCCGCTTCTCCGCGGCAGCGAATAGGCTGTGAGAATGAGGATGGCCAGGAGGAAGGTGAAGGAGATGGAGCCCAGGGAGACAAGGAGATAGAAGGGTGAGTTGGGGAAGATGAGGACACCTCTGGAGGGAGGCTGAACTCGCTGAAGTCGGACGAGAGTCTGGGGCAATGGTCTCCACCACGGAAAGCAGGAGGGACACGGTGGCAGAGAGGGCTGGCTGCCACCCGTCACCGCACCTGCACCACCAGCTGCTGCCGGCTGGCATCCTGCCTCCAGAAGGAGCGGAGGGGCGCAGCTCACCAGGTGTCGGGCGCCACGCTGAAGAGGGTGAAGTCAGTAGCCTGGAGGAGCTGGTAGGAGAGGCGAGAGTTCAGCCCAGCATCCGCATCACACCGCCGACACCCGTGCCCCACCAGGTAGCCAGGCGGGCTGACCGGCGCACCAGCTCCGTGGCCCCGGAGCCATTGCGCAGCATGGGGGAAACGATGACCGGAGCGTTGATCGTTCTGGTCCCAGCACAAAGATGTGGACGGGTGACGTTGGCAACTGAGAGGGGGAAAACCCGCGTCCTGAGCTTGCACTTGGATCTGGAAGCTGCGGATCTGCTCGTAGTCGAGGGAGCGCAGGGCGTACATGTGCCCGCTGTCCGAGTTGAGGACAACGAGGTGCCCAGGGCATGCCGTGGATGTGCCCCTCTAGCGAGGAGGTAGGAAAGTAGGCATGTTGTTGGCAGTCGGGGTCTAACGCACTGACAGAGCAGATGGAGGCACCCGGTGCGTTGTTCTCCATCACGTAGACGCTGTAGGAGGGCTGGAGGAAGCGCGGCGCGTTGTCATTCACATCAGACACCGGGATGGTGAGGGTGCTGCGGGTCAGCAGGGCGGGCGAGCCCATGTCTCGGGCCGTGATGCTCACATTGTACTCAGGCACAACCTCCCTGTCCAGCGCTTGCGTGGTCACCAGCGTGTAGTAGTTGCGGAAGGAGGAGCGGAGCTCGAATGGCACGTTGGGGCCAACCTCACAGCTCACACGGCCGTTGTCCCCAGAGTCCCGGTCCAAAACACTGATGACGGCGATCACAGTGCCTGGGGGGCATCCTCCAGCACAGGGTGGACACAGAGGTGAGGGTCACCTCTGGCGCGTTGTCATTGACGTCAAGGAGGTGCACAAGCACCCTGCAGTGCACAGCCACAGCTGAGGGTCCGCGGTCCTTGGCTTGCACGTAGAGCTCGTGGAGGCTGGCCCGCTCGTAGTCCAGGCGGCCCTTGAGCAGCACCTGCCCACTCCGGGGCTCTATGTGGAAGAGCTCCCGGACACGCGGTGGTGCGTGCCCACTGAAGGAGTACTCGATCTCCCCGTTGGGGCCCTCATCCAGGTCAGTGGCATTGAGCTGGATGACCAGAGTGCCAGCAGGAGCATCCTCAGGAAGGCTCACCGTAGGAGGGCTGGTCAAAGGCAGGCACGTTGTCGTTGGCGTCCAGCACCGTGACGAGGATGTGTGCCGTGCCTGAGCGCTCGGGGAGCCGCCGTCGAGAGCCGTGAGCAGCACCCGGTGCACACGCTGCTGCTCGCGGTCCAGGGCACGCTCCAGCACCAGCTCTGCAAACTTGCTGGCATCACTCCGTGTCTGCACCTCCAGGGAAAAGAAGCCGTTGGGGCTGAGGCGGTAGGTGTGCACAGAGTTGGTACCCACGTCGGGATCCTGGGCGCTCTCCAGGGGGAAGCGGGCGCCGAGCACGGCGGACTCGGCCACCTCCAGCACATATTCCTGCCAAGGGAAGGTGGGTGCGTGGTCGTTGATGTCCAGCACCTCCACCTCGACGCGGTAGAGCTCCAGCGGGCTCTCGACGAGGAGCTGCAGGTGGAGCAGGCAGGTGCCCCCGGCCTCGCACACCTCCTCCCGGTCAATCCGCTCGTTCACAAAGAGGATCCCGTTCTCCAGGTTCACCTCCAGGTGCTGCCTGGCCCCGGCCCGCGACACGATGCGGAACCTCCGCGCTGACAGAGTGGACACATCCAGCCCCAGGTCCTCACCCAGGTTGGCCACGAAGGCTCCGTGTTCCAGCTCCTCCGGCACGGCGTAGCGCAGCTGCCCCCTCGCCGGGTGGCGCCCGGGGGCCCGGCCAAGAGGAGGAAGAGGAGGGAGCGGAGGAAGAGCTGCCCCGGCCGGAGCCTTCCCCGGCCCCCATGGCCCCGCGGCAGCCCCGAGACGAGGAGTCGCAGCCGCACCTCCGCCTCCTCCCCTCTCCTTCGCTTGCCTCTTGCACTTTCAAAGAGTTTAGGGCTCCCGGGGGGGCGGAGGAGGGCCTTGCCCAGAGCTGCGGGGCCGAACCGCGGCCACCGGCAGTCGCTTAACCCTTTCTTTGCTGGCCCCCGCAAGGGGCTGCAATCCGGGTCCCGGGGCCACGGCAGAATCTGTTCACCGGAGCCGGACGCACCTGGAGAGGGGCCACCTTCGGGGAGATCCCGTTAACGGCGGTAGGAGGAGCTCCAGCGAGACCGATCGCTGCCCGGGGCACCGGTATTACCCCGCAAATGCTGCGCGTCCCCGCGGTAGATTAAGAGGAGCCCAGATCGCGGCTGCTGCCAAATCCCCCGGCCGCGTCCCCCGCCGTGCCGGTCCTAACCTTTACCAGATGGTTAAGCCCCTCCAGACTTGATTACATTTCCCTGCACACCGTTTTCCTTGTAATGCGGAGTTTTTAATTACAGGAGCAGAGGGATTACAGCCCTGGATAAAGCTGAGCCCATCAGCGCGGAGGCACAGAGACCCCCCCCCACCGCCTTCTTTCCCTGCCTCCTTCCCACCCCCGACACCCGCTTGCCCACGGCTCCGCGTCCCAAATCCCGCTCCCCACCGGGCACCCCAGTGTCAGCCCCCTCGGGCTCTCGGAGCACAGATACCCCGGGATCTGCCTCCCCACAGCCCCAGCGGTGCCCCACCGCGGGCACAAACTTTCGGCCCCCCGCGGAAGGCGAGGGGGAGGCGGGAGCAGAGCGAGCCGCTGGTCCCCCGCTGGCCCCCGAAGCGCGACAGACGGCGGCCCCTGCGCCCCCCCTCCCCGCCCCGGTACCGCTCACGGTCCCTGCGCTGGCCGATCCGTTCTCCCCGCAGACCCGTCTCCAGCCGCCGCCGCGCCCGGGCAGCTCCGTGAATCGCCTCCCACCGTCGCCGTCCCCGGAGGCGCTCGGTAACGGGACGGGGCGGCCGCTGCCCCCGCCCCGCGGCTGCTCAGGGTGCGGATAATCCCCTAACGATCTAGTTAAAGGCTCCAAGGGGCTCGGAGCGGCTTTAGCCGGGCATTGATATTTCACCGCCTTTGTCTCTGCTTACCGGTCCCCGTAGGGAAGGGAACGGCCGGCCCCAGCCGCTCCCCCGCCTTGCTCCCCACGGGACGAGGGGAAGCAGGATCCAGGGCCGACCGGGAGACCGGAGGAGGCAGGAGGCGGCGGAGCTGGAGGGGTTTGTCGGGCTGGGAAAAGGATCTGGTCCCTGCGAGTGCAGCGAGACCCACGCGGGACGTGCCGCGCTCGTGGGGTCGGCGGTCGGGGAGGAGGGCTGGCAGGGGGGGCAGGGAAGCAGCGGAGCGCCCGGGACACGCGTGGGCTCGGGCCGCTCACGGGTGGAATCGGGACGGCTCCCGGTAAGTGAAGCCCAGCCTGCATCGGCAGCGCCGGTCACTGCCAGCCTGTCCCCCGCGCCATCTCCCACGCCAAGACCACCCCGGCGGCGTCGTTGTCACCCCCGCCCCGATCTGTTTCTTTCTAATCCCTCCCCAATCCCCGATTTGCGTCCCCCCCGCGCCCCCCCCTCCCTTTTCCATCACCGCCCAGCCCTCCCGGGGCTGAGACCCCGGAGGTGGGATGGAGCGGGTGGCGTTCCTCCGGGAGCCCCCTCGAGTGCTGCTCAGCCAGAGGGGGATTGAGGGTGGGGGTGAGACGGGAGGCAGAAATTTTCGGGGGGTCTTATTTCATTCCCTCCAGTCCTTCCCCCGTCTCCGACCAAAATGCATTCTGCAAAATCATTGGAGCGGCTCTGGTCCTATTGTTTGATTTAGAGTAAAATATTCACCACCACTTCCTGCTCCCCCAGGTGCACCGGCAGGATCCCGGCCCCCCCGACTCCCTGCCCGGTCCTTCCCGCCCTTCCTCAGCTCTGCTTGGTAATGCACCCCCACGCCCGCACATCTCGTCGCTGCTTCCTTGGAGGGGAACCGTGTCATGTTCCCTCTTGCTTCCCTCCCCTAAGGGAGATCACAAGATAGTCCCATCCAGTTCATTTTCCTCATCTCCTCAGACCTTGTAGTCTCTTCTAGCTCCTCTTCCAGACCCCATGATTCCAGGGGACCAAGGTCAAACGGGGGGGGGGCGTGGGAGGGGTTAGGGAGAAGAGACTTGTTCCAAGGATCCCTTTCCTGAAGGAAATGGCACAGGCGGGGGTGCTGCAGAGGGGTGAGGAATCCAAAGAGGAGCCTTTTTTGGGGAAACATAGCAGGGGAGGGGGAGCAGCAGGATGGGGGGATGGAACGGGGACAGTGCATCACTAACATCCCACTTCATACCCTGTAGATTTTAAGGCCCCTCTTGTGTTGCAGAAGTGTTCAGCTGCCAGTCCTGTTCTTGGGGCAGGGAATCAGGATGCAGCTAGGAGCTTGTTTTTGGAAAATGCTGGAAGCTAGGAGAGGGTATGTCTCTCTGAGATGTCTTGGCACCGGTGGGCGGGTGGCCAGATGCCGCAGGTCAGCTCTGATGTGCCTTGGCAAGTACAGCCGGAGAGATCAGGGTGGGATGTAGCAGGAGATGCCGCAGGTTGAGCTGCCTTGGAAAAGTCACGCAGAGAGCAAAGAACTGGGGGGGACCATCCCTCAGTGCCTGTGGGGGCTAAACCCTGCCCAGCCACCACTGTCACTCCATTTTCCTGCCTGCTGCATTCTGGGGCAGCAGAAGGGGCTGCAAGAAACACTGTCCCTGCCAGACCATGCAGCCCTTCCCCCAGCTCCCCAGGGCACCTGTCTGCCCAGCCGTGCATGTGGCTGTGCTGCTCCCTCCTCGCTCCAAGCAGGAGCAGTTATAGTTTGTGGTGCCCAGGAGGGCAAATATAGTGGAAGGGGGGGTCTTCTGATGGGAATGAGAGCAGCTCTGGCCCTGCAGCTGGGAAGTCACTCTGGGGTTGCTTCTGTAGGGTCAGGTGCTGGGGATTCGGTCTGTGAAGGCACAACACTTTCTTGCAGCAGGATGCCCTGATCAGTGCTCCTTCTGCTCCGAAGCTTTGGTTCCCTGCCTTCCCTAGGGAGGAAAACCCATGCCCTGAAGGGGATGGTGGCTGTCTTGGCATGTTTATCAGAGCTGGTGGGCACTCTGCCTGCCCTTGTGTGCTGTGATGCAAGATATAGCACATGCCCTTCTTTCAGAAGTGCACAGGATGAGAAAGTACAGGCATGAACTGGAGAAAGGAAATTCTTATTATGGAAAAATCTTCACCATGAGGATGTCACAGGGACCAGACTGGGGCAGGGATTGTCATCCTGGAGATCCTCCTGAGCTGCCGAATCTAGCTCTGATAGCAGGGATGCCCCAGGGTCCTCCAGATGTCCCAAAAGAAAAAAATCCTCGTGAACTAGAAAGTCCCAGTCACTGAACAGAGGTGAATAGATCACCAAGGCAAGGGAAAGAGCCCAGAGAGCCCAGGCTTCCAGAGCACAGGTCCCAGGTTTGTCAGGAGCCACTTCTCTTCACAGGCACTGTGGAGGGGATGGAGCAATGAAGGATGCTGGGACTCTTTTCCTACTGGGAGTCCTTGTCAGTGGGGGTTTGTTCTGCAAGGTGCTGGAGTTGCTTACCACCCTCCTCTTCTTCTGCAGTGGTGCAGGAAAACCTTTTGCACTAGGCATGATTGTTCCATGAAGTTCCAGGAGGTCTGTAGTGAGGCGGCCAACTCAAGGCTCACTACTGCTAGAAGGCACTTGACTCTCTTGGCAGCCACACACAGGGACAGCTCCCCCAGTCCCTTCACCTGGGACAGATGGAAACTGAAACAGGCTCAGCTCCAAGTGAACCCTCTTAGCTGTCACCTCCTTTTGAGCATTTTCAGGACACAAGGTCACAGCCTCTGAGGCAGGCAGCTCTGACTCCCTGCAGGACAGACTTCAGTGGCAGCTCAGGAAGCTAAGTCCTCCCTCCAGCTCTGGAGGGGGGAGAATTCCTTGTAAGCCCAAGCTGCCAGAGGAGCTGCTCCCATGGCTGGTGTCTTGTTCCACTTGGAGCAAGAGACTGGGGACCCAAAGCAAAAGAAGGAGTGTGTCCACATTATCCTGAGAGCTGGTACTACTCTTTTTGCTGGGGCATCATTAGAGGGTCTCCCTAAATGTCCTGAGGGAATGTCTCCTTTCTGCTGGAAGGACAAAAGAACAGTGAGCAGGAAGGAAAGGTGGGCAGCAGTGTGATGAGTGCCCAGGGGAAGAGCAGAAGCTTTGTGAAAGAGGAACTGACACTCTCTCTGTCAGGCACAAGTGTGACTGGTGTTGGAATATTATGCACAACACTTGTGCCAGAAGTTCTAAAAGGTTAAAAAATTGATTCAAGTCTTGGAACAATACTTTACAGGGAGAAGTGCAAGTGAAACTGCCTGGACTCTGTGAAGAAAGAAACCAGAGGAGAAATGATGGTAGGGTCAGGAAGGTGTCACCAGGAGGAAATGCTTTGGACATTAGAAGGAATGCAGAGCCATGGCTTGAGCCTGCAGCTTCATGCATTGGGCAGTGAGAGGGGACCAAGCTATCAGACTTTTGACGATGTCTCTGTCTTTTGGTGTCTGCAGATCCACGTGGAACAAAAGATTCCCAAGTTCCCCAGTGTATCATGACAAAGTGGGAAGACTGGGCTTGGGAAGAGTGGTTCTAATTGATCTCACCTCCTCTAGCAGAGAAACCACTGTAGCTCTTCCATTCATGTTGAAGCGGGGCCCCAGTGAGGAGGCCAAGGAGCAGAAGTCAAAGTGGATGTTTCCTCTCCCCACAGATATCTTGCATCATCAGCACCCAAACAAAACTGTGTGTACCAGTAGTTCACTTTGAAGTCCCACATCCCTGGGATAAGCTGGTGGTCTCAGAAGGGAAAGGCATGAAAAGGCATGTTCTCCTTTATCCCCATTTCTAAAATTCTAATTCTTCCAGTCCTGGACAGATATGGGGATTTTCCTGCTTCCCTGTCCCTTCTTTCACTTCATTTCTCTATCTCCATTTCCAGGATAGGGACCACCTCTACCCTCCCACTCTCCCCTGGCCCGTGTCTCCCTGAGACATGCCCCATCATCCCATCTTCTCCTGGGAGCTTTGCAGATCCTCCAGGCCTCCCTTTTCTCCCCCACCAGCCCTACTTCTTTCCTCTCTGTCTGAGAGATCAGTCATCGAGGGTGTCAAGCACACGCACCCGACTCCCCCGGGAGGATGGGGAGCTGGAAGCTGGGGGTGGGTTCTGCTGCGAGAAGGCAAAGCTGCCATCAGCAGCCGCTTTGATCTGGAGACAATTACAGACGAGTGTAGGACCCTGCTCCACTCAGCCAATAAATAATGGAATTTGTGTGTTGACACAGACAGATTTCCCCCAAACTGTCAGAGAAGGGGAGACGGAGTGAGTGAACGGGAGCCCGAGAGGCTGGAGGCAAGGGGAGAGAAGCAGGAAGGGGAAGGAATGAAGTGGGCCTGTGGGAAAACAGGGGGAAGGGGGAAAAAAGAAAAAAAAAAAAAAAAGAAGTTTGGGAAGGCAACACTGATGGGGGGAGCCGGGCAGGGAGGAGAAGGAGCCTAAGGAACACATATTTGTAGAGGGGAAAGAAAATCAAGACAGGAACGTGGGTGGAAAGCGGGGGGGTGCTGCATACGCAGCTGGAAGCAGAGGGAAAAAAAAATCTGAAGGTGGAAAAGAAAGAGAAGGAGGAACAAAGGCATGGCAGTGTCCCCGGGGCTCCCCGGCTGCCTGGCAGATCACACGCTCTCCGAGCAGGGACCATATTCCCGCAGCCCCGCAGAGCGGCCCTGACCCCCCGAGGCGCTCAGCTCTGCGGAGCTGGCGATGGGGAGGCACATGAGTTGGTGAAATGGTGCCACTGGTGTGCAGCCAACAGCAGAAATTTGCTCTGAGATCACAAGTCCCTGAAAAACCTCCTGTGGATGCCCTGTCCCCATGCTCCCCCTGCTCCTCCCCATCTCCCTCTCCCGCTCCCTCTCCAGCCTGGAGCTGTTTGTTCTCTGCCTGGTGATGGTTTTGTACTTCATTTACGACAAAGCAAAGCCTCCCTTGTGCTCAGGCCCCACACCGAGCCCAGCAGAAACCATCCATCCAGCAACCCTCCAACCTGGATGCAACAGACCTGCAGGATGGGGGAGCACTGGATTTGTCCCCTTCCTCCCAGTTTGCAACACTCAAGAGCCCTATTTGCTCCCTCTTGGCCCCATTTGTGGCCTGAGCTGGCTCAGCCCCAGAAATGGAGTGTGTGGAGTATGGCCCAACTTGCCAAGGTCTCCAGGCCAAGCACCACTTCACTGTGGGTGTCCTGGCTCCCAGCTTGATCCCTTTTGCAAAGCCAGCATCCAAGTTTGCTATCCAAGATCCAGAGGGAAAGCAAATATCTCCCAGCCCAGGGATTCTCCCCTCTATAAATCTTCACCTCACCTATCTCTACTCCCACCCTTCTTCAACCAATGCCCAGAGAAGTTGTGGCTGCTCCATCCCTGGAAGTATTCAGGGCCAGGTTGGATGGGGTTTGGAGCAATTGGGCTAGGGGAAGGTGTCCCTGCCCATGGCAGGGGGTTGGAACGGGCTGGTCTTCAAGGTCCCTTCCAAGCCAAACCATTCCAGGGTCCTGTGATTCCCATTCCCTTTTGCAGCAAACCCAGCTCTAATGGAGGCTGAAGCTTTGCCTTTGAACAGATGGGATTCTCCCCTGGGGACACTTTGTTGCCCCCACACAAGGAAGGCAGGACAGGATACACCTTGGGCCAAGCACTGACTGATCCAGGTGGCTGTCAGTACACAAGGTCTCCGCAGAGCTGGGACAGGGCGGGAATACTGGCTCCAGAGCTGTGGGGATGGTGCCACAGCACTGATGGGACTGATGGGAGCATGGGAGACCCAGGAGCCCTGACAGAGCAGGGGCTGGTGGCACAGACTCCCAGCACCACTGTACCAGGTCAAAGCCAGGCAGGAGGGAGGATTTCCAGGGATGTTGCCTATGGATGTTGTTTAGCTTTAACGCTGGCAAATGGCAGCAATGCCTGCCTAACTGGGGCAGCAGCAGTAGCTTGTGGCCTGAGCAGTGGGAGGACTGGAGCTCCTGCCAAGCGCTTAAATCTTTCAGGATGTAAAACTGGTGTAAATCACTGAAAAACCAGGTCTTTCTGCTAGTAGTCACAGGGAATGATTCAGCTAGCCTATACAGGGTAACACACAGGGCCAGGCTGCATCTCCTTCTCCAGAATCACTTCAACTCCCTGGTCCCAGTCATTTTACTGGCATGGTGGGAATGCTGCTGCTCCTCATCTTGTCCTAAGCAGGATGCATAGAGAGAGAGGGAAGGTGGATCAGCAGGAGAGGGCAGGGTTGAGGAAGTGCACAGACGCCTTCCAAGGTGCCCAGAAAAGAAAGAAAAAGGAGCATCTGGGTATTTGTGCTCAGCCCCTCATCCCAGGATGAGGCCAGGGAAGAGGTCTGGGAGAGAGAAGTGGAGGTGGCAAGACAGATTTATGTTTTTTTCTGGGGTTTGCTGTGATGCCTAAGTACTTCTCCAAACACTGCCATCAATATTTAGTGGGATGGAGTGGAGACGAGGGAGGCCAGGTGAAGCTGAGCACAGTCCCCAGCCTTCCTCCAGCTCCTCCAAGCCACAGGTCACAAGGAACTTGTGCCTCTGCCCAGGCACTGGGAACAAGCACCAAGCTGGCTCCAGGCACCCCAAAAGCACTTTCACATTGAGGACTCCAGGACATCCCAGCCTGGATGAGCAAACCATCAAAACAGCTCTCCTTACTCCAGGAGATCCCAGTTTTAACTTGTGGAAGATCTAATAAGTACTAGTAGGACAGAGCACCCAGCCTTGTTTATTGGTGAGGGGAAGAAGGGGACCTGCAGAGCTGGGTCTTCTCTCTCTCAAAGTAAAACCTCAAGTCCTGACCCATATGGGTACATCCAGCACCTCAAATTCAACATGTAGATGGTAAGGATGAACAAGGAGTCATGGAGAAGCACTGCTCCAGCACTGGGGCTGAGAGCCAAGGGTTAAACTCACTTAAGCAGTGGTGGGAGCAAAGGGTTAACGTGGCTGGTACAGGGAATGTTATCTGTCTCTTCTCTAAATATTATTTCCTCCCATGAAACCAGCTTTTCATCCTTGGCTAGAGGCAGCTCCCGCTGCTGGGAATCCAGCAGGAGCTTGTATCTGCTGCCGCACACACCACTGCTCCCAGCAAGCTGCCGAGACAAAGAGCTGCGCTCCCCCGGCGCCAGCAGCCCCAGCACGGGGAGGGGGCCGGGGCTTTGGCCCCCAGGGTGCAGGTGGCCTCGGGATGGGCTTGAGGATGATAGGCTTTACACCAAAGAGGAATCTTGTTACTGAAAGCACTGCACTGTGGAGGGATTTCCTCCCGTGTCACAGGGACCAGCAGCAGCAGGCAGGGACAGGCAGGGCCCAGCAGCAGGAGGCTGTGCAAACCTCACCACCATCCCAAGGTTTCTGGGGGGCTGTCCATTTCACATCACCCCTTGGGTGTGTCAGGATGGACAAGAAGATCAGGATACACCGTGGGAAAACCAAGACAGCAGTCACTGGCTCCAAGGTCATGAGCTGGAAAAGAAAGATGAGGGGTGCAGGGCAGCCTCTGCCCCCTCCTCAGCAGCACTAGCTGAAGGGCTGCATTGAGGGGCAGGGGTCTGCAAAGCTGGTGGCTGGAATAAAATGGCTGCTGCTAAATCTTCTCTGAAACATCCTAAACTTTTAATGTGTATGAAACCACGGCAGCATCCCTTTCGCACCCCGGAGGGCACAAAGGCGCGAGCGGCTCCGCTCTCCCATTCAGCCGGAGCCACGTGCTGCAGCCTGAACAGCGCTAGGAACGTGGCTGGAATGAAAGTCGCCCTCCCAGCCCGTGTGCTCAGAGAGCCAAAGTCAAAGGACTGCCAAGTTAAAAGGGTCAAACCTCCAAGGACAGCTGTATCTGACTGGCTATATATCATTTCAATAGCATCTTCAACGGGGATTATAATCTGAATTGAAGCGGAAAGACCTGAGGCAATGAAGCTGTCAGCAGGCTAAGATTAAGGAATTAAAACAGCAGCACAACATTACAGGATTTGTTCTAGATGTATTAGAAAGAGCAGGCTAAACACTGCAGCCTTCCCCAGGCTGGAAATTTCATACGAGCACGGAGAAGGGCAAGCGCAAGGATTTCATCAATATACATAGAAAGAGAGAGGAGAGCGAGACAGAGCTACGAAAACCCAGCCATGCAAAATATAAATCCTAGCTGCAGACGGAAATGAGTCACACAAGGTTTGACTGAGGTAAATAAAAGCAGAAATGAAGTGGATTTAGGGGAAGGCAGAGGTGAAAAGACACTGACAGCCAGTAGACAGGAAAAATGGCCCTTAATATACTAAGGCTGGTAAAATCTGGAACGCAGCCCAGCCTGTCTTGGACTGCCTGATGGGAATGAAGGTCCCCAGCCCTGAACTCCCTTTCCCTTCCATATTCTTACACCCATCTCCAGAATTACTCAAAAAAAAAGCCAAGAATGATGGCAATGGCCTGCCTAGGGCAGCTGGGAGCTGAGCCAGGAGAGGAGAGCACACACCTCACCTCTGCCACCATTGGGGTCCCCAGAAGGCCACCCCAGCTCTGTGCTGCTGGGAGACAACAGCAGCTCCTCTTGGTGGGAAACAGAAGCTCTTGAAATAAAGAAGGCATCAAAACCCCCCAAAGGGCCCATTAAAACATTCCATTTATTTCTGGCAAAAAATTGTACACACCTTCTTTAATTGGCTCTATCCTAGACCAGTCATGGGGAGGAATTTCCCCTACCTTAAAGATACTGAAATTATGGGATAAAACACAAAGAAAAGTAGGGAAGTCTCCCTTGCAGATAAAACACACAGGAAAGTTTCAGCAACCTAGACTCCATGCAGCCACCAGCTCTGCTCAGCACAAGCCATAAAGATGCACCTCTCACACTGCTTGCTGTGGCACATTTCCTTCATCAGGGGCTAAAAAAACTAAATCCCTGCCAGCATCTCAAACACAGCCTGGGTGACAAGTAGGGCCTGGCTGACAGCTAGATTAATCCTGAACCAGGCCACCTGTGCAGAATGTGCACTTTATCGACAAAAAATGTACCCAACAGAGCACTTCCCTGCACACACACGGCCACAGAGCAGCTGAGCAGCCAGATCTAGGACACAGAGGGAGAAGCTAATGAGGGCAGAGCTTGATCTGCAGCACAGGTAGAGCATGGAATCACTTTTCAACTCTCCCAGCCAACTTCTAGTGGGAGATATACATGTAAGTCCTCAATCAAGTCTTTGAAGAGTTATCCAGAGTTCCCTGGGTAAAAACAAACTGTTTAGGGAAAGAGGAGAGTCCAGAGCTGCTCAGTGGCTCTTTTTGGTTGAGCCAAAACCAGAGAAACCCATCACAGCTGCCATTTCATCATCCTCTTCAAAGGTCAAATCTTCCTCTGCCCGCCTCTTCTTCTCTCTCTGCTTCTCCTTCTTGTAGGCTTTGGCCTTCTCCTCCTGCAGCAAGGAACACAACAGCAAAACAATTTGCACCTCCTGAACTGAAGGACTTTTGAGACACCAGGTACTGCACAATTAACACAAATCCTGCCCACAGTAGCCAAGCTGTGCCTGAGGAAATAAATAAACAGCAGAAATCCTGGCCTGCCATCTTCAAGGAGGAAGTTCACCAGTGAATCCAGACCACCCCCTTTCCCAGCCAAGAGCAGAACCACACACACAAACAGATGAAATGAACAGATGAAATTATCAAACTCTCTCTTCTGAGCAAACATCCCAAGTTTTGCCTGGAATCATGGCTGAGACAAGAAGGAGCTGGTTTGAAAGCAGGAGGCCATTCCCTTGTCCAACACTTTGTGCCAGTGACTGTGATGCCTGTTGGCTCTCATCCTGCAGAGTGACAGCTGCTCACTGGAACAGAAGCCGAAGCTCTGAGCAGCTTTGAGGGGGGTTTTGGCATCAAAGAGTTTGCACTCTCATCAAAGTGCTTTGCTCTGTGAGGATCACGAGCCCTGGAACAGAGCCAGGTTTGTACTGGGTGACACCATGGCTTCAGCTCCCAACTTAGCAACTGCTCCCACCATTCTCATCACCATCCACCATGCTCCTGAACACAGCCATGCCCTGGAGAAAGTTACACGGGAGCTGAGGCTGATTCCTTCTTGCCATCCATTGACTGGCAGCAGTTTTTCAACCCACAGCACTGCCTTCGCTGCTGGGGCACCTCCCTCCTATTCCCCAAAGAGATGGGGCTCAGCAGCACCAGCCTGCCCGAGAGCAGAGCACGGGGCTGCTCTGTGACAGCCCCAAAGAGCTCCTCTGTGGTGAAGCAAAGCTCAGGGCTGGGCAGGGAGACTCAGCAGTGATTTGTAGCCTTGGTTTATGTGGTGCTGGTAGAGAAGAAGAACCCTAGAAGCTTTCCAGCTGCCAGAACTTTTTGGGTCGTCAAATAGTTGATTTGTCATGTTTATAACACCTAAGCCCCAGTTTAATAGAAATTTGCTGTCTTTTATCACCTCCTCACATATCTTGCACCACAACATGATGTTCACAAAGCCCTTCTACACTTGGGGAGGCCACACAGAAGCAAGTGCCCTGTGGAAGGAGATTCCAGATCCTAAGCACTGTGAAAGATAATAGATGAAGATGTAGATCTGCTACCAGATCACACAAGTTCCAACACAACTAGTGGGAGATATGGACTTGTGCTGTTCTCAGTGGAAATCGGAACCATCAAAAGTCACTCTTACACAGGAAGAGGGGGAAAAGGTTTCCAGGGACAGCAGTACAAACTTTCCAAAAGCAGAAAAACAAACCCCACTCGTAGGAGCAGACGAGAAGCCCATGTTACCAGGAACAACTCTTAGGAGGAACAAGAGTAGGAACCAGGGTTGATTTTCCCCAAAGAGGTTGCTGAGGAGCTTTGCTTCCTCAGTTGCTGCCCAGACTCACCTCCTCACGGAGCTCCTTCACTCTCCTCAAAGTCATAATCCTTCTGCTTCTCCTCCATCTTCTTCTTGTTCACCTCAAAGCGTTTCTTCACCTGGTCCAGGGTGGAACGCTCCACCCGCATGGACATGCCCAGATTCCTCTGGTCTGGAGAACACGAGTGCAATCAGCAATGTCCAGCAACATTCAGTGTTCTGCACAAAGTCTCCATCCCTGATCCAATCTAACAGCACAGCACCACCTTCCTGCCTGTCCTCCCCCTCAAAGCACCTTACAGGGATTCCTTAGGCTGGGGAGGTGGGCTTTAGGGGGATACCCTAACCCCCACAACAATCCAAACACTACTTGTAACAAGAACACAGACTATTCTCTAAAGGTTCCTTATTTGGATACTCCCTGTCATGTGGGTGCTTTGATGCTTCAGGAAATTTGATCTTGGACCAGTGGAATAAAAAAGGGTTGGAGTGTTGAAAAAGGAGCCAGAATAAAACTGACAGGCTGGCATTTCTCAGCTGTGGGCGATGCTAAACAAGACATGAATGGCACTCAGAGATCCTGATTACACAGGACATTCCTAGCTAAAGCAGAGAATATAAAGTCAGGCCTCTGATTCAGTGGCTCTTCAGAGCAGATTCACAGTTCTTCACTTGTGGGTAAGCCTATGCTGATGGGCCACCCCCAGAAATGCCTCTAACCCACATTCCTGAGTGGATCCAAACAGCCTGCTCACTCCAGCAGCCCTGCACAGGTTTGTCCCAGGGATGCAGCAGCACTTAGAAGCTTAAATTATACACCAGAAATTAGTAAAAGGGCTGCCAGGAACAGGCAAGTTTGAGCAGATTTATTGACTTGTTTAAAAGTTCCCTCACATACTCAAACTAAGGTACTGTGCAACCAGCCACTTTCCAATCCCAGCTCAACCCTATAAACTCATGTCCATCCACAGCCATGTCAGGATTTTTGATTCCAGATTCTCTCATTTGAACTTCTTGTTCATCTCTCAACATGTCAAACAAGGCAAGTTGGCACCTTCCTCCCATTCACACAAAAGCACAAGTTTTTAAATACTGTGTTTTCTTTTCTGAGCTACAGAAAATCACTCCTCAGGTTTCTTCTGAACCTCCTGAGCTCAAACAGCCCCATGTGCAGGTCCAGAGCACACACATCCCTGCCCTTTTGTAAAGGGGTGATTTTCTGACTCCACAAGGAGCCAAAACACCGTCATGGGCAGGAACAACATGCAAAGTGTGTCAGTCTGTCTTGCTGCTCCTTTACCTTCTCCACATTCCCCACTCTGAACATGTCAAGGAGAAGCAATACCCACAGTCAGATCAACGAGGGCATAATCCTGATCCACACTCTGGAGCTCAGGCATCAGCCACTTCTGAGCTTTATACTCAACTTCCACAAAAAAAAAAGTTTCTGATACAAAAATGGCCAGTCCCAGACATTTTGCTTATCTAAGCACTTCTTTACAGTTCCAGTGCTGTAAAAAGCCTCTCTCCAGACTTAGAGGAGACATCATGATTTGTGGGGTGGACTAGATGACCCCTGAGGGTCCCTTCCAATCCAAACTATTCTAGAATTTTCTGACCCTGCGTTTCTTGCAGCACTGACATGATGGATGGGGAAAATATGTCCACCAACCAGAGTACACCAACCACTGCTTCTGCTGGGCTTATTTCAGGAAAGTGGTCCAGAACTCTGGAAGTGTCAGGAGATAAGGGCAGCACCTCCACAGCTCTCATGATGAGCTTCTGTATCCTGATCTGCCAAGCTCCCTGATCCATGGGGAAGTATTCAACCCTCAGACACGGGTGATGCACAAAAGGAACAGTCCCTCCAACTCAACCAACCCTCCAATGAGGCAAAGAAATGGTCCTTACGTTTTTTGCCATTGATGTGATCCAAGAAGTTGATGGAATCTTTCACCACACAGTCACATACATTACAGTAATACCTGTCAGGAGAGACAGAAAAAATGATCCCCAAAACATAGCACAAAGCTCAAGCCACAGAAGAGCTATTTGAGACAATCTGCATGTCACTAGGGATACAGGACACTTCTCCAGGACACAAGGGCCCACTGAAGAGCAAGGGCAAGGGCACACCCAATGGAGGCACCAACCCTTACACTGACACCCCTGTGACATGACAGAAACCAATTCTGAGCAAATACCAGCCACAGCATCTTCCCCTTCCAGTCACAGCCCCTGGGTGGGATGGACTTTGTGACACAGCCTGCCCTCCCCCAAGGCAGGGCTGGCCAGCAGCTCAGGTTTCCATTGCACAGCCTCTCACCTGGCTGCAAGGGAAGTGCTACCATCCCTATCACCTCACAGTGCAACCCCCTGATGGGCACAGCTGTGCTCTCTGCCCATCTTGGGAGCTGCTGCAGAAGTCCAGCCAGGGGCTGAACTGCCATCCCTTGATGCTGTCAGGGCACCACTTCTCCCTGGCACTACTGCCCAGTGAGACACTAACAGGTTCACCCGTGAGGTGACACAAACTCAACACATTCTTGTAATGCTTTTGATGGCTTAGGTGAGCTCAGAACCCTTTCAGACTTTGGCGGAACACGATTCACACAAACAGTGGCCAAACATCATTCCTAAGAACAGCTATCTGGATTTCTCCCATTCCCAGTGCACAGACACTCAATCAGCAGCAGTCCTGGTCTCAGGGCAAGCAGGCCTGGTTAAAGACACTCAAGCAGGCAGAAGAGAACTGCCTCTGTTGGTCCTACAGGTGGGCAACACCAATACCAAGGAATAATGTCCAAAGGGGCTCAGCCTGATGGGTGTCTTCCATATGTTACCCCAGGAGACACAGTTTAGGTGTAGAAAAATGCAGCCCCACCATCCCAGGCTCCAAACACAGAAGGAGAGCAGCTCCTGGTGCCCTGTGAGGGGTCCCAGCTCTGTCACAGCTTCCCAGTCTAACCAGCATGATTCTGAGACCTCAATAAGACCACAACCTACCCTCCCATCTCTGACTGAGGGGTAGTTTTGGTGATGACAATGGTTTTCCCCAGCTTGGATTCCAGGTCCACTTTGTAGTCTCGGTGCCGCAGGAGTTCCCTTTTGACAGGCTGAGCTGGTTTGCCTAAAACATGAACAAAAGGTGAAGCTTGACATGGTGGATTTCATGTTCTCCTTGGTGCAGAGGGGCCTGCTGGGTATCTGGGACTGCCTGATCCATGCAGAAAACGCATCTTTGTTTCTAAATCAGTAAAGGATATAATTTCCTCCTCACTGGCTCCTGGTTCCTATTAGAACCAGGTACCTCTCTGAGGTATCTCCAGCTCTGACTTGAGTCATGTTCTGAGATCTTGTTTCCAGCAACTGACTGTTCCCCTCCTTCCCCAAAGAAGAGTCAGCCCCTGGAAAGGTTCTCAGTAATTTCTTTTGTCAAAAAAATATACTCAGTGGCAAACAAAGGAGAAGGTTAGGAGCAAGCCAGCTCTTTCCCTTTGGGATTTGACTTCTCACTGCTCTGTCCCTCCCAGATTCCATGGGTTTGGAGCCTCACTGCCAATCCAGCACACTACTCACCATCTTTCTTTTCCCTCTCCTCTGTGAGCCGTTTCTCTGCGAGTTTCTCATATTCATCCTTGTCCCACTTCCGGCGGAAGTCCAGGTTCTTGGTCTGGGAGGGAAACAAAGTTCATTAACATTTATTATACAGGCTGATCACCTCTGAGAGGGTAACGAGGTGGAATCACTTGGCTTGTGAGGCCAGTGCAGTAAATTAGGAGATTTATATCCCCCTGTCCTTTGCTTTCCATCCAGGAATTATGGATGTGGTTTAAGATAATCACTCTCAGCACACCTCTAGCTACTAGCAGAATAATTTCAGAGCACTAAAAGAAGAAATGAGTTGATCTTAACAGCTCCTAAGATGATCATCCAGGCTTTTGCCTTGAAAATCAGACTCAAATGGAAATGAAACTGATGGATCTCAGACCTGGGAAGTGCCCCCTGACAAACATAGCAGTAGGATTACACCTCCTTCTTCCAGAAGCCAAAAGAATCCAAGCTGCAATGTCAGACAAGGAAGCTATAAAACACAGCCCAAGCTACAGAGAGTTTGATTACACTGCAGGAGCAGGGAAGGCTGTGCCTGTCTGCTCTCAGCAGTGTCTACATGTTGCAGGCATCAAAGAGCCCAGATTGCCATGAAATCACAGGCACCAGTGCGGGATTTCAAAGTGAGCACATGTACAAACCAGAACGAGCTCTGAAACCCTGTCTGTCAAGGGCGGGCTTGGAGGTACCAGGGAAGGACCTGTACAAAATCCACAGGTTCTGCTGTCCTGCTCCTGCAGCTTCACATGGGCAAGGGCAGAAATACCTCCAAGGCATGCTGGCCCTTTGGGAGCTCCACAGAACTATGTGGCAGTGACAGGATACTTCAGTAGAATCTGGAACGGTTTGGTTGAAGGGACCCTAAAGATCATCTTGTTCCACATCCCCTGTCACAGGACTTCCACCATCCTTGGTAGTCCTTGGTATCCACCTTCCACTATCCCAGGTTGCTCCAAGCCCCATCCAACCTGGCCTTGGACACTTTCAGGGATGAGGCAGTCACAGCTTCTCTGGGCAACCTGTGCCAGGGCCTCACCACCCAGAGAGGGATGATTCAATCTAACCCTGCCCTCTGGCATGAGAAGCCATTCCCCCTTGTCCTGTCACTCCATGCCCTTGTTCAAAGTCCTTCTCCAGCTCTCCTTGGAGGCCCTTTACACTGGAAGGTGCTCCAAGGTCTCCCTGGGCATATTGGTGTTCAGTCTTCCCCAGACTAAACACCCCCAGCTCTCTGTGTCTACACGGTGGGCAGCAGCCCTTGGAGCATATCCATGGCCTCACTCCAAAAATCCATGCCTTTCCTATGCTGGGCCCTGGAGCTGGACACAGCATGTGCATGAAGACAGGGTGAATTCAGGTGAAGCTGGCATTGAAGAATACAAAGACTACTTTTTTGGGTGGATTTCACTCAGTCCCCAATGCTGAGGGCAGAAGTGATAGGACAAGAATTCCCATTCCACTCACATCCACTCTGACCAACCCAGCTGAAGCTCTTCCCAGCATGTGCCCCTTCTGCAGCTCAGGCCCCCACACCTGGGATCAGTCACAGTTTCACTCAGCCGCTTCCTGAATTTCCTGAGCAGATAACCCCCCTTTGGATAGAGCTGCATTTCCCCCAGCATGGCAGGGAGAGCTTCTCAGTTTCACATTAAAGAAAGGACAAGATGTATTTAAAAACACCTCCGGGGGAGAAGGACCCCCCCAGCCCCCACCCACCGCCTTCTCCGTTCAGCCAAATCAAGAATCCAATCACAATCCAAAGGACACAAATCCCATTTGGA